>NC_044031.1:642813965-643123148 GCF_901765095.1 Microcaecilia unicolor
CAAGCAATTGAAACATTTGGGAGAGTCCGGGGCTAACTGAGCATATAAGTAGCAATTAGCTGGATAGTAGAGCTGAATATGCCCAGTTAGCACCTAAGCTGAAACCAGCTATTTTGTGGGCAGTCTGGGGCTGAGTCAGAATTTATTCGGTTCATCTTAAGTGGTTAAAAGATGAATATTGCACTTAACCGCTAATGTGTTATCCGGATGCATATACCTGGATATCTACTTCTATATATTTATTAAATTTAAAATATAAATGGATATAATCATTTGGTCTACAGTTAGGGAGAAGAGAATTAAGGAGCCCTTTTACTAAGGTGCGTCAAAAAATGGGCTGTGCTAGTGTAGGCATATGGTTTGGGCATGCACAGATCCATTTTTCAGTGTGCCTGTAAAAAAGGTCTTTTAAAAAGGTTTTTGCTGAAAATGTACATGTGACAAAATAAAAATTGCTGTGTCCAATTTGGGTCTGAGATCTTGCTGCCAGGCATTGACTTAGCAGTAAGGTCTCACGCGGTAACCGTGCGGTAATCATCTATGCAAGTAGAATGATGATTACGGCCCGGTTTCTGCCACGCGCCAGAAAATAAAAATTATTTTCCGGAGCGCATAGTGGACGCGCGTCAAAAATGAAATTACCGCAAGGGCCATGCAGTAGCCAGGTGGTAACTTAAAATTGATGCACTTTGGGTGTGCGTAGGCGCCTATGCAGCTTAGTAAAAGAGCCAAGAGAAACTCACTAACATGAAATTGGCAGATTATTCATAGAAATATAAGTATGGTATGGGTGGAGTATATTATAGTGATCCATGTGCTAGAGAACAATCTTTTTGATAATTTTTTAAATAAAACCTAAATTAAAAACTGGATGGTAGGTAGAGGGTATAGGTGGATCAGTATTCTGTCCCTTCAAAATAAGTTGAATAATTTATTTATTTATTTGTTACATTTGTATTCCACATTTTCCCACCTATTTGTAGGCTCAATGTGGCTTACATAGTACCGGAGAGGCGTATGCAGACTCCGGTAAGAACAAATACAAAGTGATGTAGTAGTAAAATGAAGTTCATGTGGCATAGCCACATTAGGGAAACGTACAACAGAAGAGTTGAGTTTTGTCCATTACGTACTTTAGGTTTGTTGTATCAGGCATTTAAGTTGGATCGGTGGGGTATGCCTTTTTGAAAAGGTTAGTTTTTAGTGATTTCCGGAAGTTTAGATGGTCATACGTCGTTTTCAAGGATTTTTGTAATGCGTTCCACAATTGTGTGCTTAAGTAGGAAAATCTGGATGCGTAAGTCGATTTGTATTTAAGACCTTTACAGCTTGGGTAGTGCAGATTTAGATGTGATCCTGTTGATTCTGATGTGTTTCTAGTTGGTAGGTCGATCAAGTCTGTCATGTATCCTGGGGCTTCAACGTAGATAATTTTGTGGACATAGCTACATGATGCAAGGTTCCACGTTAGGAGTCACCATCCAGGAAAATAATTTAGATATTATACATTGAAACCGTCTGCTTGGTATACAGCAGCAGCAAACAAAGCATATAGAATGTGAGGAATTATCAAGAAAGGAATGGAGAATAAAACTGAGAATATTATAATGCCTTTGCATCTCTTTATGGTTCAACCACATCTCAAATACTGTGTGCAATTTTGGTCACCACATCTCAAAAAATATATAGCAGAATCAGAAAAGGTACAGGGAAGGATAATGAAAATAATAAAGGGGATGGGACTTCCTTATGAGGAAGGGCTAAAGAGGCTAGGCTCTTCAGCTTGGAGAAGAGACAGAGATATGATAGAAATCTATAACATACTGAGTAGAGTGGAGTGGCATGGGTAGACAAGAATTGTTTGTTTACTCTTTCCAAAAATACAAGGACTAGGGGACCCATAATGAAGATAGTAAGAAGTAAATTTAAAACAAATCAAAGAAAATATTTCTTCATTCAGTGTATAATTAAGCTCTGGAATTTGTTGCCACAGAATATAGTAAAAGCAGTTAGCTTAGCAGGGTTTAAAAATGTTTGGACACATTCCTAGAAGAAAAGTCCATAAGCTATTATTAATATGGACTTATTTCTGGGATAAGCAGTATAAGATCTGTTTTACTCTTTTGGGATCTTACCAGGTACTTGGGACCTAGATTGGCTACTGTTGGAAACAGGATAATGGGCTAGATGGACCTTCGGTTCCCGTGTTCTTATGTTAATCTTACCATCCTTTAATATACTAACCCAGTATTTCCCAAGTCAGCCCTACTACTACTACTTATCATTTCTAAAGCACTACTAGATGTACGCAGTGCTGTACACTTTTGGAGCACCCTCCTGCCAGTCAGGTTTCCAGGACACCTGCAGTAAACGTGCATGATATTGATTCGCATACATTGCCTCCACTGTATGCAAATCTCCATCATGCATATTCATTGTGGACATCCTGAAAACCCGATTGGCAAGGGGGCACTCCAGGACTGACTTGGTAAACACTGTACTAACCTCTATAGCAGCCATTCCCAACCCAGCCCTTGGGGCACACCTAGTACCATTGGGTCTTCAACATACCCACAATGAATATTCATGAGCTAGATTTACATGCACTACCTCAATTGCATGCAAATCTATTTCATGCATTGTGAATATCTTGAAAACTCATAGAGACCAGGTTGAGAATGGCTGCTCTATAGGTATCATTATTCTCAATTTAATTACTATAATTATAGATGGTCTGCTGTACAATATTTAATTTCTTGTTTACAAGCTATAGGCTTGGTTGCTACAACTTTGGCTTGGTTTGTTTAATTTTTGTCTGCATGTTCCTTCAGTATATTCTCCACTACCTCTTCCTCTGTTGTTTTCCCTCTTGACTGCTGAGTCCTACAGGACTTGATTCTTTCCCCTCTTTTATTCAGTATTTTCCTGAGCCCATTAGCAACACTCTTACAAGATTATAACATCCGTTTCTTTTTTTTTATGCTGATGATAGTCTCAATATTTCTAACCTCTTCTTATTCATCAGATTTAGGTCCCTTGGAAGCTGCCCTTGAAGCCCTATCCAACTGGCTTTTGTCTCAAACTAATTCTAAATAAATCAAAAACTACAGTCTGTTGGATTACTGAATTTCATCAAAAGCCAGTACTAACTCCTATTCTGTTTAACCTTCCATTGCCTACTGCAGAGTCTTTTCGATACTTAGGTATAATAATAGATTTTCAACTTTCTTTTGATCTCCAAGTATTACAGGTTGTCGGAAAGGGGGGGGGGGGGGTTACTGTCATCTCCATTCTATTAGAAGATTTCTGGATTTTGTATCTCTTCATACATTGAATCATGCATTTACTATTTCTAGATTTTTGTAATGTTGCATATGCTCGTATTTCTCAATATTATTGTTGTTGATTACAAACCCTCCCGAATTCAGCAGCATGTTTACTATTTAGAGCGAAGAAGTATGACCATGTTACTCCTTTGCTAATTCAACTCCATTGGTTACCAAAAAAACACTGAGTAGAGAGGGTAGCACTGAATCCAGTTCAAAGTTTTGGTGATTATTCACAAAATTTTACATCTTAGAAGCCATCTGGATTCCTTAGATCTCTTGATGCTAATTGTTTGGTTCTGCCAGCTCCAAAAAATGCTCATTATGAGTCTACTAGATCTTCTGTGGTTTTTTTTTACTTGTCACCATGCCTCTGGAATAATCTTCCCCCTAACTTTAGGGCAGAGCTTTGCCTGTCCAAATTCAAGACTTTACAAAAAAACATATTATTTTCAGCTAGCTTTTAATCTCTCAATCTCATGTTTCGCTACACAATACGTAATAGAACATTTTAATTGATAATGAAGGGTATAAGCAAAGATGGAACATATAGATAGGTAAGAAACTAAGAAAGGTTAGAAAGTAAGGTGATTAATTTAAAGAAAGTTGCACATGAGGTCGGAGAAATGGTTAAATATTATCTCAGCTAGGGAAGGAGTGGATAAACATGTCCTGCTGCAGTATATGCAGCCCGAGTGTAAGACTAACGAGTTAGTTACTTCTTCCATTAAAGGCCTGGTTGAACAGTCAAGCTTTCACCTTCTTCCTGAAGTAGAGATAGACTTGTGTTAAGTGCAGCCTTTCAGGCAGTGCATTCTAGAGTGTGGGGGCTACTCCGGAGAAGGCTCGCTTGTGGGTATCACATCCTGTAATGTCTTTTGGAGAGGGTGTGGTTAGTGAAAGTCCTTGGGAGGCCCTTAGTTAAACTGCAGATGATTGTTAAATGAATAAGAGGTTCAATAGGAGAGGTAACTGAAGAAATCTTAGTAATATATTGAAAACATCAATATTTTCAGGAACTTTAGGAATGTGTGGATCTAGGAAAAGATCAGAGTTAAAAAAATGAATCAAAATTCAGGAATAGGGAGTCTTATTCTATATTTCTTTTTGTTATGATTTGTGTCTAGTGAGTTTTGCATTCTAGTAATTCTTGAACTTGCATATATAGACCCAATGAAGATACATCATGGACAGTAAATCTGTAGGTCCTGTGCACATATACAAATCATTGTAATTGCTTTTCTTACCTGTGACAGGAGGAAGTAGATCATTTCTCCCTCTGAATAAAATATGAATAAAACTAATCTTACAAGTAAATATACATTCTTTGTTTTGTGACAAGAGGGACTGGATCCCTGAAGTAAATGTTCCAAGTTGGCACAGACAAAACTTAAATTGTTGTTCAATTATTATCTGGAGAATATTGTAATGCTGAACTTTGGTAATGGTTAATGAACATTAGCTGAGAGACACGTGAAGTGACTTACACGTACTTTTTTTTTCTTTTGCAAATAGGCCTTCAAGTAAAAAGGCACTGAAATGCTGAGGTTTTTAAATGTTTTATTTTTCCATATGAAATTTCCTATACTGGCTTCTTTACAAATAGAAGACTTTAATATATAGTTTTCTACCTGCTATAAAGTATTTAAATTCAAAATTAATGATCTGTTCTGATGCCAGATTATAAAAAAAACAATCATTACTAAATAGAATCCCCCCGAGAGAGAGAAATAAACAATATAAGACCAAAAAAGTCAATCTCTTGTAACTTATAACCAATATTTATTGAAAAACACAAGCATAGCTAATGAATATTAAACATTTAATATAATTAATTTGGTGAAGAGCCTGAGAAAGTTCAGTACAAGCTGTAACCACAGCCAAGCATTTGAAATCAGTGCAAAGCTGTATACATCATAGAATACTCTTTGTCCGTCTCTAAATTTGTATATGAAAAAAATCACTACAATAAAGTGATGTGAAATAAATCAAATATAGAAATGTGCATGTGTTATTTCAGTAAATATCACAAAAGATTAGGTCCCTCTAATCCATAGGGTTATAATTTTCACCCCATGGAAGCATAGTTCAAACAAATTGAAAAAGATGGACACAATTGTAAATAGATAAGTACAAGCACTGGAACATTAGAAGCTAACAGGAGCGAACTTATCTGAATTCTCAGCATGGTCGCTAATACGCTGTAAGTTACCGTAACATAGCATATTCAAGAGTATAAACTTTGACCGGGGCTACAGAGGCTTTTTCCTCCGTTACACATAAGAATTATCACCACGTTATCCAAAAACCACTTTGACACACGTAGTAGTATTGCTGTATAATATTGTGGTTTAGTCCTCAGTTAAGTGCTTGCAAATAGCAATGTTAGTGCAGCCATTAATAGAAAAAAAATAGCAAAGCTCAGTATCTACGGCTGTGGTAAAAATGGGAAAGTCCTGTTTAAGGGCATGCTAAAGCAAATTTTTACCAAAGTTAGTAAAAGTACCCCTAAATGACTAAAGATAGGACCGCTTTTTATATGGACCTATCTGGTCACTTAGCTATGCGGGCACTGGCACAGAATATCACTGGTATCCCTATAACTCCCAGTTCCCCCTGATTTCATCCTCCTCAAAATGCCTCTCTGCTGCCTGGAAGTAGTATATGTGGTTAGGTCCAATATTCAACAGCACTGCCTGATTAAATGTCATTGAATACAGCGGCCAGCCCATAGAATGCAATTTAAGCAGGCAAGAGCTTTGAATATAGACCCCTTAAATTTTCCATTTTTGTTTCTATTACAAACACTAGAGAGCCATACACACATCTCCTGCCTCCCACATTGTCCTAAGAAAAAAAATATCTAAGAAGAGTAGACAAACCAACAAAACATTTAATATAGCTAGATACCTCTGTTCTTTCTCCCTCCCTTCTGGCAAAGTTTTCTAGTGATAAGTAGTAGTAGTTGTAGTAGTAGTAGTAGTAGTAGTAGTAGAAGAAATCAAACTGTTTGCATTTTTGGCAATCAAGCCAGATTTTTAATTTCTCTGAAGCAGTCATTAACCAAGGAACTTGTTATCACCATTACATTTTCCTGAATGTTATTTATGGCTTCCAGCATTAATAGTGAACGCATCCTTTAATATATTACATTCACTTACACACTCCCACTGACATCAGATGCCTGCCCTAAAAGCTTTACAAAAGATTTCCCCCAAATACCTCCATTATAGCTAGGGCTTTCCCAGCTCTTGTATTCTAAGCTTTCTCCCTCTGCCGCCCCAGTATCACACTAATATATTCCTGGGTCACAATTCTTTAGCATTTACACATACAGTTTGCCACTGCCACCTCTTAGACCAGTATTTC
This sequence comes from Microcaecilia unicolor, assembly GCF_901765095.1. Taxonomy (NCBI): domain Eukaryota; kingdom Metazoa; phylum Chordata; class Amphibia; order Gymnophiona; family Siphonopidae; genus Microcaecilia; species Microcaecilia unicolor. The sequence continues at coordinate 642,820,661 of NC_044031.1, forward strand.
CCATCTTCTACCTTGTCCTGCCACTATATCACAATGATGCAGCCTTTTTCTATAGGTTCCATGCAAAGTGTTCCATGCTCCTATTCCAGTGTTGTGGGCCTCAGCTATGCCATGGTTGCTGAGGCCTGACTTTCCTACCTTTCTTAAGCTACAGTCTACCTGTACGGCCCCTGAAGTTAATCAGTGCTATGCATTTCTCCCACCATCTGAGGCCACATTTCCTACACAGCAGCTATGGCATCAGTTGCACCTAGCTACTTCTTCCAAGGCCTCACAGCATGGCTCAATTTGCAGGCCCCAGTGTTGCAGCCCATGGCAGTGCACATCTTAGCCTCTGCAACCAAAGGCATAGCCAGACCTGACTTTTTTTTTTTTTTGGGGGGGGGGAGTTCAGAGATAACATGGGGGGGCACTAGGATATAGGTATGAGTAGCGCTTGGTATACTCCTAAATAATTTCTAAGTAAACAGTCTGTACTGCATCCTCATAAACCACATACACACTTATGGAAAGTTCAATTACATTTTAAAATAAAGTCGCATTATCCCATAACTTAAACTTTGCCATTATCGTAGACTCACGTCTGGTCAACATTTCAATATACATCACAGTATCCTGCAAAATAATTACCACAATGGCACATATTCTTCAACTTTTCTTTATAACAAATATATATGCTTTATTCCCCAGGAACTCACCATACAAAAAAAAATCTGATTGTGGTGTAAAGGAGTAGAGTAGAGGATGAGTAATGGACACTCCAACACAGGATCTGGTGCTTAAAAGATGCTTTATTCCATACTTGTACAGTAGGACCCAAGATATAAACCCTCTCCAGTCTCAAGCATATTGTGAAGTACCTGTAATACAAAACCTACAATAATCACTCAGGATCTATAGAGCTAATCTAGTTCACTGTAACACCACTAACTTACAGAAGTAACACAACAAGGACCCTAACTAGGAAAAAGTAACACCGTAAATATTGCACTGGGACCTAGAACATCAATATGCCTATTGGGAAACTGATCAAGCTAAATTATTACAGATGCTTAAATAGAAACTCCATACAGAGTTCCTGGTCTTGGTCACAAATACTGAACACAAATAGACCCTTGCGAACTACAGAATAAGTGACCACAAACTTAAAATATGAATATGTAGACAGAAGTTAAACTTAAACCCCAAGAAGCCACACTGTGCAGGCAGTGAGATACTAGAGAAGAGAAAGAGAAAATATATAAATAAAGCAGTGTAAATGTACTATAAACTGACATTTTCCATTCACTGAATTAAAAATAAAAATTCTTCTTTCTACCTTTGCTCTTTGGTCATTTTGGTTTTTTCCTGATCATTTTTGTCCCAGTCTCCAGTTTCTGCTTTCTTATGTATTTTCTTAACTTTCTTTCCAATGTCTCTAGTTCATCTGCCATTTTTCCTCTCCCTTCCTGTCTTCTTCACTTTCTATGCTATATCCATCTCTGACTTTGATCGTTTCCTTCCCTTCATTTATTTTTCTGCATCTCTCTCTGCTCAGACTTTATTCATTCCTCACCCTTAGTCCTTAGTCTTCTCCTTTTCACATTTCATCTACCTACTGGCATTTCCCATTTCCCTCTCCAGCATTCCAATTGGCCCCTCTGTCTCTCTCCTTCCCCAGTCTCCTATCCTCCCCTCATCTTTAACCCTAGTCCCCATTTCTATCCTCTGTACTCACTCTCTCAGCCCCTCACCAGCCCCAGCTCAATCCTTGTCTTTCCTTCCTTCCCTTGCTTCTAGACCATTCTCTTACCCTTTACTCCATTTCCTATTGCCTCTTTTCACCATCTTTTTAACCCCATTTCTGCCCTCACTCAACCCCTTCAGAGACCTATCCACTTCATCTCGCATCCCCACTCAGTACCCCCATCTCATTTCAATGCCACTCATCCTGTCCCACAATCATCCCTGTTCTCTTACTCTTCACTCCATTCCATCACTCATTTCCTCAACCCATCAACATACCCCCACTCCTACCTATCAGCTGCTAAGTACTCATTATCCCCTCAAGATTCCCACTCCATCTCTCCCATCCATAATTCCCTGATCCTGGTCCCTAACACTCTCCCATTAAATGTCCAAGTCGTAGTCATCTTCTGACTATTCCCCTTCCCCTCCCCCATGTCTACTACTACTACTACTACTATTTAGCATTTCTATAGCGCTACAAGGCGTATGCAGCGCTGCACAAACATAGAAGAAAGACAGTCCATGCTCAAAGAGCTTACAATCTAATAGACAAAAAATAAATAAAGTAAGCAAATCAAATCAATTAATGTGAACGGGAAGGAAGAGAGGAGGGTAGGTGGAGGCGAGTGGTTACAAGTGGTTACGAGTCAAAAGCAATGTTAAAGAGGTGGGCTTTCAGTCTAGATTTAAAGGTGGCCAAGGATGGGGCAAGACGTAGGGGCTCAGGAAGTTTATTCCAGGCGTAGGGTGCAGCAAGACAAAAGGCGCAAAGTCTGGAGTTGGCAGTAGTGGAGAAGGGAACAGATAAGGATTTATCCATGGAGCGGAGTGCACGGGAAGGGGTGTAAGGAAGGACGAGTGTGGAGAGATACTGGGGAGCAGCAGAGTGAGTACATTTATAGGTTAGTAGAAGAAGTTTGAACAGGATGTGAAAACGGATAGGGAGCCAGTGAAGGGTCTTGAGGAGAGGGGTAGTATGAGTAAAGCGACCCTGGCGGAAGACGAGACGGGCAGCAGAGTTTTGAACCGACTGGAGAGGGGAGAGGTGACTAAGTGGGAGGCCAGCAAGAAGCAGATTGCAGTAGTCTAAACGAGAGGTGACAAGGGTGTGGATGAGGGTTTTGGTAGAGTGCTCGGAAAGAAAGGGGCAGATTTTACGGATGTTGTAAAGAAAGAAACGACAGGTCTTGGCAATCTGCTGGATATGAGCAGAGAAGGAGAGAGAAGAGTCAAAGATGACCCCAAGGTTTCGAGCTGAGGAGACAGGGAGAATGAGAGAGCCATCAACAGAAATAGAAAATGGGGGGAGCGGGGAGGTGGGTTTGGGGGGGAAAATGAGAAGCTCGGTTTTGGTCATGTTTAATTTCAGGTGGCGTTGAGACATCCAGACAGCAATGTCAGACAAGCACGCTGAAACTTTGGTTTGGATGCAAGGTGAGATATCAGGGGTAGAAAGGTAGATAAGTACATAAGTACATAAGTACATAAGTAGTGCCATACTGGGAAAGACCAAAGGTCCATCTAGCCCAGCATCCTGTCACCGACAGTGGCCAATCCAGGTCAAGGGCACCTGGCACGCTCCCCAAACGTAAAAACATTCCAGACAAGTTATACCTAAAAATGAGGAATTTTTCCAGTCCATTTAATAGCGGTCTATGGACTTGTCCTTTAGGAATCTATCTAACCCCTTTTTAAACTCCGTCAAGCTAACCGCCCGTACCACGTTCTCCGGCAATGAATTCCAGAGTCTAATTACACGTTGGGTGAAGAAAAATTTTCTCCGATTCGTTTTAAATTTACCACACTGTAGCTTCAACTCATGCCCTCTAGTCCTAGTATTTTTGGATAGCGTGAACAGTCGCTTCACATCCACCCGATCCATTCCACTCATTATTTTATACACTTCTATCATATCTCCCCTCAGCCGTCTCTTCTCCAAGCTGAAAAGCCCTAGCCTTCTCAGCCTCTCTTCATAGGAAAGTCGTCCCATCCCCACTATCATTTTCGTCGCCCTTCGCTGTAGATTTGGGAGTCATCAGCATAGAGATGGTAGGAAAAGCCATGGGATGAGATTAATGAACCAAGGGAAGAAGTGTAGATAGAAAAGAGGAGGGGACCAAGAACAGAACCCTGAGATACGCCAACAGGCAGAGGGATAGAAGTAGAAGAGAATCCACCAGAGTGAACACTAAAGGTGCGGAGGGAGAGGTAGGAAGAGAACCAGGAAAGGACAGAGCCCTGGTTCTGCTAGTAATCTGCTCTATTCTTCCTGTTCCACCCAGTCCCATCCATTTTCTATTCTGTTCCCTTTCTCCTCTAATCCCATCCATCTTTTGGTCTTCCCTCCCTCGTCCAATTCATCTTCTGCTCTGTTCCCCTTCTTCCCATAACCACCGTCCCATCCATCATCTGCTCTTTCTAGGGTCTCCTGTCCATCAACATTCCCTCCATGTCCTTGCACTTTACTGTGCTCAGTTTCTCCCCCTCTGTTCCTTTTCTCTCCCCTGGTCCAGTCTCTTTCTCTTTTCCCTCCATTCAAACCTTACCCCATATCAGCATCTCTCTCTCTCTCTCTCTCCCTCTCTCTCCTTCTCCATTCAGTAGATCCAGGGTGTTTCCCCCCTGCCTTCTTCCCCATCTAAGTTCTTGCTTTCCTCTTCCCTCTCCCTCCTCCAGCCCCCCTCAATCTGGCATCTCTATGCCTCTTCCCCATCTGGTATTTTTTTACCCTCCATTCCTCATTCCCCTTTCCCCTGTCAACCATGGTTATGAATCTCTCTCACTCCTTCGGACCCCCACACCTCCCCATCCATGTTGTGCAGCCCGGTATCTTTTTCTCTTCCTTCCCCCTGGTCCAGCATCTCTTTTCTTCCTGTGCCTCTCCCCCACCACAATATTGTTATTCTCCATGGAGGTTAGAATGAGGAGATAGTATGATACTATCTAGCCTATTATATGGACTGAAGCTAGTAGGCAGAGCTTGCTAGCAGCAGGCAGAGATTGCCACCTTTTTCACTCACCCAAAACAATAGCAAATGCTATTGAAAACAATAGCAAAAGATTATTAGAAATAACTGCCTATGCATGGTCCATCTGTAAAAAGTCTAAAGTTGTTCTAGTTATTTATTTATTTAACACATTTATATCCCACATTTTCCCACTCAGTTGCAGGCTCAATGTGGCTTACACAATACCAAAGAGGCAGGCTCCGGTTCAGTAAAATACAAATACACAATATAGTAGTAAGCAGTGGCGTAGGAAGTGGGGGGCAGTGGGGCAGTCCGCCCCGGGTGCACACCGCTGGGGGGTGTCGGCTTTGCTGGTTCCCTGCTCCCTCTGCCCCGGAACAGGTTACTTCCTGTTCCGGGGCAGAGAGAGCAGGGAACCAGCAGAGCCGACGCAGTTCCCAGCAACGTGCAGTCGGGGCGGATCGGCCCTTCCGCCCGTCCCTCACCGCTTTCCGATATAAGTACGTGCTCTGGGGGGGAGTGCGCTCCAGATGGGGGAGGGTGCGCCGTGCTGCACCCGGGGGGGGGGGGGTGTGCAGCGGCAACCCACCCCAGGTGTCAGCTGCCCTCGCTATGGTACTGGTAGTAAGCATGTAAGAAACATAAGTATAAGGCAACAAAGAAATAAAGAGGGGGTGGTGCTAGAAGTCCAATATGGTCCATAGTTTTGCTGTGTCGCAGGAAGTAGAAAGTTAACTTGGGTTAGATAGTTAGATAGGCAGTGCCTTAAAAGGTGAAGGACAAAAGGTTTTTTTTTTTACTTATTTGACAGCTTTTTAATTTACTTGAAAACTTCCCATATGTAGATAAAAATATCATCAAATAAAAATTGAATATCACTAAAACAGCTTACAAAAACATTGTATCTGATAGAAACAGCAATTATAATTTCTGTATTTTGTGTTCATTTTTTTTCTACACTGTTCTTCTATACAATACCGATGGCCACATTTCAGTGGGAGCATATTGTTATATAATAGTACGTAACAAGATGTGCTCCCACATTCAAATTGGTGCCAATTATCACCCAACTATTTGCACTAATTGGCTCATTAGCTAATTTAGTTGGGCACACATCTAATTTTGTGTGCCATATATAGAATCTGGAGGAAGGTGTGGTCTCATCATGGAGTGATATAGAGGCATTATGATATTCTCTGTTTTATTCTCTAGTCCTTTCCTAATAATTACTAGCATTCTGTTTGCTTTTTTGGCCACCAACAAAAAGATCCGGAGGTAGCATTACCACCTAAAGTTATTTGTGTATGGGATATATTCAGTGCTGGTACCCAAATGGCAATCTGGATACTGTAAACTTAACATCACCTTTTTGATATCCTAAATTTATCTGGGTATTTAACCAGATTAGTGGGATGAAAATTGCCACTATTCAGGTAAATCTGAATCTTCTCCGACTTCTCCCTGACTCCACCTCCAGACCACATTCTTCTGTGATGATTCAGAGGTACTACATGGTTTCATTTATCGGTGGCCAGCCCACGCTCCATGTGTTAACAGGGCAGGAACCTCTCCCGCCCTGTTAAGTCACTTTAAATATTGGTCTCTATATAATTTTTACAGTCATTCATATGTGCTTTGTAGCTGGCTTTTGTGACAAGAAATGATGGATGTGCCTTTCTTCCTGGATTCCATTCTACCAATCTAACAGCATAGATAACAATAGAACAACTCCACAGAGCTGTTCCTTTTTCTTGTACATTCAAGCCTTCTTTTTCAGATTCTGAACAGAGACTCAAATGGTAGAGAAATGGACAACAGTGGCTAGAGAAAGAGGAGGATTCATCTTCTCCCTACCTATGCCAACAGAGAAAAACAGGAAGGGAGGCCTTGAAGAAGAGAGTAGAGTAATTTTTATCTTCTCTGAAGCATCCACTCATCTCTTTTCCTGCTATATCAATAGGCATCATTGGAGAAGGAACAGGAAGGGTGATTTGCAGCAGTAACAGTTCATCCTGCAGTTCTCTATGATCCCAGGACCAGGGGCGTAGCCAGACAACAAATTTTGGGTGGGCCTAGGCAAGACGTGGGTGGGCACCAAGTGTTCTCCCCCCCCCCCCCCAACCACCTCCAAAATAATAACTGATGGGGAAAACGTTTCTTTCCACCTTGGCGGTCTGCAGCAGGCATGGGCTGAAAAATGAGTATGTTCAGGTGCCGGTATCGTGCAGCCCACCCAGGCCCACCTGTGGCTACGCCACTGCCCAGGACTCTGCAGTCAGCTGAGGATAAGTGGGGAAACATGGAGCTGTGACTTACTGATAATAAGAAGGAAGCCAAATGCTGAGATCAACTCCAGGGATGAAGAGAATGTGGTAAAAGCAATTATCTTATCAGGGTTTAAAAAAGGGTTGGAAAATTTCCAAAAAGAAAAGTCCATACGCTATTATTAAGATGGACTTGGGAAAATCCACTGCTTATTTCTGGGTAAGCAGCATAAAATCTGTTTTACTGTTCTGGGATCTTGACAGGTACTTGTGACCTGGATTGGCCACTATTGGAAACAGGATACTGGGCTTGATGGACCTTAGGTCTGTCCTAGTTTGGCGCAGTTTATGTTCTTATGAGGGAGTATTAATAGGACAAGTGAGGTAAAAAAAAAGAATTTGATATGTATTCCCCCCTTCTACTCAACAACAATTTGAAGGTGACCATGAATCAAAATTTAATTGTATCTCATTTCAGGTCCTACTATATCCTGGGGCACCATGTGCAAAAGTTTACATCTATTGATTACCGTTCACACTTCTATGCTTATAAAATCACAAGAGAAATTTCTTTGCTTAATAAATCCATTTTTTCTCCAAGACTTTTCGTACTGCTTGTTTGACATCATTGTTCCTGAGGCTGTAGATCATAGGATTTACCATAGGGATTACCATTGTGTATACTACAGAAACCACACGATTGATGTGCAGAAAGAAATGGGAACTTGGAATTATATATATTAAGATTAGAGTCCCAAAAAGTAAAATTACTGTGATGAAGTGAGATGCACAAGTGGAGAAAGCTTTGCTTCTGCCCTCCGATGTCCGGATTCTCAGGATTGCAGAAATAATAAAAGTGTAAGAGAGAACTATTGCTGTAATGACAACGAAAACAATGATAGTAGCAAGAGAAGATATGGTAATTTCTTTTAAGAAGGTATCAGAGCAGGAGTGCTTTAACAGTAGAGGGACATCACAAATGAAATGATTGATCTCATTTGATCCACAGAAAGTCATAGAGAATATATTACCCATTTGAATCAAAGAATATACTATACTGACTATGTACACAATGATCACCAACCACATACAAACTCTCCTAGTCATTATAACAGTATAAAGCAATGGTTTACATATTGCCACATAACGATCATACGCCATCACTCCCAACAAGAGACTCTCAGCAGTTGCCATAATTCCAAAAATGCACAGCTGTGTAGCACACTCCAGTAGGGAGGTAGGGTTTTTCTCTACTTTGAAGTCAACTAATGCCTTTGGAGTGATTGTGGAGGAATAACAGATATCTACAAATGATAAGTTAGCGAGAAAATAGTACATGGGTTTGTGAAGGTGAGGTTCAATTCTAATTATCGTGATGATACTAATATTTCCCACTAGAGTTAGAATATACATGACCAAAAACACAGTGAAAAGTAAACTCTGCATCCTGGAGAGGTCAGAAAATCCCAAAAGTATGAATTCAGTCACAACAGTTTGGTTTGTGCCTTTCATTTTCCTCAGGGCAGAGAACTGGATAAGTGCTGCTGGGATAAGAGAGAAAGAAAATCAGACAGTAATCCCATATAGATGGCTTGAAGTATAGAATATCTTTTAAGAGTGTTATAAACCCCCAAATTAATAGATGAAAAAGGAGAAAGGTTCCTCATGGGAGCAGAGCATACAGCAGCCAAACAAGTGAGGAACAAACATTTTGCAAAAAACATCCAAAATCAGAATAGGAAAGAAGGTCATTTTCAAAAAAGAAAAACGTCTATCTTTTGTTTTCGAAAATACTGTTTCAAACAACGTTTTGTGATTTGCACATTTTGGTTTTTTTGGTCCATTTTTGAAAAAAGAAACATCCACATGCAAAACGCACAAAATCAAGCCATTGGGATGTAGGAGGAGCCAGCATTTTTAGTAGACTGGGCTCCCTGACATCCCAGGACAGCCCTAGGGGGCACTGCAGTTGACTTCATAAAATGCTCCCAGGTACACATCTCACCATTGCTCCCTTATCTTGTGTGCTGAGCCCCCCAAAACCCACCACCCCCAACTGTACACAACTACCATAGCCTTTAGGGGTGAAGGGGGTACCTATATGTGGGTACAGTGGGTTTCTGGTGAGTTTTGGAGGGCTCAAAGTTTCCTCCACAAATGTAACAGGTAAGGGGAGGTAGGGGCCTGGGTCCACCTGTCTGCAGTGTACTGCACCCAACTCTAGACTACTCCAGGGAACTGCATGATATTCTAATGGGCTTTTTCTGAGACTGGTATAGAGGTTGGTAAGTAATGTTTTTCATCACATTTTTGGGGGGTGGGAGGGGATTAGTGACCACTGAAGGAATAAGGGGAGGTCATTCCTGATTCCCTCCAGTGGTTATCTGGTTATTTAGGGCACCTTTTTGTGCCTTATTCATAATAAAAACAGATCTAGCTCAAAACGTCTAAGTTTTAGTTCTGGATGGTTTTGTTTTGTTTCATTATGGCTGAAAAATGTCTAAGTCTTAGGAACACCGAAGTTCTACTCTGAACACACCCTGGCACTCCCCCTTGAGATTTGGATGCACTTCTGGTGGGCTTCAGATAAAAACGTCTAAAAATAGGTTTCAAAAATGCTGATTTGGACTTTTTTGTGAGGAAAACGTCCAAATGCAGACTTACGCCACTTTTTGGACATTTTCTCTTTTGAAAATGAACCCGATAGTCACCTCAGGGAACACGTGTGGTACTGTATATCAAGTGCTGAAAATAAATAAATTATATGTTAAGGAGGGACTTGACATCTGGTTTAGCGCCACAGTGTGATGGACGTTTGAGAAGTGTGCTCCTGCTAATCTTTAATTTTTGCAACCGACTGTTCACCTTAAAATAGTAAATATACTATTATATTACCTTCAACATTTTCTACAGAAAGGTCACTATGCTATCCTCTGTCCACATGGCCACCTCAGTTCACACAGCAGCTATGCCTGTTTAATGCAAACCCACCTCCTCAGCCCCCCATCTGCTTGTTGCGATATGTGAGGAACATTGCACAACATCTAGTGAAAAATATTAATGTATGTGACACCAAGAAGGTCCATCATCTAAACTGTCTCCACCAGCTTGTATTTTGTTGACACTTCAGAGTACACTGGGACCTTGAATCACTCCAACGCTGGTACAGGTGCATCAGGCAAGAGAAGTCCACCCCTAATCTGGTGCATGAGGGAGCACCTAAGGCCCAACATAAGTACCACAGTCATAGCACCCATATAACAGCTCTGTCCTCAAGCAAGGCCTACCCTCATTGCAGTGTGCCCACAACCCCCATATCTACTAAAATGTGTTGCAGCCAACCCCCAACCCATGAGATGACATGGAAAGGAAAAGGAGGGGGAAGCCCTTGGACAGCATCCTCCAGTGACCAACACACAGACACCTACCTAGAACATTGCAGCCACCATGGCAGGGGAAGTAAAACATTATCTCCAAACACCCACACTGGGTATTGAACCTATGACCCTCCATTTAAGGCACATAACAGTAACCCCTACACCAAACAAGAAGGACATTACACTAAACACAGAGGGCAATCACAGCATCAGTTGCCCTCCATATGGATATTCCCTCATGCCCCTAACCCAGCTCATTTGGTGCACCATTGTCTTCTCTAAAGGTCAGTATGCTGCCCTGTGAAGCATCCCTTAAGGTCCAAACTGGTTGCCCCTGAAATCTCCACATTAAAGTGGTCACTCAACCCTACTATGGAAACTCCCACCAATGTGTACACTTCTGTTCCCCCCCTGTCCTCCCAAAGTATGGGCATGAGTCATGGGGTGATATATCAGTGAAGACCCTAAAACAGCTAACATTAGTAAACCACAGATAGATGCCCCCAAACCTAGGTTTCCCACCTTGAAATCTGGAAACTGCTTTTCTCCTGGGGGTCCTAGCAAAGGTGGCCAGAAGGATGGGTGACTCTGACAGGGACCTATGCCATCTCCCACCCAACAGTAGGACACATAGGCATGAGGACCCACATATACCCACACCCCTGAAAAAAATAGTAACAATGGCCCCCACCCTTGCAACAGTGCAGTGCCATACTCCCTGTACCAGAAATAGTTTTCAAGGGTAACGATGCAGAGGAACTCAAAGAAATCTTGGTGAGCCTGGAAGATGTACTATCCAAATCAACAAGTTAAAGAATGATAAATCACCTGTACCGGATGGCATACACCCCAAGGAACTGAATGAAGTCAAATATGAAATTGCTGATCTGCTGTTGCTGATCTGTAATCTCTTGTTAAAATCATCCATAGGACCTGAAAATTGGAGGGTGGTCAATATAGCACTGATTTTTGAAAGGGGATCCAGGGATGATTTGATTAATTACAGACCAGTAAGCCTGACTTCAGTGCCGGGCAAAATAGTGAAAAGTATCATAAAGAATAAAATTACAGAACACACAGACAACGAAATAGATTGTGAAAAATTGCAGGGCATCCAAATGGCAGATGAAATTTAATGTGGACAAATGCAAAGTGATATTCATTAGGAAGAATAATCTGAATCATAGTTACCTGATGTCAGGTTCCACTTTAGGAGTCAGCACTCAAGAAAAAGATCCAGGTGTCATTGTATTCAATATGCTGAAATATTTTGCCCAGTGTGTGGAGGCAGCCAAAAAAGCAACAGGATGCTAGGAATTATTAGGGAAGGGATGCAAAATAAGATGAAGAGGGGCATAATCAAAAGGGGCGCCAAAGTTTTCCTGAGGACGTCCTCTCAGGACGTCCTGGCAAAGGGGTGGGGAAACCCATATTATCAAAACAAGATGGGTGTCCATCTTTCGTTTCAATAATATGGTCAGGGATGCCCAAATCCTGAAATTTGGTCATCCTTAGATATAGTCGTCCCTAGACTTGGTCGTTTCTGATTTTTGGCGATAATGGAAGCTAAGGACGCCCATCTCAGAAATGACCAAATGTAAACCCTTTGGTCATGGGAGACGCTAGCATTCCTAGTGCACTGGTCCCCCTCACATGCCAGGACACCAACCGGGCACCCTAGGGGGCACTGCAGTGGACTTCAGAAATTGCTCCCAGGTGCATAGCTCCCTTATCTTGTGTGCTGAGCCCCCCCCCAAACCCACTCCCCACAACTGTACACCACTACCATAGCCCTTATGGGTAAAGGGGGGCACCTAGATGTGGGTACAGTGGGTTTCTGGTGTGTTTTGAAGGGCTCACATTTACCACCACAAGTGTAACAGGTAGGGGGGGATGGGCCTAGGTACGCCTGCCTGAAGTGTACTGCACCCACTTATACTGCTCCAGGGACCTGCATACTGCTATCATGGAGCTGGGCATGATAATTGAGGCTGGTATAGAGGTTGGCAAAAATATTAAAAAAAAAATTTTTGTGAGTGGGAGGGGGTTAGTGACCACTGGGGGAGTAAGGGGAGGTCAACCCCGATTCTCTCCGGTGGTCATCTGGTCAGTTCGGGCACCTTTTTGTGTCTTGATCGTAAGAAAAAAAGGACCAGGTAAAGTCGTCCAAGTGTTCATCAGGGACGCCCTTTTTTTTGTTCCATTATGGGTCGAGGACGCCCATGTGTTAGGTACGCCCAAGTCCCGCCTTCGCTACGCTTCAGACACACACCCAGGAATTTTGATCATCCCCGTGACGGAAAGCAGTTGGGGACACCCAAAATCGGCTTTCCATTATACCGATTTGGGTGACCCTGTGAAAAGGACGCCCATCTTGCGATTTGTGTCGAAAGATGGGCGTTCTTCTCTTTTGAAAATAAGCCTGCAAATATACTATAATGCCTCTGTATTGCTGCATGGCATGACCTCACCTTGAGTATTACATTCAAATCTGGTTGCCATTTTTCAAAAAAGATATAGCAGAATTAGAAAAGGATCAAAGAAGACCGACCAAAATGATAAAGGGGATGGAACTCCTCTCACATTTGAAAAGGCTAAAGAAGTTAGGGCTCTTCAGCTTGGAAAAGAGATGGCTGAGGGGGGATATGATTGAGGTCTATGAAATCCTGAGTGGTGTAGAATGGGCAAAAGTGAATCAATTTTTCACGCATTCAAAAAGTACAAAGACCAGGGAACACTCAATGAAATTACATGGAAATACTTTAAAAACAAATAGGAAGAAATATTTTTTTCACTCAAAGGATAATTAAGCTCTGCAACTCACTGCTGGAGGATGTGGTAAAAGCACTCAGTGTATCTATGTTTAGAAAAGGGTTTGACAGGTTTCTGGAGGAAAAGTTCATAGTCTGTTATTGAGATGGACATGGGGGAAGCCACTGTTTGCTCCAGGATTGGTAGCATGGAACGTTGCTACTAATTAGGTTTCTGACAGGTACTTGTGACCTAAATTGGCCACTGTTGGAAGCAGGATACTGGGCTAGATGGACCATTGGTCTGACCCAGTATTGCTATTCTTATGTTCTCATGTTCATGGTTAAATAGGATAGAGTCAGCATGGGTTCATCCAAGGGAAATCTTGCCTCACCAATTTGCTTCATTTCTTTGAAGCTGTGAATAAACATTTAGCCAAAGGTGAGCTGGTTGATGAGAGACTCCTGAGAAAATTAAAAAGTCATGGGATAAGAGGTAATGTCCTTCTGTGGATTAGGAAACGGTTATTGGACAGAAAACAGAGGATAGGGTTTAAATGGCTATTTTTCTCAATGGAGGAAGGGAAATAATGGAGTGCCACAGGGATCTGCACTGGGACCGGAGCTATTTAGCATATTTATAAATGATTTGGAAATCAGAACAATGAGTAAGGTGATTACATTTGCAGATGACACAAAACTATTCAAAGTTGCCAAAACACTTGCAGATTGTGAAAAATTCCAGGATGACCTTAGGAAACTGGAAGACTGGGCATCCAAATGGCAGATGAAATTTAATGTAGACAAACTGAAAGTGATGGACACTGGGAAGAATAATCCAAATCATAGTTACCTGATGCTGGGGTCCACCTTAGGAGTCAGACCTCAAGAAAAAGATTTGTCATTATAGAAAATATGCTGAAATCTTCTGCCCAGTGTGTGGTGGCTGCCAAAAAAGCAAACAGGATGCTAGGCATTACAGTAGAATTTCATTATAAGAGAATTCTGAGGACCAATAAAAATCATTCCATATATCCAAGGTCCCTTATATAAAAACTGTGCATTAATAAACTTTTTTACTCAATCAATGTTGTTTCATCCTTGGTTTATTGTTAACAGCAAAGCATACAGTATATGTAAATTGAAAAAAGTTTTACAACACTTACATTTCAGTTAAAATGGTCCAAAATAGTTGTTTGTTTAAGACAATGCTCACGCTTGGTTAGGAATAAGTTAATGTCGAAAGTGTACTGCAAAGCAACTTCGCTGTCCTTGACAGTGTAAAGATGTCGCTGTAACATCTCCAAGGCTGACACAGCATCCAGAAGAGTGGGAGCAGCTTCCACTTCACCTTCAGTAGTCTCAAACCTATCATCATCATCTGATTCTTCCTTCGCTGATACAATGTCAGCGACTGTCATCATCAGTTGGTTGTTCACAAATCTAGCCAGTGTCAACCATGGTGATGCAATCCATGAATGTGCTGTTCTCAGACAAGAAATGGGATACAGGCAAGTCATCTTCATCATCATCGACAGCTTCTGCATACTAGATTCTTCAATTTGTGATGCATCGTAAGTGGCACACAAAGTCTTATGAAACTAAGCTTTACTAAAGCAGTTTCCAATCGTCTGCTGGGTGACAGAGTTCAATAGCATTTGAATTGCATCAAGAATATTGATTTCAAACTTAGTTCTGTTTTCAACATTCTCAATTAAATACTTCGCCACCAATTGCCTGTAATTCACCTTGAGGTTTCTTATTAGTCCATATCACACGGTTGTAAGCATGACATAGCATTTGGTGGCAGAAATGCTACTGGTACAGTATCCATTACTTTTGGATGCACCAGGCAGTTGTCCATGACAATTAGTACACACACTGTCTCTGTGCTTTAAATTATTTGTTTAGTTCAATAGCCAATCAGTGAAAATCTCTGAAGCCATCCATGCCTTTTTGTTGAAAGTGTACTCGGTCGGTAGCATTTTAGCATTCTTAAAGCAGTGAGGTCGCTCGAACTTGCCAATGATTAACAGTGGCACTTTTTCACTACCATCCATATTTGTGCAGACCATTGCAGTCGGGCATTCTTTACTCTGCCACAGTGATGTGCATCACCTTTGAAGCAGTGGCGTAGCAAGGGCGGTGGGGGTGGTCCGCCCCGGGTGTCATCAGGTGAGGGGGTGCTCTGCTCCCGCTGCTCCACCTTTAAATTTTTTTTTTCGAAGCGCCGGAGAGTGGCAGGCAGTGCGCCTCGCGTCTGCCCTGCTAGTAAAGAAGATCTCGCTGATGTTGTCGTCCTTCCCACACTGAGTCCCGCCCGCCCTCGCGGTAATAGGAAGTTACCTCAGAGGGGGGGCGGGACTCAATGTGGGAAGGGCGACGACGTCAGCGAGATCTTCTTTACTAGCAGGGCAGACGCGAGGCGCGCTGCCTGCCACTCTCCAGCGCTTTGAAAAAAAATTTAAAGCAGGACAGGGTAGGAGAACGGATCTCAGGTCAGGTCGGGTCAGTTCGGGTCGGGGGGGATTCAGAGGGGAGAAGGGGATTGGAGAGGGGTGGGGGCGCTCAGAGGGTTGCTTAAAGGGGATTAGGGAGGGTGGGAGAGCATTAAGGAGGGGAGAAGGGGATGGGTGGGGGAGGGGTGGGGGACCTCAGAGGGGTGCTTAAAGGGGATTAGGGAGGTGGGGGAGCTCAGAGAGGAGAGAAGGGGATTGGGGAAGGGTGGGGGGGCTCAGAGGGGTGCTTAAAGGGGGTTAGGGAGGGTGGGGGAGCTCAGAGAGGGGAGAATGGGATTGGGGAAGGGTGGAGGAGCTCAGAGGGGTGCTTAAAGGGGATTAGGGAGGGTGGGAGAGCATCAAGGAGGGGAGAAGGGGATTGGGGAGGGGTGGGGGAGCTCAGAGAGGGGAGAAGGGGATAGGGGAAGGGTGGGGGACCTCAGAGGGCTGCTTAAATGGGATTAGGGAGGGTGGGGAGCTCAGAGAGGGGAGAAGGGGATTGGGGAGGGGTGGGGGAGCTCAGAGGGGTGCTTAATGGGGTTAGGGAGGGTGGGCGAGCTCAGAGAGGGGAGAAGAGGATTGGGGAAGGGTGGGGGAGCTCAGAGGGGTGCTTAAAGGGGGTTAGGAAGGGTGGGGGAGCTCAGAGAGGGGAGAAGGGGATTGGGGAAGGGTGGGGAGCTCAGAGGGGTGCTTAAAGGGGATTAGGGAGGGTTGGAGAGCATCAAGGAGGGGAGAAGGGGATTGGGGAGGGGTGGGGGAGCTCAGAGATGGGAGAAGGAGATTGGGGAAGGGTGGGGGACCTCAGAGGGGTGCTTAAAGGGGATTAGGGAGGGTGGGGAGCTCAGAGAGAGGAGAAGGAAATTGGGGAGGGGTGGGGGACCTCAGAGGGGTGCTTAAAGGGGGTTAGGGAGGGTGGGTGAGCTCAGAGAGGGGAGAAGAGGATTGGGGAAGGGTGGGGGAGCTCAGAGGGGTGCTTAAAGGGGGTTAGGGAGGGTGGGGGAGATCAGAGAGGGGAGAAGGGGATTGGGGAAGGGTGGGGGACCTCAGAGGGGTGCTTAAAGGGGTTTAGGGAGGGTGAGGAGCTCAAAGAGGCGAGAACGGGATTGGGGAGAGGTGGGGGACCTCAGAGGGGTGCTTAAAGGGGATTAGGGAGGGTGGGCAAGCTCAGAGAGAGGGGAGAAGAGGATTGGGGAAGGGTGGGGGAGCTCAGAGGGATGCTTAAAGGGGGTTAGGGAGGGTGGGGGAGCTCAGAGAGGGGAGAAGGGGATTGGGGAAGGGTGGGGGAGCTCAGAATATACCTAATTTATGAGCATACCTGCCACCGGCTCTTATGTGACCTGTTATAAAATTACTCTCCATGTGACAAACAATTCAGTGTCAGAAGTGTAATAAGAGCAAGGAGCTGGATTCTTGGTTTTCACTCCCAGGCTTCAAGGGTCACCAATAGGTCAGGTTCAGGGTATCCCTAATAAATATGCATTCAAATATGCATTCAAATGAATTTCATGTTCTCTCCATCCATTGTATGCAGATCTCTTGTGTAAATTCATTAGGGATAGCCTGAAAATCTGATCTGTTGGTAGCCCATAAGGACTAGGAGTGAAGATGAAGTAGCTGGAGGGACCAGATAATAGAATAAAGGGACAGTAAGGAAAGAGATATCCAGACAAGAAGAGGTACAAGCTACTTAATGCACTGTTTGTACTAAGGAGGGAGAGAAGGACGTATGTAAGAAGTCATGGAAGAATCCTTGATTTTATAAGGAACATGGAACCCTGAAAACTGCAAGAAGTGAGTTGATCAATGTTGGGAGGCAAAGGAAGGTCAGGGAAGCAGTAGAGCTCTGAATGGAAGAACTTAAAAATGCATGCAAGAAAAGTTAAACTGAAGATGTCCATTGCATGAATAAGACTTTCAGTAGGAGAGGCAACTGAATGTAGTCTTAGTAATATTTTTGAAAACACCAATATTTGCAGGAATGTTAGGAATGTATGGACCTATGAAAAGATTGGAGTAAAAATGAGCCAAAGTTCAGGAATAAGGAGCCTTATTCTGTATTTCTTTGTATCTAGTTAGTTATACATTCTAGCAAATTCCTAAACTTTCCCATACAGTCACAATGAAGATACATCACATAGTAAATCTATACGACAATTGCACATATACAGATCTTTGTAATTGCTTCTTCTTACCTATGCCATGAGGAAGTGGATCCTTTCCCCCTCTGAATAATATGTGAATAAAACTAAAGGTAGGCGTAAATATAGAATCTTTGTTTTGTGACAAAAGGGATTGGATCCCTAAAGTAAAAGCTTCAGGTTGGCACAGACAAAACTTAGAATGCTCAATTAATGTCTGGGGAATATTGTAAGGCTGAGCTTTGGTATTTGTTGATGAACAATCGCTAAGAGACCCAAAATGACTCTTTGTTTTTGTTTTTTTTTTTTGCAAATAGGCCTTCAAGTGGATGAGTACTGAAATACTGAGGTTTTACATACAGGCTTCTTTACAAATGGAAGACTGTAATGTATAGTTTGTTACCTGCAATATTGTATTTAAATTCAAAATTAAATCTGCTGTGTGCAAGACCATGAAAGCCAGCACATTTAATCCTGAATTTGTAAGTACTCATCACACTGTACAGGTTTTGAGGACCAGTTTTGTATAAAAGAACATTACACATCAGTAAGTTGTAGTAACTGGGGGGGGGGGGGGGGGGGTGTTATGACCATTTGACTCTCTTTTCCTATGCAGCATCTTGCCTTTTTCAGGAATAGCATAGGCACAGATGTCCAGGTTCAGTTAGACAAATGATTCTGCTTTATTAGATGTGTGACAAGGAATATATAACAGGTACCCAAGGCCCAAGCCTGTATCTGTCTAAGCTTAAACCTCCCTTAACCCCATGACTCTTCCTTCCTGAAAAATATTGTTTCTTTTTTTTAATTCTATATTGAGGGAGATGGGTCAAGATGGTGGCATGTACCTAGTGAGCTACTCCTCAACGTTTCTTGCTTTTTTTTTTTTAATTTAGCTGCAATGCCCCATACTAAGATGAAGGGGACAGTGAGGCCAGTTCCCCCACCAGTTCATCTCCAGTGCAGCAATGTATGAAACACTACTTTGTCAGGACAGCAGTGAGTGTACTAGTGAGAAAGCCCTGCTTGGAGTCACGGTGAACAAGCAACCATCTCGTTGGGGCATAATGTTAATCTATCTGCCCTGGAATCCAATCCACCACCATGTCCAGTGGCTGCAGCAGTGGTATTGAAGGAACTGTGTGTTCTGATGAGATTGTCACCAGAAGCCTGGAAAACCGCAGAGAGAGTGAAAATGCTGGAGTAGCAGCGATGGTATCTGCAACTCCAATGGCGGTTTCCTTGGACTCTATTTGGAAGACTTTGCAAGACTTATTTAATACTTTTAAGAAGATTTCTGATGAGGTAACTTCTTTGGTTGAGAAAGTTAATGGATTAGTTAAAGTGGTGGATGTCTTTAAAATGACTGTTCTGGCCAGTTTCAACAAATTAAAGGAGATATTAAATTTCTTTAGGCATCTAAAGTGCTGCTGTTAATGATAGGATTTGTATGCATAGGAAGATTGAACAAATGAAATACTTCAAATGACAGTTGAACCTTTGTGTTTTGAATTTTCCATGCTTTCCTGGGGTTTTGCCTTTTGACATGCTCAAGAAATATCTTTCAGAAATGTTGAAGTTTTCCCCAGAGTTATTTCCTCCTTTGAATAAGATGTTTTATATAAATACTCCTTTGAGTAATCCATCAAGAGAGGTATCAAATGTGCAAGGTCCAGATAGACAGATGGACTGAAACAATATTTCAGCATTCAAAACTATATAAAGAGGAAAGGTCCCACTGAACTTTCTTTCTGAGAAGTTCCAAGAGAAGAGGACATTTCTCTGGTAAGTGAACACTATTTTGCTTTGTGCTTTGGGAACTTAAAAATTGGGGTTTAAAGGAGGAATTGTAGGTTAGTGATAGGCAAAATAAAAAAGCAAATTTTATCAACTAATCTCCATAGTCTTTTCCACTTAGTTTTAAAAACTTTGTACTACAGCATTAACAGATAGAATCTAGCAGGCACTGCAGGATCTAGTTTAGTATTAAGGAGGGAATAAAGAGAGAGAGAGAGAGAGAGAAAAGCAAGCATTATTAACTAGTTGCCATGGAGGGGCATAATTGAATGGGGACGACCATCTCTAAGGGCGCCCATCTTTAAGGACATCTCGGCGAAGGGGCGGAGAAACCGCTACTATCGAAACAAGATGAGCGTCCACCTTTCGTTTCGATAATACGATCAGGGATGCCCAAATCTCAACATTTAGGTTGACCTTAGAGATGGTCGTCCTTAGGTCGTCCTTAGAGATGGTCGTCCCCAGTTTTCGGCGATAATGGAAACCGAGGACGCCCATCTCAAAAATGACAAAATCCAAGGCATTTGGTCATGGGAGGAGCCAGCATTCCTAGTGCACTAGTCCCCATGACATGCCAGAACACCAACCGGGCACACTAGGGGGCACTGCAGTGGACTTTACAAATTGCTCCCAGGTGCATAGCTCCCTTACCTTGGGTGCTGAGCCCCCCAACCTCCCCAAACCCATTTCCCACAACTGTACACCACTACCATAGCCCTAAGGGGTGAGGGGGAGCACCTACATGTGGGTAGAGTGGGTTTCATGTGGGTTTTGAAGGGCTTACATTTACCACCACAAGTGTAACGGGGGGGATGGTCCTGGGTCCGCCTGCCTGAAGTGCACTGCATCCACTAAAACTGCTCCAGAGACCTGCATACTGCTGTCATGGAGCTGGGTATGACATTTGAGGCTGGCATACAGGCTGGCAAAACAAATAGTTTTTTTTAGGGTGGGAGGGGGGTTGGTGACCACTGGGGGAGTAAGGGGAAGTCATCCCCGATTCCCTTTGGTGGTCATCTGCTCAGTTTGGGCACCTTTTTGAGGCTTGGTCATAAAAAAAATGGACCAAGTCGACCAAATGCTCGTCAGGGACGCCCTTCTTTTTTCCATTGTCGGCCAAGGATGCCCATCTCTTAAGCACGACCCGGTCCCGCCTTCGCTATGCCTCCGAAACACCCCCGTGAACTTTGGTCGTCCCCGTGACGGACTGCAATTGAGGACGCCCAAAATCGGCTTTCAATTATGCTGATTTGGTCGACCCTGAGAGAAGGACACACATCTCTTGATTTGTGTCGGAAGATGGGCGCCCTTCTCTTTCGAAAATGCCCCTGAAAGTGTACAAACCCTTTTCCTATAGTTTTAAACTGAAACCTTTTCTAGAGGTAGAAACTAAACAGCCAAAAACTCTTGTTTCTGTACCTTGGTTGCTGAAGAGGTAGCACATCATAGGTTGCTGAGTCAGCTTCAAAGAGCCTGTTTAAAAAAGGTCCCTTAGATTTTTATGAACTGTCATGCAGATTTTGAAAGCAATACGTTCCTTAATTGGAAGCCAGTGCAGTTTTTCTCAGAGTGGTTTGGCGCTGTCAAAACGCGTTTTTCCAAATATATGGCTAGCTGCTGTGTTTTGAGCGGTCTGACGTTTCTTTATAATTTGTTCTTTGCATCCCGCATAGATTCCATTACAGTAGTCTGCGTGGCTTAGTACCATTGACTGTACCAGGTTGCAAAATATTTCCCTCAGGAAGAATGGTTTCACACGTTTGAGTTTTCACATTGAGAGAAACGTTTTCTTTATGGTGGATTTAGCTTGGGTCTCTAGTGAGAGGTTTCGGTCGATTATTACTCTGAGAATTTTCAGGCTGTCTGAGATAGGGAGGGTGTATCCTGGGGTGTTAATGTTTGTGGGTTTGTATGTGTTGTATTGGGATGAGATGATGAGACAGTGTGTTTTTTCTGTATTGAGTTTTAGTTGGAATGCATTTGCCCATGAGTTCATGATGTTTAAGCTGAGCTTGATTTCATTGGTGATTTCTGCCAGATCATGTTTGTAGGGGATGTATAATGTAACGTCATCAGCGTAGATAAATGGGTTAAAGCCTTGGGTGGATAAGGCCTTGGCTAGTGGGACCATCATGAGGTTGAAAAGGATCGGTGATAGTGGTGATCCTTGCAGTACTCCGCAATCTGGTTTCCATGGTGACTATATGTTTGTGCTTGATTTCACTTGGTATGTTCTGGTAATTAGAAAACCCTTGATCCAATTGAGAGTGTTACCACTGATTCCAAAGCAATCTAGGAGTCTTAGCAGTTTGTTATGGTTTACCATGTCAAACGCACTAGACATGTCAAATTGGAGGAGGAGAATGCTTTTGCCTATTGCTATCTCCTGCTTGAATTTAGTTAGGAGAGTAAGTAGTAATGTTTCGGTGCTGTGTTGGGGTCAAAATCCTGATTGTGACTCATGTAGTACATCTGAATATAGCCAGGGCATCCACGGGTAAATCACGACATTTCTAAAATCATTGGGCCTGATATTTAAATGGCCAGGAGAGGCTGCTTGTTGTTTAAATCACCTCTCTAGGGTAAACTGTGCATATTCAGCAGCACTCAAGCAGATAGTGCTGCTGAAAATATCTAGTTAGCAACCAACCTGAGGTATACAAAATCCTGAGCAGTGTAGAAGGGGGTAGAATTGAATCAATTTTTCTCTCTTTCAAAAAGTACTAAGACTATGGGACACTCAATGAAATAACATGGAAATACTTTTAAAACAAAGAGGAGGACATATTTTTTCACTCAAAGAATAGTTAAGCTCTGGAACTCTCTGCCGGAGGATGTAGGAACAGTGGTTAGCATATCTGAGTTTTAAAAAGATTTGGACAAGTTCCTGGAGGAAAAGTCCATAGTATGCTATTGAGATAGTCATGGGGGAAGCCACTTCTTGCCTTGGGATTGGTAGCATGGAATGTTGAGTTTCCCTCAAAGCGAAGCGCAAGAGCGATTGCTCATACATTTTAGGAGCATCGCTTACAGATTTGACGTTATTGCTCACAAAAATGTTTTTTTTAATGCTATATACAGAAATGCATTGCTAATATTGGTGCTGGAAAATGTTTGCTTTTTAAAACTTGTTGCTCACACACAAAAAATATTTGCATATACCAGGCCACTCTTTAGAGGAGATATTGCTTGTGATCTGGATTGGCCACTGTTGGAAGCAGTAAACTGGGCTAGATGGATCATTGTTCTGACCCAGTATGTATATTCTTATTTTAGAAGTGTTCCGAGGGTGGAATCGGCCCTTGGCCAGTTAAGTGACGATTTTCATCACTTAACTGTCTGTGGTAACCACATAAATAGCACCACAAACAATCAGTTCTATCTTTATGCATTTTGCCATAGCTGGTTAAGGGGTCCTTTTACTAAGGTGTACTGAAAAATGGCCTGCACTAGTGTAGGCGCGTGTTTTGGATGCAAGCAGATTCATTTTCAGCACACCTGTAAAAAATACCTTTTTTGGCCAAAAATGGATGTGCGGCAAAATGAAAATTGGCGTGCGTCCATTGTGGGTCTAAGACCTTACCGCTACCCATTGACTGAGTGGTAAGGTCTCATGTGTTAACCGGGTGGTAATGGTCAACGTGTGTACAATGCCTTTTACCGCCTAGTTAGCACCTTGCGCCGGAAAATAAAAATTATTTTCTGGTGCTCATAGTGAATGCGCATAAAAAATGAAATTACTGCATGGGTCACACATTAGCGGGTCAAAATTGATGCGTGTTGGGTGCATTTAGGTAAAAGGATCCCTTAGTAAAAGGGTCCCTAAGTGCTGAATATTTTCGCTGCTCCCATATACCTGGAAATTCAATGTCAAAGTCTGGACATGCTCAGCATTGAATTTTCGGGAATAACGCCGAGAGCAGTCAGCAAAACACTGATCGCTGCCAGCTGAATATCAGGCACATGATTTACACGTGAATGCTGTTTACCCATAAAAACACCACACCAAAATGAAATGAGAGGAAATAAAGAAAAATATTTCTTCCCCAGAGAGCAATATGCAGGAGGAGCAAAAAGATGGAGGAAAAAAAGACCTCAGCTGGCTGTGATATTCTGGAAAAAGTGTTTGCTATTCACACCAACGGACATAGCTTACTTCTTCACATAGCTCACAGGATCTATCATTGCCCAAAAGCCTCCATTTTCCTTTCAAACATTCTTACCAATTTTCAAGTTCAATGCTCTGTCATGCAAAAATAATGTTGATACAATCCACCCACATATTTTAGTAAGCGTACATCTTATACTTTTTCTTATCTTTTCTTAATTTTCTTGTATATTTATCTTGAATAAAAACATCACTTAGCTTCAGCAGAAGGAATGATCCCAACAGGGACCCTTTTCACCTCCCGGCTTCTTCAGGGGAATATACTCCTTGCCGTTGCTTCTATATACAAAAAAATTGATGAAGCATAGCATCCCCAGAGAGCAATATGCAGGAGGAGTGATAGTAGTAACTATGTTCACTACTATCACTCCTCCTGCATATTGCTCTCTGGGGAAGAAACAATTTGCTTTATTTCCTTTCACTTCTTTTTGGTGTGGTATGTGTACATTCAAGTGATTACTTTTCCAGATTGGTTTTGCACATAAAAACACCACAAATAGGGTTTCTAAATTAAGCAATATAGAAATTCCTGGGGGTCACGTGATGCGGCGGAGCTGATCGGACGCTTCTAAGCCTGGCTCCACTCCTGGTGCCCCAAATCTGCTAATTTGTCTGCATTAGAGCCCTTGATTTGCTTTCTAAACTGGCTATCTGAAATATATAAAGCAAGAGCTGTTAGTACGGTGTGCTGCGGATCTGAAACTACCGGAGAGCAGGTGGGAATGCCCGTGAGGACCCCGGGGGGGAAGAAGCAGAGTGTCCAGAGCGCACAACCTAAGATGGCGGCGGTGAGTCAAGCCCCCCAATATTGGGCATGTCTGCGGATCTTGTAAGGGAATTGGTTCAGAAAATTTTGACAGTCCTAGAGGAGAAATAGTCAAAGCTTCAATCTTCTGTGGACCAAATAAGAGACTCTTTAGAGAGACAGGGAGTGCGATTACAACAGGTGGAGGAGCGGGTCTCACAGCAAGAAGACCGCGCGGAAAGTGCAAGCGGGAGAATCGCAGAGCTGGAGTAAAAATGCGTGCCTGGTGGATGACCACGAGAACGGAAGCAGGCGTAATAACCTGAAGCTTATAGGAATCCCTGAGGCGGTGAAAGATAAAGAGCTGCGGAAGTTTGTGGAGCAGTGGTTACCGGAGCAGCTGGGCCTGCAGCTTGACGGAGGAGTATTGCAAACAGAGAGAGTCCATAGAGTGGGCACCGTGCGGGACGAGGATTGGAGACCGCGTCCGGTGTTGGCCAGGATTTTCAATTATGCTGACAAGGAGAGAGCACTGCAGGTGTATCGGGGAAAGAAAAATATTGATTATGAAGGGCAGAAAATACTTTTGTTCCAGGACTACTCTGTGGCGGTCTCGGAGCAAAGAAAGGCTATGGGACATCATTGCAAATGCCTATTTGACAAGGGAATTCGATTTGTGCTCTTATACCCTGCTAAGGTACGGGTACTGCATGACAATAAAACAATATTTTTTTACAGAGCCAGTGGAATTGGGATCGTTTGTGGACAAACTGTGATGTTGTTTAATTGCCTAGAGTGGAGTTCTTGGAGGAAGCGTCACTGAGGGGTCACCCAGCATGGGATTATTTTTTCTTCTTCAGCATGGCACCTTGTGGACTGAGGAGTTACTGGATTATTGGTGAAGAAGGCTTATTGCTATTTCACTGGACATGTGGGAGGAGGCCATTGCAGGGAGGTGGGGTGCCATGTGGATCATACGTCTCTGAATGGGAGGGTGGTAGTTGTTTTGTTTTGAATCTGCTGCTGTTGCTCTCTCAGACTTAGATATAAAAAAAGAGAGGGAACAAAGTACAAACTAAAGTCCAAACAAAAAACCAGCACCACAGGCCTTTTAAAAATGGAACACAGTTTTTTAATGAATGAGCCTTGACAAAAAGACCCGACACGGGCCATGTTTCGGTGACTAGCACCTGCATCAGGGGTCTACATAGAATACAAAACACAGAAATAATATATTTTTAAATTTTTTTAACATATAGTAACATAGTAACATAGTAGATGATGGCAGGAAAAGACCTGCACAGTCCATCTAGTCTGCCCAACAAGATAATTTCACGTGTGCTACTTTTTGTGTATACCTTACCTTGATTTGCATCTGCCATTGTCAGGGCACAGACTGTACAAGTCTGCCCAGCACTAGCCCCGCCTCCCAACCACCAGCCCCGCCTCCCACCACTGGCTCTGGCACAGACCGTATAAGTCTGTCCAGCACTATCCCCGCCTCCCACCACCGGTTCTGGCACAGACCATGTAAGTCTGCCCAGCACTATCCCCGCCTCCCAACCACCAGTCCTGCCTCCCACCACCAGTCCTGCCTCCCACCACCAGCTCTGGCACAGACCATATAAGTCTGCTCAGCACTATCCCCACCTCCCAACCACCAGCCCTGCCTCCCACCACCGGCTCTGCCACCCAATCTCTGTTATGCTCCTGAAGATCCATTCCTTCTGCACAGGATTCCTTTATGTTTATCCCACGCATGTTTGAATTCTGTTACCGTTTTCATCTCCATCACCTCCGGCGGGAGGGCATTCCAAGCACCCACTACTCTCTCCGTGAAAAAATACTTTCTGACATTTTTCTTGAGTCTGCCCCCCTTCAATCTCATTTCATGTCCTCTCGTTCTACTGCATTCCCCTCTCCGGAAAAGGTTCGTTTGCGGATTGATACCTTTCAAATATTTGAACGTCTGTATCATGTCGCCCCTGCTTCTCCGTTCCTCCAGGGTATACATGTTCAGGTCAACAAGTCTCTCCTCATACGTCTTGTAACGCAAATCCCATACCATTCTCGTAGCTTTTCTTTGCACCGCTTCCATTTTTTTTAACATCCTTCGCAAGATACGGCCTCCAAAACTGAACATAATACTCCAGGTGGAGCCTCACCAACGTCTTATACAGGGGTATTAAAACCTCTTTTCTTCTGCTGGTCACACCTCTCTCTATACAGCCTAGCAACCTTCTAGCTACAGCCACCACCTTGTCACACTGTTTTGTCGCCTTTAGGTCTTCAGAGACTATCACCCCAAGATCCCTCTCCCCATCCGTACCTATCAGACTCTCCCCGCCTAACACATACGTCTCCCTTGGATTTCTACTCCCTAAGTGCATCACTTTGCATTTTTTCGCATTGAAGTTTAATTGCCAAACGTTAGACCATTCTTCTAGCTTCCACAGATCTTTTTTCATGTTTTCCACTCCCTCCGGGGTGTCCACTCTGTTGCAAATCTTGGTGTCATCCGCAAAAAGGCAAACTTTACCTTGTAACCCTTCTGCAATGTCACTCACAAATATATTGAACAGAATCGGCCCCAGCACCGATCCCTGAGGTACTCCACTACTCACGCAGCATGTAGGCCCCACACGCATGACGATAGAGTCCTCGGCCAGGCATACGTGATGGCCAGCCATGCCTGGAATGATTATACATGCCCAGACGTGCACGTACTGACCTATCCATATATGGGATGGGGAACCTTATATGGAGCTGTGCACGTAAGGCCGGCCATCACGCTTGGCCGGCCATATAAGGTGATGCACGCTTTGCAACAGTTATTCACAGAGAAACATGAGTATGAGAAGAGAGCCAAACTTCTCTGTCGGAGAGAATCTCATGCTGGTACACCTGTGCTTGAAGCACAGGCATATACTGTTCCCCTACCACCACCACCTGCCCCCAGGATTCGCTGCATCAGAACCTGGGCTGAGATCAGGGACAGATTAGAGAGGTAAGTGTTCCCCCCCTATCATGGCCCCCTTCTGTAGCTATACATATAAGAGCTCCCTCAGCAGTATAAGCACAAATTGTAGTCTGCGTTCAAGGGGAATCAGTGATATGTGTACATGCACAATCATTAACAGAATCTATGTACTAGAAAGGAAAACCATTCCCACATCCCTACAATACTGCACACAAACGGTTCTCTGTCCTCACGTCCACCTCTATGACATCATCTGTACCAATGTAATGCCCCCCCTCCTCCCAAAATCAGGGTTCTGAATCTCTTCTATTTGATTTACAAATGAATTTGTGTGCTGAAGACAAGAAGGGCCGTCCCCTGACTCCTGGTGTACAAACTTATATCTTGCAGAAGATTTGGCATCAGGAGGGACCTAGAGTCCCTCCAGAGGAGGTACCGGTGCATCCGGTTACAAAGGCCTGACATGATCAGGGCCATGAAACGGCGCCTCAGGGATCAACGTAAGTATTATAAACAGGGCACCTGTACTCATTTGTAAATGAATGTCATAATGCAAATGTCCTGTACAGTATCAGTTTCCATGTGGCTAATAGGCAACTAGTAAGTCATAACACCTCTATCCCAGATCAAGGCCTGAGGTTGCAGCTGCCCTCCCGTGAGTGTGGCTGCAACTTCCAACTCACCTCCACTGAGATGAATGAGATGACATGCCTCACTTCTGTATCCCCCTTGCTGCCTACTCTTAGTGGATGTCATTGTCTCATATTAAAGTTATGTGCTTCCCCCCAAAAAAAACATAAACCCAAAATGGTCAGCCAAGCATAGCCACACATCATTATGCAAACATACTGCTGAGCAATGAGTGTGGTCTGCCTGTGTAGTCTGAGTCAGACCAGCATCCAGGGTTCCCTGTTATCTCATCTCATGCATCTCACACCCCATCCCCTGCCTCAGGCCAGCCAGCTCCTGCACTAGGTAAGCTATGTTGGATGTGCTGATCTCAAAGACAATCCTGTTACATACACAGGGCACCAGTGGCGGCAGGAGGAGGCCCAGGAGACGGAGGAGGAGGCCCAGGAGGAGAAGGCCCCTGAGATGGAGGAGGAGGGCCAGGAGACGGAGGAGGAGGCCCAGGAGGAGGAGGCCCTGGAGACGGAGGAGGAGGCACAGGAGACAGAGGCCCAGGAGGAGGACGCCTGGGCAGACATGCCTCCCCTTGAGGGGGATGATGAGGGGCACACACACCCTGCACTCTCCACTCCATCCCCACCCCCAGTCCCACCCCCATCCCTACCCCCATCCCCAGCCCCACCCCATCCCTTGCCCCACCCCCATCCCTTGCCCCAGCACTGCGCCTCCTGCAGCAACTGGTTGATGGGCAAACCCAGTTGCTGCAGGAGGTGTCAGCAATGAGGCAGGAGATGGGGGCAATGCGGCAGGCTAATGAGCAGCACCTTAGGGCAGTGAGAGTGCTCCTGGTGCTGCTCATTAGCCTGCTGTGCACGGCCATTGCGGGAGGACGACGTGGGCACCATTGAGGGACATTTGGGGGGGAGGGGGGAAATATTGTACGTTTTGATTTGTTTGTTATATTTTAATACACATTCCGTATTTTTGATATAACAGGGTGTGTGTCTCTCTTTGTGCACTACATATTATCAAATGCTGGGGTTGATGTGAGAGGAGGCAGCAATATGGATTGCATGACAGGTGAACTGTGACAGATAAACTTTGGTACATAGGTGTAATGTGTGGCCATACAGAAGGCCACCTGTTCCAACCAAACTGCATGGCTGTATGGTAAGGGGGGAGGCTGGGTGGGCGTTTCTGTTGAGGAACAGAAATGCCCATCCAGGCTCTCCCCGCCACTTACCATACAGCCCCACAGCACAGAGTTGAGTAAATAATAGGTATGTTGTCTAGCACTAGTGATCTGCCAAGTAGAAACTAGCAGATACCCATATATAGCACATAGACGATGTTTGCTCTGTGATTGCCAGACACCCTTACCCACAACCAATCCTCATTGGTGAGGGCAAGGAAGAAGCTACAAACAGCTGGGTCATCTTTTCACATTGAACAATGGTATATAGTGCTGAGGAGAAAAGGGAAAACAATGGTAAAAGCATTAGATGGATGTTTACTTCATCACAATTGCAATAAAATACAACAGGTACAGAAGGGCACATAAATGTATATTTTGATTACAGCTTTTTCAGTAGTAGCTCAAGGTGAGTTATATTCAGGTATTCTGGATGTTTCTCTGTGCCAGGAAAGCTTTGAGTTTGCATCTGAAGCAATGGAGGGTTAAGTGACTTGCCGAAGGTCACTAGGAGCAGAAGTGGGATTTAAACCTGCAACTCCTGGATTACAAGAGCAGTGCTCTAACCACTAGGCCACTCCAGCCACCAGGCTGTAGCCACCTGCAGGTAATTTGGATTAGGAACTGTAACAAGAAACCTTTTCTCTCACTATGACTTAAGGGCTCAGTAGGCACGTACCTGTGGCCACCTTGAAAATAGTTTGCAGGCTAAAATGCAGAAATGTTGTTGTTCCATACTTATGGAAGATTGTAGGACTGTGTTGAATAATGTGGAAAAAACATTCAGGGCATATGTATTGATGTGGAGTAAAGAAGTGGCCTAGTGGTTAGTGTGGTGGACTTTGGACCTCAGGAATGCAGTTTGATTCCCACTTCCACCAGAGGCAGCTCCTTGTGACTCTGGGCAAGTCACTTAACCCTCCATTATCCCAGGTACAATTAAGTACCTGTATATAATATGTAAGCAGCATTGAACCTGCTATGAGTGGGAAAACCCAGGGTACAAATATACCAAAAATAAATTTATATCCCACATTTTCCCACTTGCATGAGCTAAATCAAGAATACTGTATTACTGACATAATAAAACAATGCAAGCAGTGGAATAGTAAAGAACATATACTGATTTGTTATATATTGAAATGGATTGCCGGCGATCTATTTTGGCAGCGGCGCAACAGCTGGCCGGAATCGTATTCTCGAAACAGATGGCCAGCCATCTTTTTTTTCGATAATACGGTTGGCACCGGTCAAATACCTTGGGTTTAGCCGGTTTTAGAGATGGCCGCTTTTGGTTTTCAGCGATAATGGAAACTAAAAGCGGCCATCTGAACCCCGGCTACATCCAAGGCATTTGGCCGTGGGAGGAGCCAGCATTTGTAGTGCACTGGTCCCCCTGACATGCCTGGACAGCAACCGGGCACCCTAGGGGGCACTTCTACAAAGTTTAACAACATAGCCAAATTGCTCCCAGGTGCATAGCTCCCTTCCCTTGGGTGCTGAGCCCCCAAAATCCCCCCCAAACCCCACTCCCCATACCTGTACACCACTACCATATCCCTTAGGGATGAAGGGGGGCACCTACATGTGGGTACAGTGGGTTTTGGAGGGCTCACATTTACCACCACAAGTGTAACAGGTAGGGGGGGATGGACCTGGGTCTACCTGTGTGAAGTCCACTGCCCCCACTAAAAACTGCTCCAGGGACCTGCATACTGCTGTCATGGAGCTGGGTATGACATTTGAGGCTGGCATAGAGGCTGGCAAAAACATGTTATACAGTTGGTTTTTTGTGGGTGGGAGGGGGTTGGTGACCACTGGGAGAGTACGGGGAGGTCATCCCCGATTCCCTCCGGTGGCCATCTGGTCAGTTGGGGCACCTTTTTGAGTCGTAGTCGTGAAAATAGAAGGACCACATAAACCCAGCAAAATGCTTTTTAAAGCCGCTTTTGTTTTTTCCATTATACGCTAAAGCCGGCCATCTGATAGCCACGCCCACGTCCCGCCTTCACTACGCCGCCGACATGCCCCCTTGACTGTTCGCCGGCTCTGCGACGGGAAGGTGGCGATGGTATCAAAATAGCTGCTTTCGATTATACGGAATTTGCCGCTTTTGCGAGATGGCTGGCCATCTCCCCATTTATGTCAGAAGATGGCCGGCGATCATTTTCGAAAATAAGCTGGTTTATCGCTAAGTCAATGGCTGGCGGTAAGGTCGCAGACCCAAAATGGAAGCGCTGCAATTTTCATTTTGCTGCACGTCCATTTTCGGCAAAATTTTTAAAATACCTTTTTTACAGGCATGCTGAAAAATGGATTGGTGTACACCCAAAACCCATGCCTACACTATCGCAAAACATTTTTCAGCGCACCTTAGCAAAAGGACCCCTTAGATAGTTCTGAGCACCATAGAGATAAGAACAATCCACTCCTGAAGCTTTTTTTTGAAACCCGAGATCAAAGTTAGCCCAGCGTTCTATGTGAGCTGAAGCAGGTGTAAATGCTGACAGAAAAAAATGTCCAGGATGTATGTGTAATGCTATTCTAAGATTTTGAAAACACATGCACTTTTAAATACTGCCCAAACTGTGCCCAGAACACATGTTTGATATCTTTGCATACTGTAGCATATACATATAAATAGCATGCTGCGTTCCATCTGTAAATATGCTTTTTTATCTACATAAACAGAGCACAATTCTTTTATAATCATGTCCATTGTATCTTTTACTACATCTGTTCCTGGAGGACAGTAATAAACTTGGCCTCTCTTTTAGAAATCATGCTGGTTTGATATGATATTTTGTTCTTGTTTAGGGGAGTGCTTTCAGAGAATTTATTGTATGCAATCTTGGTTATATCTAAAGCTTTAAGTCCAAACATGCAATAAACTTTTATTTTTTTTTTTAATTTCATACAAAAAGAACATTTCTATAGAACGTTATTCTATGTTTTTGTTTGATTAGCTTTCAAGAATTCGTTACATAGAGACTTGGGTGTGACCATATGCAATGATCTTAAGGTGGTCATATAGGTAAAAGGATGCTTGAGTGCATAGGGAAAGGAACAGCCAGCAAGAAAGAAGAGGTGATAACACCTCTTTAAAAGTCTCTTGGGGGGCCCTTTTACTAAGCTGTGCCGAAAAATGGACTGTGCTAGTGTAGGCGCGTGTTTTGGGAGCGTGCAGATCCATTTTTCAGCGTCTGTAAAAAATGCCTTTTTAAAAATTTTGCCGAAAATGGACGTACGGCAAAATAAAAATTGGCGCGCGCCCATTTTGGGTCCGAGACCTTACCTCCAGCAATTGACTTAGCGGTAAGGTCTCTTGCGCTAACCGGGCAGTAATGACTTATGCACGTAGAATGCCGATTGACACGCATAGCTGACGCGTGTCCGAAAATAAAAATTATTTTTCGTACACGCGTAGTGCACGTATGTCAAAAATGAAATTACCACCAAAGCCACCCGGTAGCCAAGTGGTAACTCCAAATTGGTGTGCATTGGGCTCACATAGACGCCTACATGGCTTAGTAAAAGGGCCCTTCAGAGTCTTAATTTAGAGTACTCTGTACAATTCTGGAAACCATACCTTCTAAAAGATATAAACATGATGGAATTGGTCCAAAAGATGTCCACTAAAATGTTCAGTGGTCTTTGTCATAAAGCATATGGAGACAGACTTAAAGATCTCAATATGTATACACTGGAAGAAAGGCGGAAGAGGGGAGATATGATAGACTTTTAAATGCCTCCAAGGCATAAATGCACAGGAAGCAATTCTCTTTCAATTGAAAAGAAGCACTGGAATGAGGAGATTATAGGATGAAGGTGAAAGAGGATAGACTCAGAAGTAACTTGAGGAAATACTTCTTCATGGAAAGGGTAGTGAATTAATGGAATGGTCTCCTGGTGGAGGTAATGCAGATGAAAACTGTATCTGACTTCAAGAAAGCTTGGGACAGATACATAGCATCTCTAAGGGAGAGGAAGGGACAGTAGATGGCATGGATGGGCAGACTAGATAGGACATAGGGCCTTCACCTTAATTTTTCTATATTTCTATGTTTGCTTGTTGATATATATTTCTGTATAGAGAAGTGGACTAATATGGCAACTTTTGAACTTAATTATACCACACTCAGGCAGATCAGTGATCCATCAGGTCTAGCACCTTTTCTCTGATAGTGGCTTGTCCAAGTCACTTATAAGAGCCCGGTAGATCATAAGTGGAAAGTTCATTCCCTATTATTTACTCCCAGAAAAAATTAAATAGAAATACTCAAGTCCATCTGGCTAATATTTGTTAATCAATCTGCCCTTCAGACACTTTGGTAGGTATTGTTTCTTCTCATAAACATGAACAATATTTTAAAAAGTACAGTAAACACATTTTAGCTCCTTAGTGTTTATATTTCTTTGCATTTTTATAAGATTTAACCAGTTAACTGAAGGCACAAATGTGGGCATTGCTCAGGAGTGTTCTTCTTATCATTATTATTATGGTAATTTAGCAAGGCAATGCTGATATTCAGTGTTTTCTAGTTAAACTGGGCCATGCAAATTGATGACCTAAATTTATCTAGATAAGTTTATCCTGATAACTTTAATCAGTTTTAATAAGTGGTTGAACTTATATAGTGCAGATGAATAGTTAATAAACTGTGGGAAAATGTACTATCTTACCACAAAACAATTTACCATGAAAGTCACTAACCTGGTGCAGTAAACTGAATTTTATGTTGCTGCACCTGAGAACTTTATGTATTCCTGGCCACAACAATGAAAAGACAGAAACCCAAAGTCAGGCCTGCTATCTTTTAAAGTGCTGGTGTTTTAAACAAATAGCTCCCACCCCAATATTCCTTTAAACAAGTTTTCCCAAACCCTTGTT
The DNA here is from genome assembly GCF_901765095.1 of Microcaecilia unicolor. Taxonomy (NCBI): domain Eukaryota; kingdom Metazoa; phylum Chordata; class Amphibia; order Gymnophiona; family Siphonopidae; genus Microcaecilia; species Microcaecilia unicolor. The sequence continues at coordinate 642,854,788 of NC_044031.1, forward strand.
CTCCATTTAAATGAACCCTACTTCCTGATACTCTCCAAGCAACAATTAACTCCAACAGTTGATTCGTGACACCTATCCAGGGTAACTCTGGTGAGTAGTGGTAGTGGTTGTGGGGGTGATCCCCAAATACTCCTGCCCTAGCAGCTCCCAACATCAAACTAGCCACTTTATCTCCTTAGCTCATGATGATACCTCTAAATGTTCAAGCTGCTAAATAAGTGGGGCAGCCTAAACCCTTAGAAATATTATTGCATGACTACTGCTAGGTAACTGGGGCTACCATTTTGATACTGGGAGCCACCATGGTAGGAGCATCCAGAAATCGCTTCTGCACTCCACCCCCCTTTATGCACCAGGAAGACCTCTGGTAGGAGCTTGAAGGGATCGGTGGTTTGGGATCATTGCTATCAGGAGGATCAGGTGTTGGAGGGATACATTTTAAGGGGGGGGGATCAAGGGCAGGGTAATTTTTTCAAGCATCAGCTCCTTTAATAGGGTTCTCAGGAGCATCTGGCAATGTGTTAGTAACCCGATGCTACTGGAGAAGAATGATAACTCCATCTGAAAGGTAGCACTTCTGATTGGGGGATGGGACTCCTCTCATATAAGGAGGGGCATAAGAGTTTGGGATTGTTCAGCTTGGAAGGGGCTGTTCAGCTTCGAGGAGGGGAGTGTAAAGGGGGTCTACAGAATACTGAGTGGTGTAGAATGGGTAGACATAAATCAAATTTTTACTCTTTCAAAAAGTACAACGACTAGGGCATACTCAAGGATGTAACATGGTGCTGCTTTGAAAATGACCATGAAGAGATATTTTTTCACTCAATGAATAGTTAAACTCTGGAAACCATTGCCAGAGGATGTGGTATCACTGGTTTGTGCATCTGGTTTTAAGAAAGACTTGCAATAACAAAAAAATAATAAGTGAGGGTCAAATCTAAAAAATATATAAAAATATATCACCCCACTAACATTTATGTATCAGAACTAAGCAGAACTCAGTGTCAACGGGGGAAAAAGCCTCAGAAGTATAATGGAGGACTGTTTCACGCTTTCCAGTTTCAGTCATTGGCAAAAAAAAAAAAACTTTGACAAGGCTATGATATAATATGTGCTTTATCAAAGTAACATGTGAAAAACTATCAAATGTCCATATTAGGCTCAGAAAAACTTTTTAAACTTATCTTGCACAAAGTAGCAGCTTCTTCAAGCAGGAAATCTGGTAAATTGAATGAACATCAGGTTCGCATGATCCCTTCTGCTGACAAGGGCCTTATTTGAGTGAACTATACAAAATCTGGGGATAATGTGCATTATTGCTAATTAACATACATTATTTGGCAAATAATGTTTGTTATTCCCTCAATGCATGTTAGTAAATTTCTCCTGTAAATCTGCTGAATATCCAGTTAAAGTTTAGCAGATAACTTATCTGGATAATTTTATCTAGTCCATCATCTACTGAATATCAGTTCTTTTTTGGTCTAAAAGTTTTTTTCAATGCATTTTTTACATCATTATTCCTGAGACTGTAAATCATGGGATTCAACATAGGGATTATCATTGTATACACTACAGAAACCATTCTATTTCTGTTTAGTGAGTAATGGGAACTCGGAATTACATACATGATAATAAGTGTTCCAAAGAATAACGTCACGGTGGTCAAATGGGAGGTACATGTGGAGAAGGCTTTGCGTCTCCCCTCTGCAGAGCGGATTCTCAATATGGTGGAGATAATGTAACTGTAGGAGAGAATTATCACCACCAATGAAATGGTGGTAATAAAGAAACCCATGACAGATAATATAATCTCATTGATTAAGGTACTTGAGCAAGAGAGTTTTAACAGTGCTGGGATATCACAGAAGAATTGATTGATCTTGGAATCACAAAATGACACAGAGAAGGCATTACCAATTTGTGCAAAAGAATTTACAAAGCCACCTATGTAAGCAGTGGTCACTAACTGGACACACATTCTTCTAGTCATAACAGAAGTATAAAGCAATGGGTTACATATTGCAACATAACGATCATAAGCCATCACAGCAAGCAAATAACACTCTGCCGTTCCCAGTGTTGCAAAACTGAAGAACTGGATAGCACACTCAAATACAGAGATGGATTTTTGCTTCGCCAAGAGGTTAACCAATATTTTGGGGGTTATTGTTGAAGAATAACAGAGATCTAAGATTGATAAGTTGCTGATAAAAAAGTACATGGGTGTGTGAAGCTGAAGACTAACCCTAATTAAGGTGACGATGCTGATGTTTCCTAGTACAGTGAAGATATACATGAACAAAAACACAATGAACAGTAAACTCTGCAGTTTGGGGAGGTCAGAAAATCCTAATAGGATGAATTCGGTCACATAGGTTTGGTTTCTTCTTGCCATTTCCACGGAAAGCAGATATATTTCTACTCCTGAAAGACACAGAAATGCAAAACATAATTAGCCCTGGTTCTGGCTTTACCTCATTTAAAGATCCATATTTAAGTGATTTCTCCAGCTAAATTTTAGATTTAGCTGGACGACTATCACTGAAGAAAACAAACCTCCGCAATGGTAAAACGAAGAGAAAGGCACAGCGAAGGTGACAAGGTGGATGATGTCGATGAAACTCTTGCTGTGAACTTTTTTTGAGCCCAGTAGTAGTTTCATCGACATCATCCACCTTGACACCTTTGCTGTGCTTTTCTCTAGATTTAGCTGGCCAACACTTAGGGGCCCCTTTACAAAGGCGCGTTAGATGCTATGTGCATGCAGCATGCACCAAAATGAGACTACCACCAGGCTACCACCCTCCCTGGCAATAATTTCAGATTTGGCGTGTGCTCATACTGCCTAGATGATTTATCCCATGCGCATTGTTTCCAGTGGTAATCGGCAATTGGCGCTCGCCAACCGGTCACCATGTGCGTAGTGTGTCAACTCTTACCGCTAGATCAATGGGTGGCATTAAGGGCTCAAGCCAGTTTAAGGCGTGCGCTGGTTTCAGTTTTACTGTATGCCCTTTTCCCATCCCATTAAAAAAAGCCCTTTTTTGCAGATGCAGTAAAAACTGGCCTGGTGTGCGCCCAATGTACACACATACACTACCGCAGGCCACTTTTTACCATGGCTTAGTAAAAGGACCCCTCAACAACCAAAATTTCACCATATCCCAGCAGATATATTTTGTGTGGATAACTGTCTACCCACACAAAACTTATAAGGCCAACCTCCCCCCCCCCCCTCCCCACCAACAGCAAACCAGATAGCAAGGGGTTAGGTTGAAGTTGCCAGCCAGTGCTAGATAAAGTTGTCCATAGACAGGTTTGTCTGGTTAACTTTCCCTGAACATGGTTTCAAATTGAATCTCAGTTATTTTTTGATTCTCCAGATACATTACAGAATTAGAAATCAAGTATCTAAATTCTGAGTATAATTCATTTAGGGGTCCTTTTACAAAGGCACGCTAGCGTTTTTAGCGTGCGCTAAATGCTAGAGATACCCATAGGAATGTATGGGTGTCTCTAGCATTTAGCATGTGCTAAAACTTAGCATGCACTAAAAATGCTAGCGTATTTTGTAAATTACTACTACTACTACTATAAATCATTTCTATAGCACTACCAGTTGTATGACACCCTTATTTAGGCCTCCTTTTATCAAGCCATGCTAGCAGCTGCCAATGTGGTAATGCCAACAAAGCCCATTCAAAGTATTACCATGTGACAGCTGCTAGCATGGCTTGATATTAGGAGGCCTTATCAATTGACTTATATATATAACTTGATATACAGCTTTCTAGTACAAACCAATCAAAGCAGTTTGCAATTTTGTTCCAGCACTTAGTCTAGTTCATATGCAAAATACATATTCATTCTAGACAGGCTGAAATGTCATGAAGCCTTAGTATAAGAACCATTTCTCAATAGTAAATACAAACTATCCAGTTTGGGGTCAATATTTAGACCTGACAATCACCAAATTCTTTTAAACACTGGCCATGACATTTAAAAAATATATATGTATAGGGTGATGCAAAAATAAGTAACTCATTAGAGTTTTTTTTGCTGTTTTCTCAGCAACTACTTTGAATTTCAACACAAAATTTTAATGTACTTATTTAGTCATCATACTAATGTATTAATATTAAACAATACTTAATTATCTTAAGCTGTGTTGGTGTTACTGACAGCAATTTTTGCACATTAAAAATGTTTGAGCTAAAACTCAGTAAAATAACGGCATATTAATGCTCAGAGTATTCATCCCCAGGTCTTAACACAGGCCTTCAGTCACTGGGAAGTTCTTAACTGTCTTGTCAATTGTGTTAGGCTGTCCCAGACCATCTGCAGTGCTTCCTTGAGTTCAGCAATTGTCTGCGACTTTGATCCTGACAACCTGCGTTCAATGCCCACTACAGCTCTTTGTGACTCTGGGCAAGTCACTTAACCCTCCATTTCCCCAGGTACAAAAACAAGACTGTGAGCCCTCTCAGGACAGAGAAAGTACCTGTACAGCACTGTGTACATCTAGTAGAGCTATAGAAATGAGTAGTAGTAATCACCCCTTTTACAAAGCTGTGTTAGTGGCTGCTGGTGTGGTAATGCTGACACACCCTTTTCAAAATGAATGTGCTGTGGCAGCTGCTAGCGCGGCTTTGTAAAAGGAGAGGTAAAAGTGCAACATATTTCAAAAGCTAGTTAATAGATTAAAATCACAAGAAGTTTCAAAGCTATAGCAGAAATAGGTTTTCAAATCAAACTTTCAAAAGATTTGACAAAAAAGAAAAGTTTTCAACTGCTTTCTAAACTGTTTAACAGAGCTAATTTTTCTGATTTCAACTGGCAATGCATTCCACATCATTGCACCCCCCCCCCCCCCCACACACATCAAAAATGCAGGATCGATAAATATTTAGCTGTTTAGATTAGGATGATATTGTGCTGAAAATCAGTTTATATCAGGTGTCCAAATTGTGTTCACAGATGGAAAAAAACTTTTTACCAAGAATAAAGAATACAACAAGAAAAATGCTAATTTCTCTGAGTAACCTGAAATGAAGAAATCAGCAGAAATGTAATGAGATGAAAGATACAACAGAATTGTGAATGAGATGAGTAAGAGAATAGGGGAAAAGGATGCATAATAATTTTGTTATACACAAACCCCCGGATTCTATATATGTCACTCAAAATTGCGCATGGAAATTTGGGTGCGCACCCAAATTCCAAATGCAAGTTTAATTGAAGAAGAAACCAATTAGTGCTTATAGCTGAATATCAATGCTAATTGGCATGAACTACAATGTACGCATGCATTTTGCTAGGTGTATTCTATAAATATGTGCGTGGAAATTCTAGTGCTTGCATCTGAAAAGGGGGCATGGCCATGGGAAGGGCATGGGCATTCCAAACATTTGCTTGCAGTTACAGAATATACCCGATCTGCACCTAATTTCATTGTGGTGTAAATCCTCTCACCTAAAATTTAGGTGCAGATCCCGGTGCTAGACACTATTCTACATACAGCACCCAACTCAGAGTGCCATTTATAGCACAGAGCTTAGAGCTCATTTTTAGCCTCCAGGAAGCTGTGTAAATAATGGTATTCTAGTTAAATATGCATGTAAGTGGCTGCTTATATACATAAATGACCTTGTATAGAATATCAACTAGCATAAAAGTACATACCATTATTTAATGGTGTGTATTTTGCTGGTGGGTGTGTACAAGGGTGCAGTTTGGGCAAAGAGTGGACAGAATGCATAAGTACATATAGGAATTTTAGAATGCTATCAATTGAGGGATCCTTTTACTAATCCATGGTAAAAAGGGCTTTTTTTTAATGGGACAGGAAAAGGGCATGCTGTAAAACGGAAACCAGATCGCGTCCAAAACCAGCCTGAGCCCTTAATACCACTCATTGATCTAGCGGTAAGGGCTAACGCTTCTACACATGCAGTGACCATCAGTGGGCGCCAACTACTGATTACTGCCGGACACGGCATACGTGGGATGGAATAAATTAAAAAATCATGCAGGCATTATGGGCACACGGCAAACCCAAAATTACCGCCAGGGGGCACGCTGGCCTGCCAGTACCGCAGCTTAGTAAAAAGGCCCTTAAGTGTAAACATACTAATATCTAGGCATAAATATTTACACTAGTTATAAAGTTGGTGAACATGATTGCATCTTAATGTATGTATTTTTCAGCCATTTGTATTTACTATTCAACAAAGAAATGTAGCTGACACTTTTCTATATAGCACAGGCTTAAAAGAGGTGGAGCAGTGGCCTAGTGGTTAGAGCACTGGTCCTGTAATCCAGAGGTGGCCAGTTCAAATCCCACTGCTGCTCATTGTGATTTTGGGCAAGTCACTTAACCCTCCATTGCTTCAGGTACAAACTTAGATTGTGAGCCCTCCTAGGACAGACAAATATCCAGAGTAGCTGAATGTAACTCACCTTAAGCTACCACTGAAAAAGGTGTGAGCAAGATATAAATAACTGTTACCTGTAGTGCCTGCCTTGTTATAGACTTTCCCTCCTTTGGCAGAAAATGAAACACAGTAAAGAGCAAATCATATCAAAGATAAATATCCAAAAGCTTCCTTAGCTGCAGGAAACTTTAACCATTACTTGACTGAACCTTCCTATTCTGAATAGTGGGCATGCTTTCAATTTACCTTTTTTTGATATGTGTTTTCTCAACTTAGTGCTTGGCAATTTAAATCAGGTTGTAAACAATAGAAGCCAAATTCCTCTGTAAACTCCTCTATTTAACCACATCAAATATAGATGTGCTGGCATTTTTTTAATTCTCACCAATCCCATATTTCAAAGTAATATAAAATATCAGAAATAACCAATAACAAAGAAAATAAAAGACAGGGCTAGATATGAAGCTCATCACCCACACTTTCTAAACAATATTTTGTCACATCTGTATAATTACTGAAATGTAATGTTTACGGTACCTGTACTAGGCAGATGCAGTAGATTCTTGCTTTCAAAAGATCTGTGAATCAAACTAGTAGTATTATTGTACATATATTCTGACTTCAGTACAACAAATGGGACTAAATCCCTAAAGAACATCAAAGTACATGATAAAACTCAATTGCACTTCCCGAGTCCTGAAACTCTAAAACATAAGACTATTTTTTCAGCAAGTTGCTTTTATCAACTTCCAGCTGTCTGGAATTCTATCCCTTTAGGTTTAAGGAAAATTCAATATTTTACTCATTTTAGGAAAGTTTTTAAAACCTTTTAATGAAAATTTTAATGTGATATGGATTTATTTGCTTAGAACTATTGTTTAAGAACTGTTGTATGCTAATTTGTTAGTTCACAAGCTTTGCCTATTACTTCTTTTCTTTGTGAACCATACTGCAGTCAATAAAAACCCAATGCAATGTAGTAGTAGTAATGTAATACTGTAGTTAAGTCAGATGTAGGTGGTAATTGTATGGAGCTGTTCAGCATCTAAAATGCATTTTTATGGGCAGAAATCAGGTTTTTTTGTAAAGTAATCCTGCTGTATACATATATATACCTTTGTATTTATACTTATAAAGATGTATGTTTAGGTGGAAGTAGTGGAGGCATTTCCAAGACTAGTGCTTAGGCAGAATTTAGGCAGAGTTAACACATGTTTTAAATTTTATTTATATTTTATAATTCCCAGACTATATCTGGATAATCTTTTGTAAACCACCTTGAAGCCATTTTGGAGACGAGGGGTCAATAAATGCTTGGATTAGATTAGAATAGATTAGATGTATATGCATTTTATATAAAATATATGGGAATGCATTGATCTTTGGCTGGGAGTGCCCTGGAGCACATGTATATGCCTGAGTCTGTTTTCCCAAATGCAGTTTTCTAAAGGAAAAGTAGGTGTAGACATTCTTTTATTAAATTCTCCTAGCCTTTGTGTTAATCCAACGTATATAGGTGAATTGCTAAAAAAGTTGAGATTGGGCAAAAAAAGTGTAGAAATCCTTCAAGTCAGTTTGCATGAGTCATTTTGAAAAAGTGCCTCTTTTGTCCAAAGCTTTAATTTCCTACAACTGCAGATGGGGACAAAAGTAGGAATGTGCATTTATTTTAAATCTAATGGTAAAAACGTAATGAATGAGGCCTTTTTTGTCTCATGCAACTTTGAATGAATTGAATGGAGCTACAATGTGCTGAATCCTCAATATTCCTATTCATTATTAGCCCCACTGGGTTTTAGGGGGGCAATCACAGCAAAGCCACATTGGAAGCGGAAGGAAAAAAAAACATGAGTCACTTTACCAATCCTGTTGAAGGCTTTTCAAATTTTTTATTTTGTAAAACCAACAGGTCATCATGGGCTCGATATTCAGATGGTGGTGATCAGTGTTTTTCTGACCACTGCCGTGTTATCCCTGGAAATTCAATGACAAATCATATCTGGGCTCTAGCATTGAATTTCTGGGTACATGGAGCCATTGAAAACATAGCTGGTTAAGTATAATATTCAGCTTTTGAACAGCTATGGTGAAGTGCACATAGGACTGACTTTTATGTGGTCCCATTTATGCAGTTACCTTGGCTGGTAAAGTGCTGAATATCACCATTTAACCAGCCAAGTGGTTTAACTTTGGGCGCCAATCAAACATTTTTAGCAGTGCTATCTGGTTAAATGCCACTGAATATGACTGGTTAGCCCTGAATAAGTGATTTAACCAGCCAGGAGCCATTTCTGGCCAGTGAAATCAACCCTCACAACACTAACACAGACCAAATAAACTCATGCAAATGTCAAAGCCTAACGTATGTTCTCATCTTACCTCCGCTTGGGAAAATGAACTGCATGTCTCGCTGTCCAGTAAGGAGTGGGACCTTTTTTGGACAAAAACTATGCGTTCCTCCCTTTCAGCTGCCCTTCTACAGTCTACCTATTATATTGTTCATAAATCCTACTGGACACCTGTAAAACTCGCCAAAGTATATCCAAGTGTTTAAAATCTATGTTGGTCATGTCTGTGTGTGGTGGGTTCCCTAGAACATTTGCTTTTCTCTTGTTGTAATCTTCAGTCGTACTGGAGGTTGGTTTGGGGCACCACCCAGAAAATATTTACAATCCAAGATGCTCTATCTTTTAAAATACTAATCCTCAAGGCTTCGACTCCTGACTTGTCACTTCCTCCTAAATATGCCAAACTGTTTAACTTAATGATTTCTCTTGCTCTTCATCTGATTGCATTGCATTGGAAGAATAATCAGCTTGTTTCATATCACGAATGGTGGAATCTGCTGTGTTCTTATAGGCGATATGAAGAACTGGCTGCCATAAGATTTGATTACATCTCCTCTTTCCATAGAGCATGGTCGCTGCTAGACAACTATGTGACTTGTGAAGGGAATTAGCTCTCTAAAGTATGTTGCGCATACTGTCCTGTTTTATTTTTAACAGCTCACTGACCTGTATGTTTTTTTTTGTTTGTTTTTTTTTCTTCATTGTTCCAAAATATGTGCTGTTATATGTTTTTATAAATATTATGTTGCTTTAAAATCAATAAATGAAATTTTAAAAAAAGGCTTAGATTGAGAGCCATCTAGGGTCAGAGAAAGTACCTGCATATAATGTTTGCAGTGCTGGGTATGTCTAGCATTATAGAAATGATTAGTAGTACTAGTATGTGTCAGCTGGGTACATAATTTAACACCCCCTATCTATGAATAGAATGGCATCTTGTCCACAGATTGCAAGCAAACACAATTGTGATGACAAAGTGATTGAGACCATAAAGGTAACTTCTATCTCTGTCTCCACCCTTTCCCAGAACTGGGCATTACTGGACATTGCCACCATATCCCTAATTCTATAAAAGTCACCAAAAATTATTCACCCAAATTTGGGCATACGCATTTGCATGTGTAATTTAATTAGCACCAATACTTGGCTTTTTAACAAGCAATTATTGGCACTAATAATTGGAATTTATACTAAATTTTACACATGATTAAAAAAAGAGGCACAGAAATGGGAGGGTCATGGGCAGAATAGGGGTGTTCCTAGCATTTACGTACATTGTTATACAATAAGGGGGGATATGTACCCAATTTAGGCATGTACATTTCCACCATGTTTCAGTTGGTGCAAATGAGCATGCCTAAAGTCAGGCGTGAGTCCCGGGTGTAAGCACTATTCTATAAAGTACGCCTAACTTTAAGCGTAGCTTATAGAATAGTGCTATTTTCAGGCCAAATGTAGAATTCACCCCCATATGTGGATGTAGGTACCCTGAATCATACAATTCCACAAGTACAGAGGGCTAGAAGCAAGACTAAACTTATTAAACAACAATGAGCACTTAGACGTGCGGGGTATCAACGTAATAAAAATTTCAACACAACTACAGCACATTGGCATTTTCAGAGGAATTATATAAATGACACCTAAAGTTTGGTGCAAATTAGGCAGCCAATATTTGGCGTGGCACCAGGCCTTCACAGATGTTAGGCACCAAAGCAAGGCTGAAATGGCAGTTAGGCACAAAAGTGTACTTAGGCACAATAACAGGGGTGGCCCGACCATTAGGCCATCTGAGGCGGGGGCCTCAAGCAGCACTCTGAAGGAGCGGCACCTCAGGGGCGGCTTTGTGGCATCTTACATCATCACGGTGACTTTCCAAACCCAGCAGTGGCAGTGATTTCCATACACTGCCCTGCCGCCGCCGGCACCCACCTCTTCCCTTTACTGTGGCTGCCTGAAGTAACTTCCTGTTTTGTTCAGGCAGCCGCAGTAAAGGGAAGAGGCGGGTGCTGGTGGCGGCAGCAGGGCAGCTTATGGCAATTGCTGCTGCTGCTGGGTTTCGAACGTCACCGTGATGAGGTAAAAGACCGGAGGGGGGGGGGGGGGGAACGGCATCTCAGCCTGGAGGACAGCATGCTAGCTCCACCTCAGATGGCATCTTGCCTTGGGCCGGCCCTCCTCAATAACGGGCGTCTAAGTGTTTTTGCATGTAACTGTAAAGCTCGTGTTCCCATCAGAGGGGCATTATGATTATTTTGGTGCACTCTTTATAGAATACTACAAGTTAGGCACCCAACTGCTGATTGTAGGCTCTAATATTTATGGCAGCCATACACATGGCATAAGTGGTTATGCCTACAATTAGGCGTGAAACTGCGTACATACACTAGTATTCTATAACAGATTTGGCACCCAACTATGCCGTTATAATATACCAGCTTAGCGCCTTGCTTTTTGGCACCATTTATAGAATGTCCCCCTTTTCCCCTAATTCTGTAAAAGTCACCAAATATTGCATGTGCAAATTTGGGCACACAATTTAATTGAATAACAAACTAATTAGCACCAATAATTGGCTTTTTAACAAGCAATTATTGGCACTAATTAAAGTTAATTGTACATTATGCACATAAATTTAAGCAAAGGATCCACACCTAAAATTTACGTGCAGTTTGAAAAGGGGGCACGGAAATAGGTGGGTCAAGGGTGGAATGGGGACATTCCTAAAATTAATGTGCATTGTTATAGAATTATTTTATTTTTTGTTATGTTTGTACTCCATGCTTTCCCACTCATGGCAGGCTCAATGTGGCTTACATATTGTATACAGGTACTTATTTGTACCTGGGGCAATGGAGGGTTAAGTGACTTGCCCAGAGTCACAAGGAACTGCCTGTGCCTGAGGTGGGAATTGAACTCAGGTCCTCAGAACCAAGTCCACCACACTAACCACTAGGCCACTCCTTGCTCTGTTGCTGCCTGCAGTGCTTCCACATGGAGGTGAGAGGTGCTGTCAGATCAGTGCAGGGGGACCAATGCGGAGGAGGGCGGGAGCGGTGGTGGGGATGGGGGGGAGCGAGGAGGTTGGTGCGCGCGATGTTTGTTTCCAGGTGGCAGCGTCCGACAGTGACTCTGACTCCGTTTCCCTCTCTGTTCCGCCCTCTGACGTCATCACATCTTGACGCAAGGGCGGGACGGAGAGGGAAGTCTCTACTGCGCATTTGCAGGTGAGTCGGTCACTTGCCGTTTATACGTTTGATTCTGGGAGCAATCCCTGTCCTTCACCTAATGAATTAGCTAATTTAGTAAATGTATTGTGAAAATTGTGAAAAGGACTGTCAACATGGTCAACTTTTCAGGTACAAACCATTGAGTCACTTCAGAAAATTTTGCTCTTACACCAACTTATTATCCCCTGGATCCCTTCCCTTCATCTTGGTTCAAGGTTACAAATTTTGATTATCTTTCTTCTTTATTAATGATTATAAATAATAGTCTTAACACTGGTCATATTCCTGAACTTTGGAAAACCACTCTGGTTTATCCAATTCTAAAAAAAAACAACATTAGATCCAGTAATTTCGGCTCATTATCGTCTGGTCTCAAACCTGTGTTTTCTATCTAAAATCCTAGAAAAAACTGTTTTTCTACAGCTCACGTCCTTTACAGAAAAACTGCTAGTTCTTCATGCTAGGCAGTCTGGTTTTAGGTTACATTATAGTACCAAGACTGTTCTTGCAGCATTGCTGAGAGAATTTCATTCCCATTTAAACAAACATAGGGGCCCTTTTACAAAGGCGTGCTGAAAATGGCCTGCGGTAGTGTGGACACGTGTTTTGGGTGTGCACAGAATCATTTTTCAGTGAACCTGTAAAAAAGGTCTTTTTAAAATGTTTGCTGAAAATGGACATGCGGCAAAATGAAAATTGCCGCGGGTCCATTTTGGGTCTAAGTCCTTACCGCCAGCCATTGACCTAGCGGTAAAGACTCACATGGTAACCAGGTGGTAATGACCTACATGTGTCAAATGCCACTTGGTGCACACTCAATACGTGTGTAAGAAAATAAAAATTATTTTTCAGTTGCATGCACTGGACGCATGCCAAAAATGAAATTAACGCAAGAGCCACACAGTTGACGGGCGGTAACTCCATTTTGGCACACACTTACGTGGCTTAGTAAAAGGGCCTCTTCTTTAGGGAAAAGGTGAAAATCTAGTTATTTGGTCAAAGGGAATGATGTAATGGGTGGGCAAAGTAAGGATAGTGTGTTTCATGTGTTCAGTGATAAAGGATTGCTTTTAAGAGTGGATCTAGTGGAGAGATTTAATGTTATGAGTTTAACTATCTGAAGTAAGGAAAGATGGGCTTGTGGGTTTGTTTTATGTGCATTTGTTATGTAATATGCCTTGAACATTATCATGAGGTATACATATTAAATAATGGAAATTGAATGAATTTTTAAAGCGTTAAAAAAAGTTCTTATGAAAGTTCATTGCTGTTTGCTTTAATATATTCATGACTGGAAATGCTTTTCTGGATAAAACCATTTCTTCTTCAAAATTTTCTTCAATGCTTGTCTGACATCATTGTTCCTGAAACTATAGATCATGGGATTTACCATGGGGATTACCATTGTGTATACTATAGAAACCACACGATTTATGGACAGAGAGAAATGGGAACTTGGAAATACATATATAAAGACAAGAGTTCCAAAAAATAAAACCACTGTGATAAAGTGGGAGGTACAGGTAGAGAAGGCTTTGCGTCTCCCCTCTGAAGAACGGATTCTCACAATAGCAGAAATTATATAAATGTAAGAGATGCATATTGCTGTAATAGTTGAACTGGTAACAATAGTTGCAAAAGTAGACAGCACGATCTCATTGAAGAAGGTATCCGAGCAGGAGAGCTTTAACAGTGGAGGGGCATCACAGTAGAAATGATTGATTTCATTGGGACCGCAAAAAGACATAGAGAAAGCATTGCTAGTTTGTATGGCTGAATGACTTAGGCTAATTATGTATACACTTGCTATCAGCTGGATACGGACTTTCCTCGTCATTACAGCTGTATAAAGTAAAGGGTTACATATGGCCACATAACGATCATAAGCCATCACTGCTAGCAGGAAGCACTCTGCTGTGGCACATGCAGCAAAAATGTACAGCTGTATAGCACAGTCAAGCAGAGAGATGTTTTTATTCTCTGCTACAAAATTGGCCAATGTATTTGGGATAATAGTTGAGGAATAGCAGATGTCAATGAATGCTAAGTTACTGATGAAAAAGTACATAGGTGTATCAAGTTGAGAGTCAATCTTAATTAACATGATAATACCAATGTTCCCCAGTAGAGTAAGAACATACATGGCCAAAAACACAGGGAAGAGTAAATTTTGCAGTTTGGATAGGTCAGAAAATCCCAATAAAATGAACTCAGTTACAGATGATTGGTTCTTCCCTTCCATTTTGTAAGTAGGAAGCACTGGAAGTGTTCTGCTGAAATGAGAGAAAGAATAGAAGTATATGATTAGTTCTCACTTTAATTCATATTACTAAATCTCATTTTATATACAAGCCTCCAATTGCTGGAGAACAAACTACTTAGTTACTTAACCTCCTGTTCACTAAAGCGTGCTAGCGGCTGTCACGTGGCAATGCCGAAACATTCAAAGTGAAAGTGTGGCTTAGTAAACAGGGCAGTTAGAAAGATTCAACCTCATTATCAGACTTTCGTTTAAGACATCATTTTCTGTTTTGTTTTGTTTTTATCTAGTGCAGGATTTAAAAATCTAATGCTTAGAAGGAGTTCTTTGATTGGCCAAAATCTCTTCCTAATCTTAAGTATATTTTTAAAAATGGGGTTTAATTAAGGAATTTTCTAATTAGCTGAAGGTAATAAATAGAAATAAAACAAACACACAAAAAACCCCGAAAAAGGAAAATACCTGTTTATTGGATTAACAGTGCACTTTGACTACCTCACAAAGGCCAGAACCTTCTTCATCAGATCAAGACAATATGAGCAAAAGATGACAATATCAGAATACATAAAAAGATATCATCTTATTTTCCTTTTTTTTTTGTATTTCTATTTATCAGCTTTATTTATTCTATTTACTTATTGGGATTTATTAACTAGCGGTGTAGAACAGATACAGTTTAACATAAAACTTACAATTTTGTTAACAGCAAAACAATAGTAAAATAGCCAAGTATAAACATAAATACAATAAAGAGGTTTTTTTACTAAGGCGCGTTAGCGTTTTTAGCGTGCATAAATACATAGAGTGTGCTAAACGTTAGCGACATCCATATATTCCTAAGGACTTCGTTAACATTTAGCATTCCCTAAATATTAGCGTGCACTAAAAATGCAAGTGCGCCTTATATGAGGTAAACTTGAAAACAGTAAATTGACCTAATAATAGAGCTACCGTGAAACAGTATTAAAAATATACACATTTAACAGCACTGGAATTCAAATACCAGAGATACAATACAATGTTAGCATAATAATAATAATATACCTAATAAACATGCATTAGAACATTCAACTAACATGGATATGATGCTAATGATTTTCTACAATACAGCTTACCGTAAAGCTGAGGGACTAAGTGCAGATATATGATGGGAACAAGATGCGTGATACAGAGTCAGGTGGGATATTTAAATGGTTAGCTAAACTCAAGGCAAGTTCTTGTATAGTTAAGCAAGAGATAAGGAACTGATCTAAGTTACAGTGTATATAGCAAGCTAGTCCAGGTGCAGAATGAGTCACCCTATATATTAAAGGCTCGGAAGAAGAGACAGGCTTTCACCTACCTCCTGAAGTAGAGGTAGTCTCTAGTGGACTAGCATGGTAGACACATTACTTTATCCTAATTAGCAGAAGTAATAACATAAGAACATAAGCATTGCTATACTGGGACAGTATCCTCTTTCCAACAGTAGCCAATCTAGGTAACAAGTACCTGGAAAGATCCCAGAACAGTAAAACAAATTTTATGCTGCTTATCCTAGAAATAAGAAAGGATTTTCTCAAGTCCATCTTAATTATGACTTATGGACTTTTCTTTCAGGAAATTATCCAAACCTTTATTAAACCCTGCTAAGCTAACTGCTTTTACCACATTCTCTGGCAATGAATTTCAGGTTTAATTACAGGTTCAGTAAAGAAATATTTTCTCTGGTTTGTCTTAAATTTACTACTTAATTTACAACTTCATTGCCTGCCCCCTAGTCCTAGTATTTTTGGAAAGAATAAACAGGTGATTCACGACTACCCGTTCCATTCCATTCTTCTCCAAGCTGAAGAGCCCTAGCCTCTTTAGCCTTTCCTCATAGGGAAGTCGTCCCATCTCCTTTATCATTTTTGTTGCCCTTCCCTGTACCTTTTCTAATTTCACTATATCTTTTTTGAGAAGCGGTGACCAGAACTACACACTGCCAATCAGATTTAGAAGATTTTTCAACATTTATCTGGCTAGTGTCTTGTGCAATGTTTATCGCACAGCTGTTCTGCCTTCTAGCATAGACATCTTGCTAAGACTTTCTGTATCAGCAGTATTCTTATAGACCAGTTTAATCTCTGTTTGAAGACAAGAGCATGGATAGTAGAATATCAGTCTAATGCACTAATATGCTGAAAGAAAGAGAACTTTGGGGCTTATTTACTAAGCATCATTAGTTATTTACGAACAGCATTTTAAAACATGCTGACTGTCATGGACTGAATATCAGGAGTTAGGAGCTTAGCACTCATTTTCAGTACTAGGCTCGCAAATTTGGCAAATGAATGGCAGGCCTATATTTTTAAGCATAACTTTTAAGCTCCAAAACGAAGATGAATTTTCAGCTGATAACTGAAGCTCCATCCCTAAGTTTGTCTGAAAATAGGGCACACATTTAGGAGCTTAGCTTGTTTGAATATTGGACCTATGTACTTTTCAGGTCTGCCCAAACCACACCAACAACACTTCACATGTAAGTAGCATGTTTCTAAAGTCATCAGTGATTTACATATATTAATCAGCTTTGTACACTGGTATATAGTACATAGCCTTCTGTGAGATCACTGAAGCAGGTACAAAATAAGCTCTCTGGATATAGCCATACTTATTATCTACTAACATTTATTTTCTTACGTTTATTTGCTGTAGAGATTTGTTGATAAAAACAGTTTGCATTTCATAAGAAAGCAGTCTTTATTAACTTTGTTTAACTAGGGTAAAACTCTTTCCCCCATAGTTTGAAACTTGAAACTTTCTGCCAGAAGCTTAAATTCAGCTGTTAAAGCTTAGAGCAGGGGTGTACAACTTCGGCCCTCTCCAGGTCAGGTTTTCAAGATTTTCACTACAAATATACACGAAATATATTTGCATACAATGGAGGCAGTGCATGCAAATACATCTCATGCATATTCATTGGGGAAATCCTGAAAACCTGACCAGATTCCAGCCCTTGAGGACCAAGGTTGGACAACCCTGGCCTAGAGTATTCACAGGCTATAGAAAATACAGCAGGGCCTACATTGCATTCCATTAATAAAAGAAAGTAAACTTTATTTATTTGTTTATTAAATTGTTTAAAAAGGGCAGAACTTTTTTTTTAATCCTTGAAGAGGTGGGCTTTGAGCAGGGTTTGAAGATGGGCAGGGAGGGGGCTTGGCGTATGGGCACGGGAAGTTTATTCCAAGCATAGGGAGAGGCAAGGCAGAAAGGGCGGAGCCTGGAGTTGGCGGTGGTGGAGAAGGGTACAGAGAGGAGGGATTTGTCCTGTGAGCGGAGGTTCCTAGCATGCTATAAATGCTAGCGTGCCTATGGCATGGCTTTGTAAACAGGGCCCATATTGGTGCAGTAATGCCAACATAGCCCATTCACTTTGACTGGGCTGTGTCCGCTTTGCTGTGTGGCAGCCACTAGCGGGGTTTTGTAAAAGGAGGCCTAAATTGAAGACATTCCAAAAAACAAAAAGCAGAAAATAAGGACCGATGAGTATAAGTGGTGTGGCAGTACATATCTATTTATGAGATATAAAAGTGAAAGTAGCCCACCTGCTGTGGTCCTGAAAAAAACTGCATACTGCACATATACAGAAATATAACTACTACTACTATAAATCACTTCTATAGCACTACCAGTAATACGCAGCACTTTTACAATTGAACATGAAGAAGACAGTCCCTGCTCAAAGAGCTTACAATCTAAATCAGGACCTCTGCTTTTGTAAACCTCCACATGTGAGAAGGGCTAATTAGTGAGCTATCCTCCAAAACTCACTTTAATTCAAGGAAGGTAGCTTTGAACATCAGAGGACGTCAGAGATGTGAGCACAATCCCCCCCTCAAGCAGTCCTCAAAATCTCAGGTCCAAATGTTAAGTTAGCCAGGTGTTAAGCACGACACAGCGAATGTGACCCCCAGTGGGGACAATGCCACTGTATATTTTTGTTATTAATTATGGCAAAGAGGTGTACTGTAAAGGACTTCAGAAAACACACCTAGAAATCCTTGTTTGCTGCTGTTTGTATTGTACGTAACCCCTTTTCTAAAAATTCCAATTGACATTTATAAACTCTTTTTTAAATATAGAAAAGTATCCAAGGCTTCTAAAATGTACTCTTTATTGACTTATTTTATTTATT
Source organism: Microcaecilia unicolor (assembly GCF_901765095.1). Lineage (NCBI taxonomy): Eukaryota > Metazoa > Chordata > Amphibia > Gymnophiona > Siphonopidae > Microcaecilia > Microcaecilia unicolor. The sequence continues at coordinate 642,873,225 of NC_044031.1, forward strand.
TATTTATTATATTTGTATCCCGCACTTTCCCACTAAAAGCAGGCTCAATGCGGCTTACATAGTAATAGGTAACACAGAATTTTGTTATGTAAAGTAGGAAATTAAGTATAACATAATAGAAGGATGGATGGGTAGTAAATGGATGGGTAGGTAGGTAGAGACAGGTGATAGAGAGAGGAGGGTAAGGTGGGAGATAGATATGTGAGTTTATGACTTGGCTAGAGAAATGTTTTTGGATATCAATATTTAATAAATATGTATATAACCAGAACCTTCAGATTTATTTCAATAAGTTACATTATTTTTATCAAAATATTTTAACATTGTTTTAAAAGTGTTTAATATTGAACTATTTTAAATCCAGTACGTAGGTTTAATATTCATTCACTCTATGGGTGCACAGGAAGAGGAATGGCTGGCAGGAAAAAAGCAGTGATAGTACATTTCTGTAAGTAGAACATAAGAACATAAGTGTTGCCATACTGGGACAGACTGATGGTCCATCAAGCCTAGCATCCTGTTTCCAACAGTGGCCAATCCAGGTTACAAGCACCTGGCAAGATCCCAAAACAGTACAATATATTTTATGCTGCTTATCCTAGAAATAAGCAGTGGATTTTCTCCAAGTCCATCTTAATAATGGCTTATGGACTTTTCTTTTAGGAAGCTAGCCAAACCTTTTTTAAACCCCGTTAAGCTAACTGCTTTTACCACATTCTCTGGCAACGAATTCCAGAGTTTAATTACATGTTGAGTGAAGAAATATTTTTCTCCAATTTGTTTTAAATATACTACTTTGTAGCTTCATTTAGGGGTCCTTTTCTAAGCAGCGGTAAGTGCTATGGGGTGCTTACTGCAGCTTAAAAGGGCTTACCATGGGATGTACTCAGGCATCCTGCAGTAAGTTCCTAACCTGCATGCATAAACTGCACACTAAAAATGAGTTTTATTTTTCTATGGAGGGGGCATGTTGGTGGTCAGAGAGTGGGCATTTCTGCATTAGTTACTTAGCATGTCTATATCATCGTACACTGATTAGCATAGGATTACCATGGGACCCCTTACGGCCCTCAAAACTGTGTCAGTGGTATTTTTTTAATGGCTGTGCACTAGCAGCAACATTACCACATGGCCATTAATTGAAAAAAAAAAATAGAAAAATGGCAAGGGGAAAACCCGCATAAAGGCGTGCTAACTTTTACGACAACTTGGTAAAAAGGATCCCTTAGAGTTCTGTGTACAATTCTGGAGAAAACACTTTCAAAAAGATATAAACAGGATGGAGATGGTTCAGAGGTTGGCTACCAAAATGGTCAGTGGTCTTTATCATAAAGCATATAAAAAGACGGAAGAGGGGAGATATAATAAAGACTTTTAAATATATCCATGGCATAAATATATAGGAGGCTGATCTCTTTCAACTGAAAGGAAGCTCTGGAATGAGGGGGTATAGGATGAAGGTGTGGAACGGCCTCACAGAGGTGGTTGAGATGAGGACAGAATTTGAATTTATGAAAACATAACAAGCACAGAGAACCTCTGATGGAGAGGAAGGGATAATGGAACACAGTGTTTGGTATAGATAGGAAGGCTGGATAGATCTTATACCCCCCCCCCCCCCCAATATTCAGCCAGTGGCAGGCAGTGTGGTCAGCTGTCGCTGCCCCCGAATATTCAATGCCAAGCCGTATCCAGTGATCAGCACTGAGTATCCGGTTTCAGTTTTGTTTGTGGCAACTTAACCGGTTAAGTCAATATTCAGCTCTAGCTGGTAAAGTACTTAGCAGTTAAAGATAGGCTAGCTATTTATGTGACCTATCTTAACTGCTAAACTTAACCAGTTAGTGCTGAATATTATCGCTTAGGGGCCTTTTTACTAGGCCGTGTAAGCGTCTTCACGTGTCAAAATGGAGTTACCGCCCAGCTACCTCGTGGCTCTTGCGGTAATTTCATTTATGGCGCGCGTCCGATATGCGCATCTGAAATTATTTTCAGACGTGCATATTGGGCACTCGCCAAGTGGCATTTGACGCGTGTAGGTCATTACTGCCTAGTTACTGCATGAGACTTTACCGCTAGTTCAATGGCTGGCTGTAAGGTCTCAGAGCCAAAATGGACATGTGGCAATTTTCAGTTTGCTGCACATCCATTTTCAGAAAAAATATTAAAAAGGCTTTTACAAGTGCGCTGAAAAATGATCCTGTGCGTGCCCAAAACACGTATCTATACTACTGCAGGCCATTTTTCAGTGCGCCTTTGTAAAAGGGCCCCTTAACCAGCTATATTGTGCTTACTCGCCCTTATTGTCTTGTCTGTCTGTATTATTTTAGATTGTAAGCTCTATTGAGCAGGGACTGTCTCTCTGTGTCAGGTGTTCAGCGCTGCGTGTATCTGGTATACAAATGCTAATAATAATAATACTATTAGTGGTTAGTGGACTAAGCGTTATTTAACTGGCCAGGAGCTATTCCTTGCCGGTTAAATAGCGCTGAATATCAGGTCCATGGACTGATTATCATTTCTCATGTTTCTATGATCTAGAAGCAAAAATAAAATAAATTGACATAAGAAAACGATCATGAAAAGAAAATTCGAAATCATTAAAGTACTTTTCCCCAGTCTGATGTTTTTTCCTATTCTAGCAAAAATATTTTAAAACAATTTATTGGTTAAACTTATGATGTATTATAATGTATATATTGATCAGACTATCCTTTTGCTCCAAAAAATTATTAATATTGGACAAAATAGATTTTTCATTTAATTATTGACCTTTCCAAACCCATGCTCAGTCTGAGTTACAATAGGTATTTCCATGCACTCAAAGGCTTAGTCTAAGCTGATAACTGGAGAAAAGTGACTTACCCTTGGTCATTAGAAACATTATAAGCTGGATTTGAACCTTGGCTTCTCTTACACTTCCTCATTTTTATTTCTACCTCTGCTCTGGAAGTAGAGAAAGTAAAAAGAAAAATATGAGTATTTTGAGGCTATTAACAGCAGTCGGTGGTGCTGCTACATTACTGTTAAGTGGCAGAGAATTTTACATAAGAGAAGCAGCCAAAAAGTCAGTGATTGTGATGGTCAACATAATACAGCAAGCTCAGAATAAACCAACAAGAGAGAATTTATGCCTATTTTTACTAAGCGGCGATATGGGCACGTTAGCGTTTTTAATGTGCGTAAATGCTTTACATGCGTTAAATGCTAACGCGCCCATAGAAATGCATAGGCGCATTAGTGTTTAACACGCCTTAAATTTACAGGCACGTTAAAAATGCTAACGCACCTTAGTAAACATACCCCTTATTTATGACATTTTATATTCCACAGTATCTCGAAAACAAGCTTGAGTTCAATGTGGGTTACAGTTTAGATTTAAAAATGGGGTAGAGAATCCACAAAATATATCCACCATAGGAAAGTATAGGAAAGTAGGAGAAAACAAAGCACAGAAAAGATAGAAGTTAAATTTGGTAAAGAGGTTAGAGTACAAACAACTGATGTGACACAAATGAGGATACTGGAAGATCAGGACAGCAGCAGAGTTGTAGCATGGGAAGAAACTCAAGGATAGAGAGAGAAAGAGAGAGAGAGAGAGAGAGAGAGAATGCACACACTCTGCAACTTCCTCCATATGCCACCCAAACTCTGCCCCAGAAAATGTCTACATATGTGTTGTATAAAAAAATATGCTTTGTTTTATCACTGGGTGTAGTTGTACTCAGGTAACTTCTGAGGCCATTTTATAAAAACTGTTTTAGGGGTGGAAGAAGTTAATAAAGTTTCCCAGGCTAGACAGTTTTATTAAAGTGTTTTTCCATGATAAAACACAGTTTTTCTCCTTTGAAAATGCATGGAAGGTAACTGGGAAAAATATTTCTGATAGAAAATACCCAGGTATTTCTTTCAGAGAACTGAGTACATAAGTACATAAGTAATGCCATACTGGGAAAAGACCAAGGGTCCATCGAGCCCAGCATCCTGTCCACGACAGCGGCCAATCCAGGCCAAGGGCACCTGGCAAGCTTCCCAAACGTACAAACATTCTATACATGTTATTCATGGAATTGTGGATTTTTCCCAAGTCCATTTAGTAGCGGTTTATGGACTTGTCCTTTAGGAAACCGTCCAAACCCTTTTTAAACTCTGCTAAGCTAACCACCTTCACCACTTTCTCCGGCAACAAATTCCAGAGTTTAATTATACGTTGGGTGAAGAAAAATTTTCTCCGATTTGTTTTAAATTTACTACACTGTAGTTTCATCGCATACCCCCTAGACCTAGTATTTTTGGAATGCGTGAACAGACGCTTCACATCCACCTGTTCCACTCAATTCATTATTTTATATACCTCTATCATGTCTCCCCTCAGCCGTCTCTTCTCCAAGCTGAATTGCCCTAGCCTCCTTAATCTTTCTTCATAAGGAAGTCGTCCCATCCCCGCTATCATTTTAGTCGCCCTTCGCTGCACCTTTTCCAATTCTACTATATCTTTCTTGAGATGCGGCGACCAGAATTGAACACAATACTCAAGGTGCGGTCACACCATGGAGCGATACAACGGCATTATAACATCCTCACACCTGTTTTCCATACCTTTCCTAATAATACCCAACATTCTATTCGCTTTCCTAGCCGCAGCAGCACACTGAGCAGAAGGTTTCAGTGTATTATCGACGACGACACCCAGATCCCTTTCTTGGTCCGTAACTCCTAACGTGGAACCTTGCATGACGTAGCTATAATTCGGGTTCTTTTTTCCCACATGCATCACTTTGCACTTGCTTACATTAAACGTCATCTGCCATTTAGCCGCCCAGTCTCCCAGTCTCGTAAGGTTCTCTTGTAATTTTTCACAATCCTGTTGCGATTTAACAACTTTGAATAACTTTGTGTCATCAGCAAATTTAATTACCTCGCTAGTTACTCCCATCTCTAAATCATTTATAAATATATTAAAAAGCAGCGGTCCTAGCACAGACCCCTGAGGAACCCCACTAACTACCCTTCTCCATTGTGAATACTGCCCATTTAACCCCACTCTCTGTTTCCTATCCTTCATGTACATCATGTACCTTCCACCTGTTTTTATTTTATTTTATTTTTTTGCATGAGAAACTGAGAGGATAAAAGGTGAAAAAGTCATGCACACAAGCAAGTTTCCTCCCTTTAATTAAACAAGCTTGCCAGAAGGCTTCTTAAGTTATTTGGAGCCTGGACAAAGTCTGCATGCTAAAGGATCTTGAGTGTAATTTTAGGAAGTCAGAGAAGAACAAGTTGTATCACAAGCCATTTTACCCCCTAAATTATTATTTAACAATTTATATTTCTCTGAAAATATCACATCACACATCCCAGACTGTTTCCACATATACAGATTACATTTACCAGTTTCATTAATCCCAGAAATATACAACCTGACATTTCATGTTGGAGAGACTCCTACCTGCTTAACCTATGGTCAGGAGTAGAGATATTCAGTGACAAATCTCTGTGAAATGCCACTTTATCTTTCCTCTGACTGCCCTGGCACTCTCTGATGCTGGAGCAATCTGGGAGCGGAGCTGGGAAGGAGCCAGCACTTGCCTGGTTAGTGGAAATATCTGGTCCGCTAACCGACTAAGTACCCAGATAAAGTTAGGACAGCAAAAAGGCTACCCTAAAAAGCTGTCTTAACTTTATATGCATTGTATTCCAGGTACCAGCACTAAATATTGCCGGTATTCAGATAACGTCCGGTTGATCTAGACAGTGATCGGCATTCAATATCCAGGTCTAACACATCCTGTGGTGGTCGGTGTTTAGAGAAATGTTGACTGTCACAGGCTCAATATTGACCCTGTAACTCTTACCTGTGCTAGGAGGAAGTAGCTCTTTCTTGACTCCATTGGATATATAAAGCTAACATTAAAAGTAGATATTTGCTGTATATTTTATAGAATGAGGGACTAGATCCATGAAGTGCACCAAAGAAAAAAATTTCAGGCATGCAAAGAAACACTTGGAACATTAAATCAATATGAGTGTGACATATCTTCATTATAAATAAATGGCAATCAAGTGGTATTTATATTCTTGGGTTTGTTTTGTTTTGTTTTGTTTTTTGTCCCCTGGCCATATTGTACATGCACTCAAGGTAAAGAATGTACCCTAATTGCAAAACACACTAACCAAGTTTATTAGTGCCATGAACTGATAACAAATAGCATGTGTTCTATGCATACAGCACAGTAAAGGGAAAAGGACTTGATGTATATACAACTATTCTACGGTTACAATCAAAGCAGTTTACATATTATTTACAGGTACTTATTTTGTACCTGGGGCAATAGAGGGTTAATGGACCCTTTTACTAAGCTGCGTAAGGGCCTAAGCATGCCCAACGCATGGCAATTCCAAGTCACCGCCTGGCTACCACATGTGCCAGGTTGTAATTTCATTTTTGGCGCGCATCCCTTACGTGCATCAGAAAATAACTTTTATTTTCTGGCGCGCAGCGCTACTGGACGGTAAAAGGCATTTGATGCACATAGACCATTACTGCCCAGTTAGTGCGTGAGACCTTACCGCTAAATCAATGGCTGGCAGTAAGGTCTCAGACCCAAACTGGACGGGCGTCAATTTTCATTTTGCCGCACGACTATTTTTGGTCAAAATTTTTAAAAAGGCATTTTTACAGCTGCGCTGAAAAATAATTCTGCACGCATCTAACACACGCCTACACTACCGCAGGCCATTTTTCAGCACACCTTAGTAAAAGGACCCCTCAGTGACTTGGCCAGGGCCACAAGGAGCTGCAGTGGGAATTAAATCCAGTTCACCAGGACCAAAGTTCACTGAACTGAACACTAGGCTACTCCTAGTGGCTACTTCAACAAGCAGTGCCCCCCCCCCCCCCCCCAAGTTCAGTCCTGGAGGCTCCTAAGCCTCCCCCAACCTCCTTTAACTATTATAACATAGTAATATACTATATGACAGCAGATAAAGACCTGCATAGTCCATCTAGTTTGCACAATAAGGTAGCCAGAGCCTCACCTGCCACTCTCTGTAGGTTACAGTCTGTCACGACCAAATTGGCATTACAAATAGTGCAGTAACACAATCATGGAAGACTGGTTTTATCATTTTGGATAGCCCTATTTATTGTCAATGCTAGATTAAACCAGCAACCCAACAATGTTGCAAACTGGTATTTTACTTGCTATAGATCCTGCGGTGAATGTAACACAAAAAAACGCACACTTGTTCTTGATTTGTCCCTGCTATCCTTGGGTCACAGACTATAGAAGTCTGCCCGGCACCAGTCCTACTACCCAGTCGCTGGAGTTGCCGTTAGATCCCACTCTTGCTTATTCATAATTGGAACACAGACCCAACAATTCTGCCCTGCTTTGCTATTTCGGACACAGACCATAGAAGTCCAATAAGTACTGGCCTTTCTTCCCTACTACTGGAATTGTCATTGAAGCACTGGCAAGTTTTTGTTTTGATTCCATTCTTTTTCCATATAAGGATCTGCCTCTTCCCCTACCCTAATTACATCTCCCCCTGCTTTTTCTGATCTCCTAGCCCCTTGGATCTCTTTCAATATTCCCACAGCATTAATTGTTACCAACGCCATCTCTTCTCTTAACTCCTCCTCTTCATCCCAGGATCCCTGGCCCACTTTTCTGGACAAGTGCCTGGAACACACCACATCAGCATTTACTTCCGTTGATTCAATCCAATCTGAGCACTGGTACTGTCCCTTCTAGTTTGAAACATGCTCTTGTCCGTCCTTCTTCTTTAAAAAACTCACCTTGACCTCTCCTTACACTCCAGTTTCCATCCTATCTCCAATCTTCCCTTCTTTTTTAAAATACTGGAAAAACTTGTTCTTCTTCAATCTAACCAACATATTGAGAACTCTAATATTCTCCATCCCTACCAATCTGAATTTCATGCTAATCACAGCACAGAGACACTCCTACTTGTCATCCACGACTCTATTTGCGCAGCCTTAGACAATTATCGCTCTGTCTTTCTGGTTTCATTCAATCTCTCCTCTGCTTTTGATCTGGTTGATCACACTCTCCTACTTTATCTTCACTCCTTTGGGATTGCTGGCTCAGTTTTTGCCTGGTTCTCAAGCTACCTCTCTAATCGTACTTCATAATTGACCTTTGGCAAACTCTCTTCCTCAGCTCTCAGCCTTCATTCTGGTGTGCCCCAAGGTTCTATTCTTGCTCCTACAATATCTTCCTTCCTCCCCTCCTCACTATTATCCAGGATCATGAATGTACTCCATTCTGCTATGCGGATGACATGCAGATCCTCTTGCTTTACTCTCCACATTGAATTATTGCCTTTCTCAAGTTTCTCACTGACTGAAAAATAATCTCCTATTTTTGAATATCAACAAATATGAATCTATTTTCTTTCCCACCCCTCGTTCTACTCTGCCATCTTTCCCATCTCTTGACAATAATGTACTCTCATTCACAGAGACAGTTAAAAACCTGAGTGTCACTTTTGACTCCACTTTATCTTTCAAACCTCATGTCACGAACCTGGAACATCAAGCGCGGAGCCATACACATGCGCCTGCGACACGCTTAATCCCTCTCTCCAGAGTACCTACAGGTCGGATGCATCTACATTTTGGGCGTATCTACATCTGGGTGCATCTACAGTTTAGTGTGCCTACAGTTTGGGCATGCCTACACTCTGGGCATGCCTACTCTGATGACAGACTCATTCACTTTATAACCAGCAACTTCTCACCACATCTTTGCCTCAGCTACTACCTTTTCGGTGTCTGCTGCATTTTTTCCTGTTGCTCTTCATCCTTGCTGACCTGCCTGGACCTAACCTCTGCTGGATCGCCGCCTGACCTGACTACTGCCTGGACCTGACCTCTGCTGGATCACCGCCTGACCCGACTGCTGCCTGGACCTGACCTCTGCTGGAACACTGCCTGCCCTGACCACTGCCTGGACCTGATTTCTGCTTAGCTTTGACCTTGAGTCCTCCTCCTGTCTGAGACTGAGTCCTTCTCACTCGCCCGACTCCTTAAGTCCTTTTGGCCACCCAAACCCAGGGGTTCAACTGCTGGGGAATGGTGGTCACTGCAGGTGAAGTGTTGGATTTATGACCGCTGGTGTCTGGATCAACACAAGTGCTCATTTCCTATTCCTGATATCTGTGACAGATAACTGAGGCCATAAGCTCATCAGACAAGCCCGAGCTACCTGACCTAGCACAACTTGTGCAGCCACAGCAAAGTCAACTGCATCACTTATCAGGAGTCCCGCAGGATGTTTGCTTCCAGCTCTTCACAATCTGGATGCAACAGCGAGCAGTAAGCACCTCCGCGCCGAGTCCTAGAGTCCTGCCCCTCTGAGTTCCTGAATCTCCTTGCTTCGATGGTTCCCCAGTAGGCTGTCATGGATTCCTTAATCAGTGCCTCATGCACTTCAAACTACAGGCAGCATCTTTCCCATCAGATCGCGTTAAGGTAGTCAACATCATATCCCTATTGTCTGGTCAAGCCCTTGCTTGGGCCTCTCCTCTATGGGAACAACAGGATCCTATCCTTATGGATCTCGCAGCCTGTCTTCATTGATTCAGGATGGTCTTCGATGAGCCTGGACGTCCCTCTTCCACTGCTAGTGAGCTCTTTTGACTCCAACAAGGAAACCTCTCCGTAGGGGCCTACATGGTTTGTTTTTGGACCCTTGCCTCTGAGTTGCGCTGGAATCAGGAAGCTTTTACTGTTATGTTTTGGCAAGGACTAGCTGAGCGGATAAAGGATGGGCGCGCGGGATGGGACAGAATGGCCACTCTCGATGAACTTATAGCTTTGTGTATCCGAATTGACATTCGGTTCCAGGAGAGGGCCCAAGAATGTGCAGCTCTGTGGTGGCCCTATCGACTAGCTTCTCGCTTTCAACGACTCCTGCTTCCGCCTCCTAGTTCGGACCCCTCACTGGAGAAATCTGATGAACCTATGGTGGTTGGCCATTATCGCCTATCCGAACAGGAGAGGTCCCGTCGTCAAGTCAATAACCTCTGTCTTTATTGCGGACAGGCTGGTCATTTTCTCATCAAATGCCCTCAGAAGGCAGGAAACACCTAGGCCTGGGAACTTCGGGGAGAGTGATCCTGGGCCTGTCATCTAACCACCCTAAGTCATTGCTGACCTTCCCAGTCACCAGTGGGCTGGAACAATGATTGAGACTGCTAACTTTGTAGACTCGGGAGCGGCAGGTAACTTTATCAGTGCTAAATTACTGAAGCAGTATGATATTCCCACGCAAGCCATGGACCCAGCTCTACAGGTAACCTCTACCCAAGGAGAGGTGCTCCCTGGTGCTATCTCACAGATATCCACTCCTCTCTGCCTACAATTGGGAAGGCTACATCACGAGACCATCCAACTTCTGGTCTTACCTCAATCCATTCATCCTGTAGTGATAGGCCTACCTTGGCTCCTCCTGCACTTGCTTAGTATTGACTGGAGCACCAATGAAATCATCATGTGAGGGCCAAAATGTTTTTCTAACTGAACTCTGTTGTGCCACGCCCCAGGCTCGTTGCTACCTCTGCTCTGGCCTGTGCATTCCAACCACTCTGCCACCTCCTTCCCTGTATGATACTCTTTCTCTCAGTAGGAAAGGCTGCCTCCAATGAGGAGGCAAGTGCAAAACAAGTCAGGGGCAAGGGCGTAGCCAGACAACAGATTTTGGGTGGGCCTAAGCAAGAATTGGGTGGGCACCAAGTGTTCTCCCCCCCACAAAAAAAAAAAATTATCTCAGCTTGTGGGAAAACGCTTCTTTCTACCTTGGCAGCAGGCATACACTGAAAACTGAGCATGCGCAGGTGCCAGTGTCGTAGAGAGTAGTGTTTTCGTCACCATCAGGGGAAAATCTTCAGCTGGCAAAGCATGGGATTCCCACCAGTTACCACTAAACATGTGCTACTGTTAGGTGGGCCTGAGCCATAAATGGGTGGGCCCTGGCCCACCCAAGCCCACCTGTGGCTACGCCACTGGCGGGGGGGGGGGGGGAGGAGAAACTCATGTCTCTGTGAAAGGTTCTTTAGGGTGGGGGGGGTGGGAGTATGGGGTGGGTTTAGTATATTTGATCAATAATAAATTCTGCGCTTACCTTTATTGAAAAGGTCTCTCTGAGTGATTGTCTGGCACGAATGCCCTGCTGGTGTGGTGCCTGGTCAGCTCTGTTGGGAGGGGGAGAGATGTCATAACCTTCCTGGTCTGCCTATTGCTGCTGCTCTCTGTCCTCTGGCAGAAGCTGTCTTCTATAAAGCACAAAGTTGTGCAGCATGCAGCAGGCTGTGAAGATTTTGGCTACCTTCTCTAGGGTGTAAAGGAGCTCCCCCCCAGAATGGTTAAAACATCAAAATCTATTTTTGAGCTGCCCAAATGTCTTTTTGATGATGTTCCAGGCCATCTGATGAGCCTTATTGTATCACTCCTCCACCTCATTTTGAGGTGCACAATGGGAGACATGAGGCATGATCGCAGGGTTATGGAGAGGGAGCAGAAATCACAGACAAAGCTTTGTATTGCCTGGTATGGGTACCTTGTGGAGTGCAAGTAATGAGTGTGGGTTCTGGGGGCATCTTGGAGGAGGAACTGTGGTGACTTTGGGAGATTGGGGGGGGAGAGGGTATTGGGGTGGAGAATCACTATACTCCTTACCTAGGAGCCAGTCACCAGGATATCTCCTTGGTCAAATCTCCAGTAGATTCCTGAGTGTTGTAGTATATATATATCATGGCAGGACCCAGGGAACCGAGCACACACATCCACAATCTCCCCCTAGGCATTGAACGCTACCTGCATGTTTATTCCTATAGGTGTCCTTGTGTCCCAGGGGGGATCTGTGTGTGGCGTATGTGCAGTCAATGATGTCTTTGACTGAGGGGAAGTGGTCTATGGGGTAGAACTGAGTCTTGTTGTTCTAGAGTGCCTGGGTGGTAATGTGGAAGGCAATATACTGTGAGGTATGGGTCAGGAAGACATCAAGGAACTGGGAAAGACAGTTGGAGATGGCAGCCTGGGTGAAGCCTGCATTGACTGCTAGCAGTGACTGAAATGTGCCAGTGGCAAGAAAGGTGAGGAAGGCTGTGACCTTAAAATGGCCTGGCACTGGATTATTCCTGTGAGTCCTGGGCTGGAGGAGGAGTATGGCAGCCCTATTAAAGCAGTACCTGGTATAATCCCCCATTATATTGGGAATTACTAAACTAATGAGAGAGTCACGGGGGGGGGGGGGGGGGGGGGGAACGGAGTAAGCCACGAGAGTGAGAAGCTCAGCCCTAAAATGAGTGTTTATGGGAAAGTTGCTAAGGGAAATGTTTCTGGTTATTGAATGACAGTGGGGGTGGAGTTTAGACTTAATAAAAGTTGTTCTACATAGCATATGATATTTGGTTGCCTTCACACCTACAAGGACCCTACAAAGACCCTTGAGGAGAGGGGGAGTCCTGGATAGGCCCAATAACCTCAGGCTGGATTAAGAGGAGGTTTTTGCCAACTAAAGCATTAATTGTGGAGTGTGAGGAGTGTCCTGGGTTCTCTTAAATTAACCCAGTCTGGGAGCAGAAAGGGAAAGAGCCTGTTCGGTACCAGAGGTAGCAGCTTAGAGAAGTGCTTCTTTGGAGAGAAGGACAGACAGGGAGACAACTTGGATTATTCTGCCCAAAAGAACGGGTTATGGACTGGTGGAGCTGTAAATATATGAATACCTTTGGAGTTATAAATGGACTATTGAATTACACCAAAGTCTTCAAATACACCTTCTTTTAAGCAAGTTACATGATTTGGATATAAACTGAGCTGTTTGACATGCAAAGAACTGTTTATTCTCAGAGAGTATGAACTTTGGATAAACTGCCTGTTGCAGCATTCAAGTAAAGCTCGTGTTTGTTTCCTAAAACCTGGACTGGAGTATTTCTTTGGAGTGAGTGTGATCGGCGGTAATAGAGGAATAAAGAGTAAAAGTGTGGCAGATCTAGCTGGTGCCCAGAACTTTGTGGTGAGACCAGAGTTATACTAGTAATGCACTCCTGATAAATGAGGTCCAGGAACCGGGTCTTGGGCCTAAATACTTTCTGACAGGGGTAGCTCCAGATTATCAGCCATATCCAACAAAGCATCACCCACAATAGTATTCAGCACATCCATGGTTAATGTGCAGGTGTCCCACCACTACAGGTGCAACCCATTAGCCTCAATGACACCCTTATGCACATCTCCATCTACTCCACTTAGTGAGACACTGAACTACCATCAGTACCAAGCACTCACTCACTTCCTACCAGCACACAGCACTCACTCAGTGGCATACCAAGGGGGGGCGGTGGGGGCGGTCCGCCCCGGGTGCACGCCGCTGGGGGGTTACTTCCTGTTCCGGGGCAGAGGGAGCTGCAGCGAACGAGCGAAGTTCGCGAAGTCGGAGCCCACAGGCGCGCCGTGGCCCCCCCCCAGCGGCGTGCACCCGGGGGGGGGTGTCATTTCGCCGGGGAGGGGGGAAGGTGTCATTTCGCAGGTGGGGGGGGGGCGCATCGGCAATCTGCCCCGGGTGCCATCCACGCTAGGAACGCCACTGCACTCACTCTCTCTCCCCCACCAGCACACAGCACAACACTCACAAACACTGCAGCAGCACACTGCATTCAATAACACAGCACCAGCACAAGCACACTGAGAAGCTGAGATTGGCACAGAGTCACAAGGAGAGACACAGTACAAGAAGATAAGGAGGTACAAAGGGAGGTATGAGGGTTTGGGGACCGTGAGGGGTTTGTGGTGCAAGGACACAGCAGAGAGGGAGGGGGCCTGATAGAGAGCAAGTGATGAGTATGGCTGGGGGGACTAGCAAGTGTGGGCAAGGAGTGCAAGAGATGAGATAGGGAGAATGCACTGCAGGAAATGTGAGGGACAAACATTTCAAAATGGGGCAGACAAACAAAGCTAACAGACCACTCAGCAACTCTTCACTCTCCTTCACAATGCAACCAAATCCACTCCTCCACTCTCCAACTCAGCAAAAGCACAAATGGGTCCAAAGACAGATTGAGACTTGATTTGTTCACTTTTATACAGTGGCGTATCAAGGGCGGAGCGGTGGAGGCGGTCCGCCCTGGATGTCAGCAGGTGGGGGGGTGCTCCGCTGGTGCCGCAGTCCCCACCTGCCTACCACCAACTCCGTCGACAAACGACCCTCTTCTCCTGCCACCCGGCCGGCACCCAGCCTTTAAAACAAATCTGTGAATAGCTTTGCGTCTGCTCTGCTATAAATGATGCACATCGCCTCGTCGCGTCGGCCCTTCCCTCACTGAGTCCTGCCCTCTCATGTAACTTCCTATTTCCGCGAGGGCAGGACACAGTGAGGGAAGGGCCGACACGATGAGGTGATTTGTTTTAAAGGCTGGGTGCAGGCCAGGTGGCAGGAAAAGAGGGTCATCTGTCGACGGAGCTGGTAGGCAGGTGCGGACTGGGTTGAGAAGGGGGGAGGCTCAGATGGGAGAAGGGGACTGGGTCTGGGAGGGGGTTTCAGATGGGAGAAAGGGCCTGCAACTGGAACTGGGGTCTGAGAAGGGGGCAGGAGGGAGAATGGGGCCATGCCTGGGGCAGGTGGGAGAATGAGTCTGGGGCTGAAAAGGGGGGCCCTAATACAAGGCATGTGGATGAAGGGGACTGGAACTGGGGGCTGAAAAGGAGGGTAGGTGGGATAAGGGGGCTAGTACTGGAACTGGGGGCTGAAAAGTGGCTGGGGCTGAAGCTCGGGACTGGTGGGAGAAAAGGGCTGGGGTTGAAACTGGGGACTGGGGGCCGAAAAGGGGACAGGGAGAAGTGGCTGGGGGCTGAAGCTCAGGACTGGTGGGAGAAAACGGCTGGGGCTGAAACTGTGGACTGGTGGGATAGTGGGGCTGAAACTGGGTGCTAAAAAGGGGGGCAGGTGGGAGATGTGGGCTAGGACTGGAACTAGGGGCAGGTGGGATAATGGAGTTGGAACTGGGGGCCAAAAAGAGGGGGTAGAGAGAGGGGGGCAGATCCTAGATGGAAGGGGGAGCGAGAGGGAGGGTAGACCCTGGATGGATGGGAGGGCAAATGGTGGATTGAAGGGGCAGAGAGAAAGGGCAGACAGTGGATGGAAGGGATAGAAAGGGAAGACAGTGGATGGAAAGGGGAGGGAGAGAGGGCAGACGGGCAGATGGTGGATTGAAGGGGCAGAGATAGAGGGCAGATTTGGATGGAAGGGAGAGAGAGGGCAGACATTGGATGAAGGGGATGGCAGAGAGGGCAGACACTGGATGGCAGAGAGAGAGAGAGAGAGAGAGAGAGAGAGAGAGAGAGCGAAGACAGGTGCTGGATGGAAGGAAGACAGTGAAAAGAAGATGAGGAAAGCAGAAACCAGACACAACAAACTGTAAATATATATTTTAATTTTTTTTGCTTTAGGATAAAGTAGTATTGTAGATGTGTTAATAAATGTTTATAAATAGAACATGTAAATAAGGTAATCTTTTTATTGGACTAATTTTAATACATTTTGACTAACTTTCGGAGAACAAAACCCCCTTCGTCAGGTCAGGATAGGATACTGTAACAGCACTATACTGAATTGACCTGAGGAAGGAGGTTTTGGCCTCTGAAAGCTAAATGTATTAGTCCAATAAAATGGTATTATTTTATTTTATATATTTGTGTTATTTCTGTTTGTTAATTTGTAAAGTGGTGATTGGTATTTGTTAGTTTTTTCTGTTTCTGTGGTGTTACATTGTATGTAGAGTCTGGCATCTTGGGGGGTTCAGTTTATTTTTGTCTAAATAGAAAGTTTATGATTACTTATTCTATAGTGGATTAGGGTGTATCTGTGTTTGTGAAAAAGACATGGCTTTCAGTTGGCATTGACTGTGCAGGATCGACGATCTGTACTATTCTGTCTGGTTTTGTTTTACAATAGGTGAATTGATGTTCTAGTGCTCACTGTAGTGTTTAAGATGTTTTCCTTTTCCTTGTGTGACTTGTATAAATTACTGCTTATGGTATGCTAGAATTGCTCTATAGATCCTTAGTGTTTTGTATTCTCGGTATGTCTAGTAATGGATTTTGGAGGGGGGTGTTAAAAAATGACCAGCCCCGGGTGTCAACTACCCTAGGTACGCCACTGCTTTTATTGCAATTCTAAATGAAGATGTCTTCATTTCTGCCGCAAATTATCTCCCCACTATCACTGACACATGTCCATCTCGTAACATCGCCCATGACACCCCCCCCCCTAAAATGTCCCTTCTCAAAGCATCTTCTTTGGCATGAACAGACCATTTAGATGTTTTCAAAATTTCAGTTTTATTATGACAATTTATGTTTTTTCACCAAACGTCTATCTGGGCTGTTTTAGATACTTTTCTGCATTAGTAATAATCCAGGTTATCAGTAAAATAACTTATTTTGATGGTAGCTCACATTGATAACTTTCCCCCTAAATCTGTGTTCCTACTTCACAAAGACTCCTTCAAAATGTTTCCCAGATAATTTCTTTTTTTTTTTTTACCCTAAGGCCAAAATATGTACATTATGAACAACAGCTAAACTATACTCCCCTCCCTGAATATGGCTGACTTAGGAAAGCTAAATCTATAGCGTCCTGTGTTAATGGCATTAGTCTTTGAAAATGTGCCCTATACTGTAGATTCTGAGTGACAGAATGTGCAGTTGATCCTAATTGCTCAGTTGTGTGGTATTGGGGAATTTGAGTCTTTAGGGATAAAATCTCAGTGGTGTCTACATTAAATAAATGCATGACTTCTGAAGATTCCATGTAATAATGTTCTCTTATGGTTGGACTTCAAAAGGAGAACATCAGAACAGGTATCTATATTTTCCAGAATTTTACATTTGGGAAGAATTATATCATAAATTAATTTTTTTGAGAAGTTGGGACCTTATTTATCTTCTTAAATCGTTTGCATTCTTTTGGATAAAAGAGGACATAATGCAAATATTTTCCAGCAAAATCTCTCTGAAATTATCATAGGGAAATAAGATAAATATGAAAATCTTGATAGTACTGAAATATTAACCCCCCCCCCCCCCCATTTTACAAAGCCACATGGCAACGCCGATACAGCCCGTTCAAAGTGACCTTACTGCCAGCTATTTACTATATGGTAGGGGCTCCCACGTTACTCTTGTGCTAATTTGGCAGCATGTGGCAATGTACCCAAGCTACCCAATTAGTGCAGGGCATGCCTACTCTCCACCCATAGACCTGCCTCTCACGCCAAAAAATAAAACCTATTTTTTAGTGTGGGATTAGAACTTGCTAATCAGCACACTACCATGGGTTCTGTGGCTGTGCTTTTTGGTGCATGGTAGGCAAGTGCAAGTGCCTACCATGGCTTAGTAAAAGGATCCCAAAGTTTGGAAGTAATATGAGAGATAGATGATAAGCTGCAGAGTGCTAAATGGTAATGAAATCATTTTTAAATAATTTTTTTCAAGAAATTAAAGGTCTTATTTTAAATGCATGTAAATTACTCAAAAAAATGATGTTATGTCTATTTAGGATGAAACATATAAGTACATAAGTACATAAGTAATGCCATACTGGGAAAAGACCAAGGGTCCATTGAGCCCAGCATCCTGTCCACGACAGCGGCCAATCCAGGCCAAGGGCACCTGGCAAGCTTCACAAACGTACAAACATTCTATACATGTTATTCCTGGAATTTTGGGTTTTTCCAAGTCCGTTTAGTAGCGGTTTATGGACTTGTCCTTTAGGAAACCATCCAACCCCTTTTTAAACTCTGCTAAGCTAACCGCCTTCACCACTTTCTCCGGCAACGAATTCCAGAGTTTAATTACACGTTGGGTGAAGAAAAATTTTCTCCGATTTGTTTTAAATTTACTACACTGTAGTTTCATCGCATGCCCCCTAGTCCTAGTATTTTTGGAAAGCGTGAACAGAAGCTTCACATCCACCTGTTCCACTCCACTCATTATTTTATATACCTCTATCATGTCTCCCTTCAGCCGTCTCTTCTCCAAGCTGTATAGCCCTAGCCTCCTTAGTCTTTCTTCATAGGGAAGTCGTCCCATCCCCGCTATCATTTTAGTCGCCCTTCGCTGCACCTTTTCCAATTCTACTATATCTTTCTTGAGATGCGGCGACCAGAATTGAACACAATACTCAAGGTGCGGTCGCACCATGGAGCGATACAACGGCATTATAACATCCTCACACCTGTTTTCCATACCTTTCCTAATAATACCCAACATTCTATTCGCTTTCCTAGCCGCAGCAGCACACTGAGCAGAAGGTTTCAGTGTATTATCGACGACGACACCCAGATCCCTTTCTTGGTCCGTAACTCCTAACGTGGAACCTTGCATGACGTAGCTATAATTCGGGTTCTTTTTTCCCACATGCATCACCTTGCACTTGCTCACATTAAACATCATCTGCCATTTAGCCGCCCAGTCTCCCAGTCTCCCAGTCTCGTAAGGTCCTCTTGTAATTTTTCACAATCCTGTCGCGATTTAACGACTTTGAATAACTTTGTGTCATCAGCAAATTTAATTACCTCGCTAGTTACTCCCATCTCTAAATCATTTATAAATATATTAAAAAGCAGCGGTCCTAGCAAAGGTTAGTGTGAAATAATATAAAAGTGCATAAGTACATAAGTAATGCCACACTGGGAAAAGACCAAGGGTCCATCGAGCCCAGCATCCTGTCCACAACAGCGGCCAATCCAGGCCAAGGCCACCTGGCAAGCTTCCCAAATGTACAAACATTCTATACATAGTAGCTGACACATTTTTAACCTGGTTAGTTCTTTATTTATTTTTTCATTTTAATAATATGAACTAAGATATATTTTGACAGAAACAGTAATTCTAAATATGATCAACTATGGAGGTTAACTTTGTGGACCTTTACTAATATGTGGTAAAAGTTTGCAGTTACTGCAAGGTAACTGCCCAAATTAACATGCAGTAAATCAAAGCATCTATTGGGAATGGTTGGGAGCATTCTCAGCATCTGCCTATGCACTTAACATGCTTTAAGGCAGAGGTTTTCAATCCAGTCCTCAGGGCACACCCAGCCAGTTGGGGTTTTCAGAATAACCCCATATGCCTTAAGGATATGACAGATAAAGCAATGTAAATTAATCTGCATTATCTGCTGTGATAAGAGTGAATGTGGAATTAAATATTATGCTTTAATTGCGAGAGGTCAATGCTCACTCTTCATCTATTCCTCACCTCATTCTATGGTGTGCACTTACCCCCAAATTCTATATAATGTGCCCCCCTGATTCTATATCAGGTGCAGCGAGTAGTGTACATTACATTGTGCATGTGGCTAATTTACACGCACTACTCAATTGAGTAACAAACCAATTAGTGATAATTGTCCGATAACAAAAAATTATCATCACTAATTGGCAATAATTGGAATTTACGCATGCTTCTTTTTAGGGGTATTCTAAACAGATATTTGCGTAAATTCTAATGTGCTTAGCTGAAAAGCGGGTGCAGCCATGGGAGGAGTGTACACGTATCATTCCAATTTATGTACATTGTTATACAATTTGGGGGAATGCGTATACATTTAGGCACAGGTAATTACACCAGGTTTTCAGATACCTAAATGGCCGTGCCTAAATGTAAGCACCTAAATATTTACACGTTCCCTTGGCCTATGCACTATTCTATAAACTATGTCTTACTGTAGATGCGGTTTATAGAATCTCATGTGTTATTCCAACACGCCTACATTTTAGACACCATTTACAGAATTTGGCCCTTGAGGGATAATCCCTAAGAATCCATCTAGAGTTAGGCTGTAAGTACACATGCAAATGTTAGTATTTTAGTGATTTCTGTGTGTATGTGAACACAATACATGCGTAAATGACAGTAATCTGGTGATGTGTTATTCTGTAAGTATGCCATGCAATAATTCAAATGCATATAAAGCATGAGAGACTGTAAAAATCGCATCAACTCACTCTTCCAAAGAAATAGATTCAAGTACTTAAGGATTTAAATCAAAGAGCAACGGATTGTCCTTGCTGCGGGAGAAAAAGCCTCAGATCTTCTTGGGTGAAATTAACATCATTGGCATTAAAATAAAATCCTCCTTTATGCAGTCTTTAAAAGTCTCCAAAGCTCTTTAATCACCCTGTGGATGCCCAATTCACTTGTGACTTAAAAAAAAAAAAGCAACTTAGCCTTGATTCAATGGTGTGCTTCATTAATATTCAGCTGTTGCCCCCAATGACTATGGCCAGAATATCGCAACAAGCTGTCTCAATACATGATAGTAAATCAGCCTTTCTCGCGCTTCTTCCTTAATGTCTGCATCACCCATGACATACACTACCCTTACAGTCTGCGTCACTGGGGGCTTCTTTACCCTGCAGCAAGACACTCTATTGCTCTTTGATTTAAATGCTTAAGTACTTGAATCTATTTCTTTTGGAAGAGTGAGTTGATGTGATTCTGTAAGTATGTGCCAGTCTTCGATGGTGCTGACTTTGCAGGTGGGCATTCACAGGGGCTGAGTGTAGATGAAGCAAGGGCAGGACAAACACTTACGCACACAGATTATTAAATACTATGATTTGCGCACGTATTTCCCCGTTCTAGAGTCCAGCATTTATACCAGATTTATGGCTGGCATTAAGTGCTCAGGCATAAAAACAAATGCACATATTTAACCAATGTATTAGCTTTCTATAAAGAAAAGCAAATGCCTACTTTTCTTTATAGAATAGGATCTAAAGGGGTTCATTTTTGGTACCTAAAAACAGACACCTTCTTATACAATTGCCCAGGGCTGCCGAGAGACTGGGCCAGGCCCAGGGCAAGGCTGCCCCTGGGGCCATGCCCATGCCACTCCCCCAAGGTCGCCGCCACTGCTCCCCCCTCCACCCCCCCCCCCGAGGTCACCGCCACCGCTCCCCCCTCCACCCTCCCGAGGTCGCCACCACCGCCGCTCCCCCCCTTCGCCCGCCCCCCTCTGTCCGCCACCGGGCCGGGCCCCCTGCATTGAAATCACAGCGCCTCTCACCTCCCGTGTGAAAGCGCAGCAGGTAGCAGGGCAGCAGATCGCCTTCCTTCCCTCCTTTTGTCTTGCCCACGCAGAAGTTACGCAGAAGTTATTTATTATAGGTAATTGTGCTTTTTTTTTTTTGGAGTAGTAGATTTTGCTAGAAATGTATTTCTTTGTTTATTTTGGGTTGCTGTGCTTTTCTATCAATGATTGGAGTTCTTATTTGTTTGTTTGTATAAGAAGTATTTCTTTTAATGTAAACCGTTCTGTTTTGCAATAGCAATAAGAAACGGTATATAAAATGAATAAATGATAAATGATGAAAATATAATTGGGGCTGTGGACTTGGATCCATAGATAAAGGGAGGTATAATTGTTTTTCTAAACCTCAGAGTGCTAATTTATACAAAGAGTTCTCCTTCCTAATTGCATCATCTCCAGTGTGATCTGTTTTGTCTCTACATACACCAGCCACAAATCTTATGTAAATGTGGGCACCCAAATTCAGCAACCATGCACATATAAGATGTGTACACAGTTGTAAGACTGCCCATGATCTTTCCAGCCTCTGCCCATGTCAACGAGACCTTTATAAAATGCCATTCTCTGAAAGAAATATGCAAAAAAGAGTGACATCACTAGAGTCTTTTGATTGTGTACTGTAAGTAAAACTATATATGCATAAGATATGATATTGCAATGTACACGCGGTGCCACTTTATAAATGCCAGTTATGTAAAACCACGTGTCTGCAGGTAGATTATTAAGAAGCCAAGCTCCAAACCCCGAAATGTTTTGCAATTCAAGGTAGTTTTGAATGCCAAATTAGCTTTTTACACACAGCCCATTCGCTTGAGGAAGGGCTGAATTAACTTGGCTGAACCCATCCCCATAGTGATAGATTGCTAGACCTGAGGAATGAGGAATTGTGGGAGGGGTGGTAATGGTTAGAAGGGTAGGAGAAGTTTGAGCTGGAAGGTTTCAGCTCAGTGAGCTTTGTGTTTAGGAACAGCATGCTGAGAGGCTCTTTCGTGACAGGTAGGGTATGAGTTTAACATAGGAGAAGTAGGTAAGTGGTTAGGGCAGCCAACTGATAACCAATGCAGAAAGCCAGAGAACTCCCTTCACCTCTCATTTCAAATCCCACTGCAACTCTTTGTGGATTTGGAGCATTGTTTTAATGGACAGCGAGTATGTAGTAAGAGTTATGTTTTATTAGGTGCCCTGTTTGTTGGTTTGAGAGCTCTTGACTGCTATGGTCTTCATTTAAAGATTACTGAGGTTTGTTATAGTGGTTGAATGAAATGTTACCTTGTGTGGGTCATATGAAGGTAATAGTTGATGTTGTTAGTGTATTTTATGTAGATGTAGCAGTAGAAAAAAGTTTATGACTGTGAGTGAATAACAACAACTTGTGCTTTAGTTATTTCCATTGCTTGGCTATGCTAATTTATTTATTTATTAGCAGTTGATATACCACAAGTGATCCCTGAGACAACTCTGCGGTTTACAATTTTACTTTGCAATGTACCTAATGGGCTCACAATCTAAGTTATATATCCTGGGGCAATAGAGGGCGTGGTGACTTGCCCAGGGTCACACCAAGCTGCAATAGGAATTGAACCCGGTTCCACAGGATCTCAACCCACTGCTGACAGACAGGCAGAAGCAGGAATTGGACCCAGTTCCGCAGGTCTACAACCTGCTGCATTAACCATTAGACCACTCCTCCAAGCTTTCATACTTAGATGCTGGGACCTAACACTAGCAGTGTTTAGGGCTATAGAACTGTATTAATTCTAATTGATGGGTTGTTTAGTTTTTAGCATAGGTAGTTGGGTGATTAATAAAAGATGTTCATAGATAAGTTTAATTTTGAGAGAGGAAGAGTGGGTGCTGGCAGGGGGAGTTAAATACTGCAGCCAATTTTGGTGGCATCTAATAAAGAGAAGAGTAATAAGGTATTAGGTCAGTAATCTAGAGCTTCAAGTATGAAGGTATTAAAAAAGCTAGATTGTTTCATAGGCGATATAGATTACTTCTCAGGGAATTCTGCAGAAAAAGAATTCAAAATTCTGTACCCTTTATTTATAATTTTCTTGTAGAAAATACCCCCATTGTAAGGTCTGGCATCTCTCTCCCCCCAGGCACCACACTTCCCACAACTATCTTTTTGCTTGCCCTCCATTTGAGAACACACACTATACATCTTGCTTCAGCTGCCCCCCCCCCCCCCCCACCCATGGAATACACCACCCTATCCATATTGTTTCATCCCTCTACCCATGATATATTCTACTCCATACACTTGTTTCAGCCCCCAACCCATGGCCTGCACCACCCTATGCACCTTGTATCAGTTCCCCATCCATGGCATACACCACCCCATGCACCTTCCTGTAGCCCTCCACCCTCTTCCCACCTGATTCAAAACAAAACATCAGTAGAAAGATTATGAATGTTAACATAGTCACTTCTTACAAATAAAACTTCTGCCAACCTGTGTATCATGCTTTAATTTATTTATCAGATTAACTTATTTTCTTTTGTATTATTTCTCCGTAGGTACAAACAAATGCTGAGATGGGAGGAACAAATCAAACTTCCCTTACTGAGTTCATACTCATAGGATTCACAAATTACCAGGCTCATCACCAGACCCTCTTCTTTGTGTTGTTTTTCATAATTTATCTGACAACTGTACTGGGAAACACGGGCATTCTTGTGGTTATACAGCTAGATCCCTGTTTTTATACCCCTATGTACTTTTTCCTTCAGAATCTCTCCTTTCTAGATCTCTGTTATTCCTCTGTTGTTGCTCCTAAAATGCTGGTGAATCTCCTTGCAAAGAGTAAAACAATTTCTTACAATGGATGTGCAACGCAGCTGTTTTTTTTCTCTAGCCTGGGATCGACAGAATGTCTCCTGCTCTCCGTGATGGCATATGATCGTTATGTGGCAATATGCAACCCACTGTTATATGCAGTGATAATGACCAGGAGAGTCTGTATCCATCTGGTAGCTGCTTCATATTTTCTAGGTGCTCTGCAGTCTATTATCCAGACAAGTTGCACATTTCGGCTAAGCTACTGCAAGTCTAATGTGATCAACCATTTCTACTGTGATGTCCCCCCACTGTTAAAACTCTCCTGCACTGACACATTCACCAATGAAATTGCAATTTTTGTCTGTGCTGCCATGGTTGGAGGGGTGTCTCTGCTTATCATTCTCTTGTCTTACTCTTACATCATCTCCACAATCCTGAAAATCTGTTCTATCGAAGGAAGATATAAAGCCTTCTCCACCTGTGCCTCCCACTTCACTTGTGTCATTTTCTTTTATGGAACAGTCCTTTTCATGTATCTAAGACCTTCTTCAAGCTACTCTTTGACACAAGACAGGGTGGCCTCCTTATTTTATACTGTAGTGATTCCCATGTTAAACCCATTGATATACAGTTTCAGGAACCAGGAGGTTAAAAACTATGTAAGAAAAATGACATGTAGGAGAATATTTTCTCGATGAACATTATCACCTTAATTCTCTATGTAATGGCACTCATAATTGGGTGCACAAATTTGGGCGTGCATCCAATTTGTGTGTGCAATTTATTTGACAAATGAGCCAATTAGCACTGATAATTGGGTGCTAATAATCATTTATTGGTACTAATTGGCATTAATTAAAATGTACATATGCATCTTTAGGTTCCGGGATCCACAAGGATCAGAAAAAGGGGCATGACCATAGGAGAGGCAAGGCCGGATCAGAGGTGTTCCTGGAATTTGTGTGCAGTGTTACAATATGGTAAATAATTTTGTAATATAATAAAAAAACAGAACCTACAGTTTTATGGACCTAAGCAATAAAGTGTATTGTGTTCTTAAAGGCCTTTTCATATGCATTAAAAAGATTTACTAAGCATAAGGATGGCAATTTCAAAGCATTATCCATAGGTATACAGTTATTTACTTGTGGAAAAAGATAAATAAAAATTTCCGCTGGCCCCAATGTGGTAAAAGTATACTATTCTGGGGCTAGTCTGGTGAGAATGATTATACATGGATCTGAAAGAAAATTGCTTTATTCACTGATAAGACAATGAATAAGAGTCTGTTTAACTAAAATGGAGTAAGGTTTTGTATTTACTATATGTTAATTGCAAAAACTAGGGTAAGGTAAGTACAAGCCCGTGTAGTAAATGCAGGGGTCATGTCCAGCACCTGCCCTGCATTGAGTAGGGTTGGGCAGTCATTAATTCTGTCATTTCCTGTCATTGACAAATGAAAATGGGCAGGTAGAAACATGTTATGTTTTTTCATTTGCCAACAACAGAAGGCTACCTGCCAGATGTGGCCACCATATGGTTAGCTAGCGCATGGTGGCTGAATAGTAGCCTTGGTACATCAGCTGAAATCTAAGACTAGCCCCTCCCCCAGCTCAAGTCAGCCCTCCACTATCCAGAGACTCCTTCTGGTCCCCACAAAAGATCTCTTTGCTGAGGCTCGGTGAACAGGTATATGTCCTGATCTTCACAGGAACTTTTCAGAAAGTAAACAAATGTTTGATAGTTTTATAATTGATCCATATTTCAGTTACCTGTTATTGTTTGCTGATTGCACTTTTTACGTTTAACTGTTCAATATTTTAAAGACAATAAAAACTATTCAGTTTGTTACCTCTGCTGTCTGGACTGATAAAGAATCCTGGTGGTTTGTGTGTTGGGACTGTAAGTGCTTTCTGGGAACTGTGGGATCACTGGGAGTGTGGCCTCCAGTAACCTAGAAATCACTGGAGATAATTTGAGAGCATGAGACTCACCCAGAGGCGGTTGGGACCCAGTCAGTGGGAGGGGGGTGCAAGTGTTGATCACAAGTGGCAAGTGCAGGCAGACCTAAGAAACTGGTTGACCGACAGGGGGCAGAGGGTGGTGGTAAATGGAATCCACTCAGAGGAAAGGAAGGTGAGCAGTGGAGTTCCTCAGGGGTCAGTGCTGGGGCCTATTCTGTTTAATATATTTGTGGGAGATATTGCTGAAGGGTTGGAAGGAAAGGTGTGCCTTTTTGCTGATGACACAAAAATAGCCAATAGAGTGGATACCCTGGAGGGAGTAAAAATGATGAGAAGGGATCTTTGAACCTTAGAAGAATGGTCAAGGGTCTGTCTTTTTAAAACCCACAGATAGGAATTCCTTGTTGCACTTTTCAAGCATGCATCGCCCGCATATGTAAAGGAATATTCTGTTTGCGCAATGTCTGTGCTGTCGTAGAATCTGCTCTTCTGAGGAGGAGTTCAAAAGGTGCACTAGAACGCTGAGTAATAAACTACTTCAACGAGGTTATCCTCATCATCTGGTTTTAAAAGTGGCTAAACATGCCTGGTATAATACCAGAGAGTCACTGGTACAATATAAAGTGGTTCAACAATGTGTAGACATATTGCCTTTTGTTATTAAATACAATGCGAACACCCCAAGGTTGAGCAAAGCAGTGAGGAGACACTTTGATTTATTGAAAACGCATTCCACTTTTAAGGAGTCCACCATATTATTCTCTTATCAGAGGGGTTGCAATTTGGGAGATTTAATAAGCTCTAATGATGGGTGGTCTCCGAGGAGAGCGCACACAGATGTTGGCAGTCGCAGGAAATGTGGCCATTGTTCAGTGTGTCACATTATGAAGGAGGGCAGTGAGTTTATCCACCAGAAATCGGGCAAGAAGTGCCTCCTAAAATCTAATACGACTTGCAAATCAGCAGGGGTGGTCTATCTAATTTGGTACCCCTGTGATTTATTATATAATGGCCAGACAACAAGGAGTCTGAAAACGAGACTGATGGAGCATTGATCGTGCCTGAAGTACCAGAAAAGGGAGGCCCCCTTGTTTTACACTGTGAAACGGAACATCATCAATTTGACATGCTACAATGCATTGCATTAGAGCAATTACAGCAGTCACAGAGGAGAGGTGACAGGGGTCACGCTCTGTGGTAACTTGATCAGAAGTGGATTTTTTTTCTTTAATTCAGTAGAACCGGATGGACAATGTCCGGGTGGAATTGTCAGCATTTTTTTGAATTTTTGTGGGTTGAATCGATGTCACTGCTGAAGATCAGTATTGATTGGTTGTTTCAATTTGAAATGGGTGGTGCTTCATCTATTTAAGTAGTTGAGATAGCATCCTTCTGTCAATTACCTGCTTAGGTTTGCAATTCAGCAGATCGGACACAGGATTGGAACCCCTGATGCAGCTTGTGCTAAACGGGGACTCCCTGTTGGGTCGTTTGGGATAAATTGACTGGATGGTGAAGTGATTGGCAGTGAAGCGCTATGAGGAGACAATAAAATAATCCTCAGATAAGTGCTGTGGGGCTATCTCACTATAATTGTCGATTTACACTGAATTGATCTGAATTGAGATTGAACTGAAATGTTATGAATCTGTATTTTGTGTTTTATATATATATACACACATTTGTCACTTGGAAACATTTCAGTAAACACTTCAGCAGAATTAGTAGTGGAGTAGTTTTTGAGCCATATGATGGTGCGCCGGGCCCACACCTTATAGCTTGTTATATCTGGCTGGATGGATGGCGTTACTGAGGCTTTTTTTCTCCACCTTCTAATGGCTGGGTTGTGGTCGTGTGTTTGGTCACATCGTGGGTGTTATAATAACTAGTTTGTTTGCAGATTTTAGGCTGTGGGATTGGATTTTCAAGTTAAAATTTAATGCCAAGAAGTGTAGAGTGATGCACTTGGGGTGCAGAAACCCAAAAAAGAGATATCAAATAGGAGGGGAGAGATTAGTAAGCTCGACTCAAGAGAGAGACCTTGGGGTGTTGGTGTCTGAGGATCTAAAGGTGAAGAAACAATGCGACAGTGCGACGGCCGTGGCCAGAAGGATGCTAGGCTGCATAGAGAGTGGCGTAACCAGCAGAAGAAAGGAGGTGTTGATGCCCCTCTTCAAGTCTTTGGTGAGGCCTCACTTGGAGTATTGTGTTCAGTTTTGGAGGCCATATCTTGCTAAAGATGTAAAAAGACTGGAAGCGGTGCTGACATGGATTACTGAGACCGAGTCAGCACGGCTTTTGTGTGGGGAAATCTTGCCTGACCAATTGGTCCTTCAATTCTTTGAAGGAGTAAACAAACATGTGGACAAAGGGGAGCCGGTTGATATTGTGTATCTGGATTTTCAAAAGGCGTTTGACAAGGTACCTCATGAAAGGCTACAGAGGAAATTGGAGGGTCATGGGATAGGAGGAAATGTCCTATTGTGGATTAAAAACTGGTTGAAGGATAGGAAACAGAGAGTGGGGTTAAATGGGCAGTATTCACAATGGAGAAGGGTAGTTAGTGGGGTTCCTCAGGGGTCTGTGCTAGGACCGCTGCTTTTTAATATATTTATAAATGATTTAGAGATGGGAGTAACTAGCGAGGTAATTAAATTTGCTGATGACACAAAGTTATTCAAAGTCGTTAACTCGCGACAGGATTGTGAAAAATTACAAGAGGACCTTACGAGACTGGGAGACTGGGTGGCTAAATGGCAGATGACGTTTAATGTGAGCAAGTGCAAGGTGATGCATGTGGGAAAAAAGAACCCGAATTATAGCTACGTCATGCAAGGTTCCACGTTAGGAGTTACGGACCAAGAAAGGGATCTGGGTGTCGTCGTCGATAACACGCTGAAACCTTCTGCTCAGTGTGCTGCTGCGGCTAGGAAAGCGAATAGAATGTTGGGTATTATTAGGAAAGGTATGGAAAACAGGTGTGAGGATGTTATAATGCCATTGTATCGCTCCATGGTGCGACCGCACCTTGAGTATTGTGTTCAATTCTGGTCGCCGCATCTCAAGAAAGATATAGTAGAATTGGAAAAGGTGCAGCGAAGGGCGACTAAAATGATAGCGGGGATGGGACGACTTCCCTATGAAGAAAGATTAAGGAGGTTAGGGCTATTCAGCTTGGAGAAGAGACGGCTGAGGGGAGACATGATAGAGGTATATAAAATAATGAGTGGAGTGGAACAGATGGATGTGAAGTGTCTGTTCACGCTTTCCAAAAATACTAGGACTAGGGGGCATGCGATTTAACTACAGTGTAGTAAATTTAAAACAAATCGGAGAAAACGTTTCTTCACCCAACGTGTAATTAAACTCTGGAATTCATTGCTGGAAAATGTGGTGAAGGCGGTTAGCTTAGCAGAGTTTAAAAAGGAGTTGGACGGTTTCCTAAAGGACAAGTCCATAAACCGCTACTAAACGGACTTGGAAAAATCCAAAATCCCAGGAATAACATGTATAGAATGTTTGTACGTTTGGGAAGCTTGCCAGGTACCCTTGGCCTGGATTGGCCGCTGTCGTGGACAAGATGCTGGGCTCGATGGACCCTTGGTCTTTTCCCAGTATGGCATTACTTATGTACTTATGCCTGCTCTATCTGTAACAAACTCCCTTATATCCAGGACCTATTTATCTCACGTCACCTCCATCTGCTCGCCATAACAGAAATCTGGCTCTGCCCTGATGACTTTGCTTCAGTCGCAGCCCTCTGCCATGGTGGTTATATTTTTTCACATACTCCTCGCCCTGCTGGTCGCGGGGGCGGTGTTAGACTACTTCTCTCTCCCTCCTCCAGATTTCAACCCCTTCTTCCACCTCAATCTCACTGTTTTTCCTCCTTTGAAGTCCACTCTATCCGCCTTTTCTCTCCTCTGCCTCTTCGAATAGCGGTCATTTATCGTCCCCCTGATAAGTCCCTTTCATCCTTTCTCAGTGACTTTGATGCCTGGCTTGCCTTCTTCCATGATCCTTCCTCCCCCTCTCTCATCCTTGGTGACTTTAATATTCCTGCTAATGATCCTTCCAACTCTTATATTTCCAAGTTACTCGCTTTAACATCCTCTTTTAATCTCCAACTATGCTCCACCTCCCCCACTCATCAAAATGGTCACTGTCTTGATCTCATCTTCTCCTCCAACTGTTCATCCTCTAGTTTCCTTGCCTCTGATCTTCCCCTCTCTGATCACCATCTTATAACTTTCACACTTAAATCTCCTCCTTCCCAGTCCCGTCCTATCTTATCTAATTTATCTAGGAATCTTCACGATATTGACCCTTCATCTGTATCCTCCCATGTTTCAAACCTCCTCTATACTGTGGCACCATCCACGTCTGTCAACGAGGCTGTTTCTTCTTACAACAATACTCTATCCTCTGCCTTAGACACTTTTGCACCTGTGATGACCCGCCCTATAAGGCGTACAAAACCCCAACTTTGGCTGACTTCTAATATCCGCTACCTACATTCCTGTACCCACTGGCGGAAATCTCGGGCCCTTGCTGATTTCTTACACTTTAAGTTCATGCTGATCTCCTTCCAATCTGCTCTTTTACGCACCAAACAGGATTATTATATCCAACTGACCAAGTCTCTTGGCTCTAACCCTCGACTTCTCTTCACCACATTGAACTCTCTCCTCAAGGTGCCCCCTCCCTTAACTCCCCCTTC
The DNA here is from genome assembly GCF_901765095.1 of Microcaecilia unicolor. NCBI lineage: Eukaryota > Metazoa > Chordata > Amphibia > Gymnophiona > Siphonopidae > Microcaecilia > Microcaecilia unicolor. The sequence goes on from NC_044031.1 coordinate 642,903,816, forward strand.
ATTATCTCCTCAGACCCTTACTGAATTCTTTCATGACAAGGTTAAAAAGATAAACCTTGAATTCTCTACCTCGCCACCTCTCCCTCCACTAGTCCGTTTGCCTCTCTCTCCTTCCCCTCATTCCTTTTCCTCCTTTCCTGAAGTTACTATAGAGGAAACTACACTTCTCCTTTCTTCCTCAAAATGTACCATCTGTTCCTCTGATCCCATTCCCACCCAACTTCTTAATGCCATTTCACCTGCTCTTATTCCTTTTTATCTGTCACATTATCAACCTCTCACTTTCCACTGCAACTGTCCCTACTGCCTTTAAACATGCTGTGGTCACACCTCTCCTTAAGAAGCCTTCACTCAACCCTACTTGTCCCTCTAATTACCGACCCATCTCCCTCCTCCCTTTTCTTTCCAAATTACTTGAGCGTGCTGTTCACCACCGCAGCCTTGATTTTCTCTCCTCACATGCTATTCTTGACCCACTACAATCTGGTTTTCACCCTCTCCACTCAACCAAAACTGTGCTTACTAAAGTCTCCAATGACCTATTACTGCCTAAATCCAGAGGTCTCTATTCCATCCTCATTCTTCTTGATCTTTCCGCTGCTTTTGACACTGTCGATCACAGCATACTCCTCGATACCCTGTCCTCACTTGGATTCCAGGGCTCCGTCCTTTCCTGGTTCTCTTCCTACCACTCCCTCCACACCTTCAGTGTTCACTCTGGTGGATCCTCTTCTACTTCTATCCCTCTGCCTGTCAGCATACCTCAGGGTTCTGGTCCCCTCCTCTTTTCTATCTACACTTCTTCCCTTGGTTCATTAATCTCATCCCATGGCTTTTCCTACCATCTCTATGCTGATGACTCCCAAATCTACCTTTCTACCCCTGATATCTCACCTTGCATCCAAACCAAAGTTTCAGTGTGCTTGTCTGACATTGCTGTCTGGATGTCTCAACGCCACCTGAAATTAAACATGACCAAAACCGAGCTTCTCATTTTTCCCCCCAAACCCACCTCCCCACTCCCCCCGTTTTCTATTTCTGTTGATGGCTCTCTCATTCTCCCTGTCTCCTCAGCTCGAAACCTTGGGGTCATCTTTGACTCTTCTCTCTCCTTCTCTGCTCATATCCAGCAGATCGCCAAGACCTGCCATTTCTTTCTTTACAACATCCGTAAAATCCACCCCTTTCTTTCCAAGCACTCTACCAAAACCCTCATCCACACCCTTGTCACCTCTCGTTTAGACTACTGCAATCTGCTTCTTGCTGGCCTCCCACTTAGTCACTTCTCCCCCCTCCAGTCAGTTCAAAACTCTGCTGCCCGTCTCGTCTTCGGCCAGGGTCACTTTACTCATACTACCCTTCTCCTCAAGTTGCTTCACTGGCTCCGTATCCGTTTTCACATCCTGTTCAAACTTCTTCTACTAACCTATAAATGTACTCACTCTGCTGCTCTCCAGTATCTCTCCACACTCCTCCTTCCCTACACCCCTTCCCGTGCACTCCGCTCCATGGATAAATCCTTATTATCTGTTCCCTTCTCCACTACTGCCAACTCCAGATTTTGCGCCTTCTGTCTCGTTGCACCCTACGCCTGGAATAAACTTCCTGAGCCCCTACGTCTTGCCCCATCCTTGGCCACGTTTAAATCTAGACTGAAAGCCCACCTCTTTAACATTGCTTTTGACTCGTAAGCACTTGTAACCACTCGCCTCCACCTACCCTCCTCTCCTCCTTCCTGTACACATTAATTGATTTGATTTGCTTACTTTATTTTTTGTCTATTAGATTGTAAGCTCCTTGAGCAGGGACTGTCTTTCTTCTATGTTTGTGCAGTGCTGCGTATGCCTTGTAGCGCTATAGAAATGCTAAATAGTAGTAGTAGTAATTTTCAAAACAGAAGGGCACCCTTCTTTTGACACAAATCGGGAGATGGGCGTACTTCTCTCAGGGTTGCTCAAATCGGCATAATCGAAAGCCAATTTTGGGCGTCCCCAACTGCTTTCCATCGCAGGGACGACCAAAGTTCCCTGGGGCGTGTCGGAGGCATAGTGAAGGCAAGACTGGGGTGTGCCTAACAGATGGGCGTTCTCCAGCAATAATGGAAAAAAGAAGGGCGTCCCTGACGAGCACTTGGGCGACTTGGTCCATTTTTTCTTACGACCAAACCTCAAAAGGTGCGCAAACTGACCAGATGACCACTGGAGGGAATCGGGGATGACCTCTTCTGACTCCCCCAGTGGTCACTAACCCCCTCCCACACTGAAAAAAAAAACAACTTTAAAAACTTTTTTGCCAGCCTGAAATATCATACTAAAGTCCATCATAGCAGTACGCAGGTCCCTAGGAGGGGAGGTATGTGTGTGTCAGCGGAGGCATAGCGAAGGCGTGGACATCCTTCTTTCAAACATTTTGGATGTCCTGAACTGCAGCCCCCTCTTTCCACAGGGATGGTCAAATTTCAAGGGAGTGGAGTGTAGTGGAGGAGTGGTCTAGTGTTTAGAGCACTGGTCTTGCAATCCATAGGTGGACAATTCAAATCCCACTGCTGCTACTTGTGATCCAAAATCTAAATAAATAAAGGGAGTGTCAGAGGCATAGCAGGCATGGATGTTCTTCTCACAGAAACATCCACATTTTGGACATCCTCAACTGCCATTGCAGGGATGGAGGCATAATGAAGGACGTCCTTCACCCATATTCTAAAAAAAAAAAAAAGATGTCCCTGACGAGCACTTGGACGTTTTCAGCTGGACTTGTATTTTTCTAAGGTTGTAGATGGCAATTTATTTAAGGTTGTAGACGGCTATTATACACGCAGCTTGTCTGCATGTATGAAACCATCTTTGGCATGTGCAGAGCAGCCATGCATAATGCTTGGCTGCTCTGCACTGGCTTCCCCTCCTTAGAAAGAAAATTGTGTGCAAATGAGCTAACAGTGAGCAGCTGATTTGCATGCGATTTCCTTCATGCATGCCCGTTCCTTTCCGAATCGCTAAGGGATCGGTAAGGGAAGGGCCTTTTCTGTTCAGTTAGTCTACTGCAGTGCCCGCTAGGGTGCCCGGTTAGTGTCCTGGCATGTCAGGGGGACCAGTGCACTACGAATGCTGGTCATTTCTGAGATGGGCGTCCTCGGTTTCCATTATCGCCGAAAACCGGGGACGACCGTCTCTAAGGTCGACCATCTCAACATTTATGTCGACCATCTCTAAGGTCAACCTAAATGTTGAGATTTAGGGGTTCCCGACCATATTATCGAAACGAAAGATGGACGCCCATCTTGTTTCGATAATAGGGGTTTCCCCACCCCTTCGCGGGGACGTCCTGCAAGAACACCCTCAGGAAAACTTGTGCGCCCCATTTGATTATGCCCCTCCACGTTATCCAATGAAGATGCTCCACGCAAAAAGGAGCATTAGGTACTATTGCGCAAGTATTACGCCAGAACAGAAGGACCATGGAGAAAGCTCAAACTTCAGTGAAAGAAGGAAGGAATCATTTTATTTTCTTTCTTTATTTTTATTACTAGCCTGGGTGATATTTACAGACATTTAAATACTTCAAATTTACAAACTGGGTAGAAGAAATAAACCTGAAAACACACTGGATTTCTATTTATGGAATTCACTGGCAGTAGCTGTGGAATTTAATTTAAAAAAAAGTACAACTGGTTTGGTTAGATATGAAATTCTGTTAGCAATCAAGAAGTTAAGGGTGTCTATAAAATGTTAGTCTTCCACTGTTACTTCTTTTTCTGTGTTTTGTAGCATCTTTGTTTGTGTTTTGTAGCTAAGGGTAAACATAGATTTGCTTTAATTATCTTTTCATATCTAATGGGATAAACTTTGCAATTCCTCATGGACTGAGTCCCAAAGGCCTCTTGCTAATCCAAAGACTCTAATCAGAATAAAGTGGATTCATTTCTCAGTATAAATTTTAGGAGAGGAAGGTAAAATAGAAACAAGAAACTCCTCACCTACAAGTCTGCTTTATGTAATGAAATGTATTACAGGTAAATTATATCTGCTCATACTGCAAGAAAAAAGAAAATGAAGATAAAAGTTAAATGATTATGACTGAAGCATTCAAAAGATTTTTCTTATGGAATCAGGTATAATGTAGGATTTGATGTATTTGTGACATTTTCATAATATAGCATAAATATGGATAACATACCTGGGAATGTGCACAAGTATATAACATGAAAGAAGGGTTGCTGTTTTCAGAGCATCTATTTTATTCCATATATATCCCTAATTAATTTTATTAGTGACCACATGAGTGTATAATGCAGTGTTCTACAATCTCAAGTCACTTAGGGGCCCTTTTACTAAGCTGCTTAAGCGTCTACGCATGCCCAATGCGCACCAAAATGGAGTTACTGCATGGTTACTGTGTGGCTCTTGCGGTAATTTCATTTTTGGTGCACGTCTGATACGTGCATCTGAAAAATATTTTTTATTTTCAGGGGTGCATTTTGGATATGCACCAAGTGGCATTTGACATGTGTAGGTCATTACCGCGTGGTTACTGGATGAGTCTTTACCAGTAGGTCAATGGCTGGTGGTAAGGTCTTCTGAGACCCAAAATGGACACAAAGCAATTTTAATTTTGCTGTATGTACATTTTTGGCAAAAATAAAAAGCATTTTTTATAGCCGCACTGAAAAATGGATCGGCGCATGTCCAAAACCCGCACTTATACTACCACAAGCCATTTTTCAGCGCACCTTTGTAAAAGAATCCCTTAGAAAATCTGCCCAGTAGCAATTTTCAAAAATTCAACTTATTCATCTTAAAAATATTTTACTCAAGAAGGCTCCTATTTACTAAACTGCTAAGGTTTTACACTCAACATAGACACCAAATCTGTGAGTGTTGTGGATGCCAGGGCAACCCTGATATTGTTTCCAGTATAGCCCTAACACCAGAGTTGAAAACTTCAAGATGTACATCTGCAGGAGTCAGGGAATGCAAGAAGGAAGGCTGTTGTATCCTATTGGTTGGATAAGGAATGTCTCACCAATGGGCTGAAAGGAAAAGCAGGAAGGAAGGTTGGTGTCTCCTAAGCTACTGCTCCTGCCTTTCCCTGGAGCCTATTGACTAGCTAATCTGACCAATGGGCTAACAGGAGAGGGGGCAGCAAGACCAGCTGCAGTGTACAGCAAGTCAGTTCTCTCTGCTTTTGGTCTGCCATAGAGAAGGGAAGAGGTGCCGAATCAGAGGAACAGGAAAAGTGAATTAGGAGCTGATAGAGTTGGCAGGAGAAGGAAAAGAGGGACTGAGAGATGGGCAGAGAACCTGTGGGGAGTGTGAAACAGCTTCTTGCAAAGGAGCTGTTAGATGGACTGGAAGAGGGAAGGCTAGCTGTGAAATGGGGGTTAGGAAATATGATACTGCTGTGAGTGTCTGGGGAAGGAACCAAAAGAAGGAATTCTGGCTAGGAAAGGAAAAAAGATCTGAGGGGAAGATGATGGAGAAGAGGCTGATAGTGTCTGATACTCGACAGAGACAATGAAAACTGAAAGACATGAGTTGTGAAGGGGAGAGAGGCTGAGAGAAGAGACATGGGCTGTGAAAGCCTGAAGTGAATGCAAGCTCAGGGGAGAGGGCATTGGCTGTGATGCAAAGAGAAGTGGGTGAGGAGTGGACTGAAGAAAGAGAAACAGAGATGAGGACAGGGAGAGGAACTGAGTGGGACTTAAAGAGGAAGGGGACTGATAGGGGAGAGGCTGAGGAAAGGGTTCTGAGAGAGGATCATGGTTTGAGAGAAGTGGTACTAAGGGGTGAAGAGAGGGATGGAAGTGGCAGGAGGGGTGAGACTAGGAGGAGAAAGAGGATGGATTTGAGCCATATGCACAATTTAAAAATTATCAGCTTCCTCCCACCACTGTGCAAACCAACCATCAGTAGGTGGGAGATATAATATTGTTAATTTGGCTGGATTTATTTTGACCTTTCTTTTCCCACCCTTGCAGTTAAAGGGGTAAACACATTTTTTTTTTTTTTTGGGGGGGGGGGGGGGGAGAATGGGGAAAGGTATAACGAGGAAAGAGGTTGTGATAGCATAAAGTGCCATGAGCTAAAAATCTGTCTTTTAAAAATTCCTTTTTCCTTAGCAGCTCTGATATTGAGAGGGTCTATGGTCAGGGATTGAACTGAGAGGAATGGAGTGGCACTGTTCCCATTCTTCACAAAAAAAAAATACAAATATTATTCCCTCATGATATCCCACAGGAGGTAGAAATGGTGGACCTAATGGGGGCACTAAGCTATATAAGCCTAAAGACGTGCCACAGCAGCAGCAATAGGGAGAGACCATTTGCAGAGTTTCTGGGTGGAGCAAATGACATTACTCCTATTACTACTATTTAGCATTTTTATAGCGCTACAGAGCATACGCAGCGCTGCACAAATATAGAAGAAAGACAGTCATATTGCCTTACAGACACTGTGTGTTTCCTAGTTTATCTCTCTGGCTTTCCTCCTGCTTAATTGCTGAATCCTTGTTCCTCTCTTTGCTCCCAGTAAAACTGTGCAGCCAACTCCCAGATCTCAGCTTGGCTCCCTGAGTTGGATACTTATTCCTTGGCCATTGGAGTATTATCATGCTGGCATCTAGAACATAGTGCCCTGGGCTGCTAGAATGTGTTCTCCCACTCTGCATGTAATTTCTGAGGTTGCAAGCTGTGATCCTTGCTGGGCTTCAAGGATTGGCGGTGAACATGTGGCAGAGAATCTCACGTGGACTTAGCAGGCAGATGGTTGTCACTGGCCTGGAATTTATGAGTGCAGGGGATGGGGAACCAGTACCAAAAAACAAGAATGTGCCTGGAGCCAGGGAGCACGGAAGAAGGAAATGATCCAAACCTGTGAGAGATGGGATGTCCCAAATTGAGAGATGCAATACATCTGCCAGTGAAAGGAAGTCTCACCTGCAGAGGAGAGTGAGAAGTGTGAAGTAGTGAATGGTTTGGTGAGGTACACGGAACTTGTTGGGGAGCAGAGGAATTAGAAGGCTGGGTGAAGGAGAAGTGAGAAGCAGAACTGGCTAACAAAATGTAGGGATTAGAGAGGCAGTGAGCTATTAATTCCCTGCCTCCAAATATAAAACATCAAATTATGACTGTGCAAGTGCAGAGGGAGTAAGGAGGGTGAAAAGAAGACAAGAAGGAGAAAGGGGGATGAGAGAATGTGGTGTAGATACTGATGAGGATTGGTTGGGGGGTGCGTGCAGTTTGAATGGACTAAAGGGAGAGACAGAGTATGTGATGTAGGCTGGCAAGGGAAAGGGGTGGAATTTGATATACCACCTTTCTGTGGTTACAATCAAAATGGTTTACATATTATATACAGGTATTTATTTTGTACCTTGGGCAACGGAGGGTTAAGTGTTTTACCCAGAGTCACAAGGAGCTGCAGTGGGAATCAAACCCAGTTCCACAGTTCTCAGGCTGCTGCACTAAGCATTAGGCAACTGTGTAATTGACAGGCTCCACACTAACATTGTTACTGAAAAAAAATATTTTGTGATGAAATTATGAGTGACACAATCATTCTGGGTACTGTAACGATATAGTTTTTGATATTAGTTTTAGAGATTTAAGATTGTGTGAGTGGATGAATGAATGATAGGTATATTGGGATTTTAGACAATAATTGTTAGATTTATGAGATTGAAAGATGTAATAAAGATGAATATAATTGCAACAGTTGTCACGTATATTATATAATTACATTTCTGGAGTTATCTACTGCTTTCCCACCCATACATCATCCATTCCAAACTCCCAAATTCCATTTGCTATCTTAGGTGTTTAATGCACCGTATGTTAACTTTTGTATTAACATATAAAAGTTAACATGGCACATTAAACTCTTTTTTAACTTCCACTTTAATAGTTAACATGATTAAAATCCATGTGCAGGCCCTGAAATGCACTTTTTGAATTTGCCCTCCCTATTTGTATTTAGATATGAAAAATCAGCAGGCAGCTGGTTGTCTGTGCTATTGGGCGAATTATATTGTATTCACTGTAAAGTTGCATGGCAGCATAATAAAAAGAAACATCTTCGTATTACCATTGTGTAAATTACTGTATTGTCTAGGGCTTAATTTTGGAATATATACAGATAACATTCAATTTCTGCTGAATAATTGTTTTTGATAATTGTTTTTTCAATGTTGCATTTGTGTTTGCGTACCATTGAAAAGTGGATGAAGGGGAATCATCTAAAGCTGAACATGGCTAGCATAAATATTGTTGCTATCCAGTCATTCTTTAACAAACACCCTTTCCTACTTCTCAGTGGGTAACATCTCAATTCCTATTCAACATAATATTAGTAATTTTGGCAGTATGTTGGATTAGTCGTTGAATATGAAATTGCACCTGTTAAAAATAATAAAACAAGTAAGAGGATTAGAAGAGTTGCTGAATGATTACAATTTTCATAGAGTAGTAGAAAGTGTTGTCTGCCAATCATTTGTTGTGATGGACTTTTAGTTGGCATTTCAAAGAATTTACTGCAAGCCGTTAAGTGTCTCAGAACACTATAGCACAAGTCATCATTAGCTGTTCTTTGTTTGTACACATCACCCCACATTGATAAAGTTCCATTGGTTGCCTATTGAGTAACATATTCAGGTACAAAAAGACGTAGATTGTGAGCCCACTAAGGACAGAGAAAGTACCGGCATATAATGTGTACAGTGCTATGTATATCTAGTAGTGCTATAGAAATGATTAGTAGTACTTGTGCTGTGGGCATGGCAAATGTTGATGTATAGATGCTGACATGCCAGTATTCTATACTAGATTCTTAGTGCCCTTATAGAATTACCATGTAGCATCTAGGCACCTAAATTGTGGTTCCCAGTTTATGATCTACCTTGTAGGCTAAATGTTAGGTAAAGAGAAGACAGAATCTATAAAAATAGAGACAGAGATAGGTTTAGATAAATAGATACATTTTATTTCTTACCCAAAGACAAGTCTTCAAGTTGGTACAAATACAGACATCAAATTCTGCTTTCAACCGCACAGGGCTTCGCCGTCTGGAGAGGACTCTCAAACTAAGTCAAAATCTCACACCTTTTATACTCTATCCTCTCCATAGAAGTGAATGGTGAGGAACCTAGCTCCTTATATGTCTCAACTTCCTGAGATCATACTTTCCCATGCGATCTGCTATCTGATGTGCCCACCTCCTTCCGTTCTCAGCTACTGCTAATTATCAACATATTTTGGGAAACGTTGAGATAACAGTTTCACATCTTCCGGCTGCAATACCTCTCATACCTTTCTCATGAACTTTGTATTACCTCTGTCTCATTTTTTTCCATCTGCTTTTTTTTTCAGATTCTATGAACTTGCAGTTATAGAATTGCCCCCTTGAGGAGGGGGTGGTAAGGGGCTTGAAGGTTAATTGAGGGGACTGTAGGTTCTCCTATGGCACCTAATACCCTTGCATCAGCTCTTCTTTAAGGAAGGAAGTACTAAAAAATCATGGATAAAATAGAAAAGTAGTAAGTACAGCCATACTGGGACAGACCAAAGGCCAATCAAGACTATTATCCTGTTTCCAACAGTGGCTAATCCAGGTCACAAATTCCTGAGGATCCCAAAATAGTAAAGTAGATTACTGTACTTGCTGCTTATCCCAGGAATAAACAATGGATTTCCCAAGTCCGCTGTAAAAATGTTATATTGACTTTTCTTTTAGGAATTTGTATAAACATTTTTTAAACCCTGATACTCTAACCTCTTTTACTATATTCTCTGGCAACAAATTCCAGGCATTATGGCATGTTGAGTGAAAAAATATTTTCTCCAATTTGTTCTAATTGTACTACTTAGTAACTTCATTGTGTGCCCCCTAGTCCTTGTATTTCTAGAAAGAGAACACAGGCAATTCATAGTGCAAAAACTGAATGAATTCTTTGCTTCAGTCTTTACTGTAGAGGATGTAAAAAAAATCTACCTATGAGAGAAATGGTTTTCAAAAGTGACGTTATGGAGGAATTGAAACACATTTCAGTGAACCTGGAAAATGTACTGAGCCTAATTGAAAAGTTAGAGTATAGTAAATCACCTGGACTGGGTGGTATATACCCAAGCATATTTAAAGAATTCAGATATTAAATTTCTGATCTTCTATTTGTAATTAAAATTGTAATTAAAATTGTCCGTAGTATCTAAGGATTGGAGGGTGGTCAATGTAATATCCATTTTTAAAAAGGGTTCCAGGGATGATCCAGAAAATTACACTGGTAAGCCTGACGTTAGTGCTGGACAAAATGTATAAATTATTATGAAAAATATAATTACCAAGCACACAAACAAACATGATTTAATGGGACAAAGTCAAAATGCTTCAGTTTTTTGAAAGTGTAAATAAACGTGTAAAAAAGGCGATTTGGTTTATGCAGTAAATCTACACTTTCAGAAAGTTTTTGACAAAGTCGCTCATAAGAGACTCCTGAGAAAGTTTAAAAAAAAAACCATGAGCTTGGAGGAAATGTTCTGTTGTGGATTGGGAACTGGTTAAAAAAAATAGAAAATAGAGGGTACGGTTAAATGGTCATTTCTCTCAATGGAGGAGGTGAATAGTGGAATTCCCCAGGGATCTGTACTAGGACCAGTGCTATTTAACATATTTTTAAATGATTTGGAAATGGAAATGACAAATAAGGTGATTAAATTTGTAGATGACACAAAACTTTTCAATTGCAGGAGGATCTAGGGTATTGGAAGATTAAGCATCCAAATGGCAGATGAAATTTAATGTGGACAAATGCAAAGTGATGTGCTTTGGGAAGAATAATACAAATCATAGTTACATGATGCTAGTTCCGCATTAGGAATCATCAGCCAAGATTGAGGTGTCATTGTGGACAATATGTTGAAATCTTCTGCTCAGTGTTTGGCAGCAGCCAAAAAAAATCAAACAATGCTAGGTATTATTAGGAAAGGGATGGTAAATAAGATAAGAATACTATAAAGCCTCTATATCGCTCCATGGTGTGACCTCACCTTGAGTATTGTATGCAATTCTGGTACCCATATCTTAACAAAGATATAGCAGAATTACAAAGGCTCAAAGAAGAGCAACCAAAATTATTAAGGGACTGGAACTCCTCTCACATGAGAATGATGGTGAGGTTGCCCAATAGGATGATGATGTAGATAATCATGAACAGCATTAACTCCATAAAAATATGTACCCCCAGATATTTAGCTTGTGGCAAACACCAGTTTTAAAGCTGGTGACTGCTGTGGGCTGAATCTAACTCAGATATTCTATGCCAGGACCATATACAGATACTGGTATTGAATACCTTGATCAACCACTGACTGGGACATTGTGCAGGTGCCAGACGATATTCAGTGCAGACACCTGCATTGATAAGTGGGCAAAGATAGGACTGTCTTTTATGTGCTCCTATCCGCCTGTTTAATTATTGCTGGTGTCCGTGTAATCATTGGTTTCTGTCTAACTCCGCCCCTGGATCATGTTGGCACTTACTGAACTGTGCTGCAAGAGTCAGAACAGAAATTTGGTGGCAGTGACTGGTTAAGTGCCACTAAATATCAGCAACCAGCTCACTCCATGTGGTTTAAGTGTACAAGAGCTTCTTATACAAAAGGAAAGCAAAAAAAAAAAAAGCATCCAATAATGGGAGCAGAGCACTTTAAACTAGGCACAAATATGCCCTCAGAAAATATACACAGCACTTGAATAATATTATAGCCATGTGCCTACTTTCCTTTCGAAACCCAACACCTCCATAATTACCCCAGTATGTAGGTAATATCTTGTCTTATCATAATCATGTCACCCAAGATCTGTCTGTAATACTAATTATCTGTCCTCTCATGTATTTCCATTATTCATGATGTATTGCAAGCCACATTGAGCCTGCAAAGAGGTGGGAAAATGTGGGATACAAACGCAATAAATAAATAAATAAATACATTCCCATTTCCATAGGTAAAATGCTGTGTTAGCCATGCAGATGGCTTTCAATACAATAGTTTTCTCTTCGTAACAAAGAGGTTAATCGTTTACTCATTGTCAGGCATGCATGAGAAGGTTCTAATAGATAATTAGATTAATTTGTTTTATCTTTTTATTGAAACAGAATGCACAGCTTCAAGAGATGTCCAGAAAAATGGCACCAGTGTAACAGAGTTTCTACTTGTAGGGCTCACAAAAGATCCCCAGCTACAGATCCTCCTGTTCTTGCTGTTCATGATTATCTACATCATCACCCTATTGGGCAACCTCACCATCATTCTCTTAATTCACACCAGTCCCCATCTTCATACTCCCATGTACTTCTTCCTCAGTAACTTGTCCTTTGTGGATTTCTGTTACTCCACTGTCATCACCCCTAACATGATGTTGAATTTGCTATCGAAGCGTGAGACCATCTCCTATAACGGCTGTGCAGCACAGCTCTTCTTTTTTGCAGGATTTGCTTGTACAGAGATTTTTCTTCTTTCAGTGATGGCATATGACCGATACGTAGCAATATGCAATCCATTGCTCTATTCTGTCATTATGACCAAACAGCTCTGTTCTGAGCTGGTTATTGGGTCCTATTTAGGTGGTTTTGTTGAAGCTATGATACAGACTAGTTTCACTTTTAGTCTTTCTTTTTGCAGATTCAATGTAATCAATCAGTTTTATTGTGATGTTCCTCCACTCTTAAAACTCTCCTGCACTGATACGTTCATCAATGAAATCATCATTTTTGTCTTTGCTGTAATCATTGGTGTAACTTCTCTTGTAATCATTCTTATATCTTATTCTTACATCCTTTCCACCGTTGTAAAGATTGACTCAGTACAGGGAAGGCGTAAAGCTTTCTCAACCTGTGCATCCCATTTTACATGTGTTATATTTTTCTATGGAACCCTTCTGTTTGTGTATCTGCAGCCATCTTCAGGATCTACTTTGAACCAAAATGGAGTGATTTCTATATTTTATACAGTAGTGATTCCGATGTTAAATCCACTCATTTACAGCCTGAGGAACCAGGAGGTGAAAATAAGCTTTAGAAGTACTCTACAAAAATATTTTAGTAAATAGACATTCTATGGAATAGATGATTATTAAACTGAAGGTAATAATTACAATAACAAGGCTAAGGGCACTTTTGCTAAACCACGTGAAGCACTTAGGGCCAGATTCAGTAAACGACACCCAAATTTAAGCCCCAGAAAGATCTGTGTAAAAGCTAGAATTCTATAAAGGATGTTCTGTGCAGAGGGCCCTTTCATAAAAGATCTCACATCCCACCTAAACTTCTTGCTTCAACAAGGCATCTACCCTCAAGAAAAAGGCAACATCCTGCTCACCCCAATACCAAAAGACACCAAGAAAAAAACAAATGATATTACCAACTATCGCCCAGTAGCATCTATCCCATTAGCAGTCAAACTAATGGAAGGACTGGTGACCAAACAACTCAATGACTACATAAACAAATTCACTATACTACATGAATCACAATCAGGATTTCAACCCCTACATAGCACCGAAACAGTACTACTCACTCTTCTAACCAAATTCAAACAAGCAATAGCAATAGGCAAGAGTATACTCCTCCTCCAATTTGACATGTCAAGTGCATTCGACATGGTTAACCATAACATACTGCTAAGACTCTTTGACTACTTCGGAATCAGTGGCGACACTCTCAACTGGATTAGGGGTTTTCTAACCACAAGAACATATCATGTGAAATAAAAAACAAACATATTGTCACCGTGGAAACCAGGCTGCGGAGTACCGCAAGCATCACCACTTTCACCAATCCTTTCAACCTCATGATGACTCCACTAGCCAAGACCCTATCCACCCAAGACCTTAACCCATTCATCTACGCTGATGATGTTACACTCTATATCCCATACAAACATGATCTGACAGAAATCACCAACGAAATCAAACAGCTTAAACATCATGAACTCATGGGCAAATGTATTCCAACTGAAACTCAATACAGAAAAAACACACTGTCTCATCATCTCATCCCAATACAATACATAAAAACCCACAAACATAATCACCCCAGGATACACATTCCCTGTCTCAGACAACCTGAAAATTCTCGGAGTAACATTCGACCATAATCTATCACAAGAGACCCAAGCTAAATCCACCATAAAGAAAATGTTTTTCTCAATGTGGAAACTCGAACACATAAAACCATTCTTCCCGAGAGAAATATTTTGTAACCTGGTACAGTCCATGGTACTAAGCCACGCGGATTACTGTAATGGAATCTATGCGAAATGCAAGGCTCAAATCATATGAAACTTCAGACCGCTCAAAACACAGCAGCTAGGCTTATATTTGGAAAAAACATGTTTTGACAGCGCCAAACCACTCAGAGAAAAATTGCACTGGCTACCAATCAAAGAATGTATCACTTTCAAAATCTGCACGACTGTTCATAAAATTATTTACGGGATACATGACAGACCTCATCGACCTGCCAACCAGAAACACCACAAAATCTGCACGATCATACCTAAACCTCCACTACCCAAGCAGCAAAAGACGCAAATACAAATCCATTTATGCAACCAGCTTTTCCTACCTAAGCGCACAACTATGGAACGAATTACCAAAAGCAGTAAAAACTACACTCGACCACCTAAATTTTCGGAAAGCACTAAAGACTGTCTTGTTCAGAAGAGCATACACCACCGATGCAACAGGAAAATACCTGGTCACATGTGACACAATGTAACCAAAGACTGTAACGGACATTATCTGACTCTTCTTCCCCCTTTCCCTCTCTAACTTCCCCCCCAACACACCGGCCATACATGTAACTACCTTACATGTACCCCATTCTACTACAATATCACTTTGTATTCATTCATACTATGTATTTCTTCAGACTGTAATCAGCTAACACCGTTAACGGTTATATGTAAGCTACATTGAGCCTGCAAAAGGTGGGAAAATGTGGGATACAAATGTAACAAATAATAATAATAGAATAATGCTTAGAGCGGATTTGCGTGCCCAACTTTGGGTTTGGGCACTTAAGTCTGCTGAAACCTGGTGTAAATCCTCATGCCCAACTGAGAAAATTCTGGGAACTCCCCAACCTGCCCATGACCCTTTTGAATTGTGCGCTGTGGAATTTAGGCATGGGTGTTACACAATAAGGACTAGGCAAGATTCATGTACAAATCCAAATTAATACCAATTAACTCCAACAACTGATTGTTTGCACCTCATTAACTCATTAATTTATCCACACATCAGACCTACATGCCGAAATCAGAGTGACCTTTATAGAATCTGGAGGTTAATGTATGGTTTACCGCGTGGTAAATGCTATTGCAGAGTGCATTAAATGGCTTTGCAGTAATTTAGCAGTTACTGTTCAGTAAGATGCATGTTAAGTGCTTTTTGTGGCATGGGGCATGAAATAGGCAGAGAGTGGGGGGAACGTGTTAGGTAGATAATGTTCTGCACTTATGGCTTCTTTTACAAAGTTGCACTAGCAATTCCTGCACGGCAAATGAGAGGAATGGAATGGGCTTCCTCTCATTTGTCATGCAGGGATCACTAGCATGGCTTTGTAAAAGAAGCCCTGATAGGCAGATATGGGTGCTAGTGCTGAACTAATGCCTGCATTTGCCTATGACCCAAGATTAGAGCCGGTGAGCACATGAAACAACGAGCTCACTGGTTCTGACAGTTAATTGCATGCAAATCAGGGTCTCTCACAATCCTCCCTTATGACCCTATCAAACAACATCTGCGGGAGGATTGTGCTTTGGGTGCATGCCCAGGCACAGTCCTCCCACAGAAGTACCCCTATGATCAGAGCTAGTAGCACATATAAATTTGCATGCTATTAGCTTTGTTCATAACGGCATGTTGCCACGAGCTGTTCTGGTGCTAATTTTAGAGTTCTGTTTGGAACAGCGTAGGGCTTGTGATCATCTGCACCTTAACGCATATTAACTAATGCATAGTTAACATGGGACCAGTTACTGCCTCCTAAACTGGAGGCAGAAAGTGCTTCAACATTAACTGGGAGCAGGTAACACACATCCATGTGAATGTTAACATATGACTGCAATAGAAAATACCGTGAATGCCACTAATAGGTGCCACATTAAATTTAAAGTCACCATGTGGTAAAGTCCCACATCAAACCACAGTAACTGCAAATTTTACTGCAACTTAGTAAAAGGGCCCCTAAGTTTAATAGTGAAGTTGTTAAAAAAAAAAAGAGGCAGTCAATTCAACTTGTATGACCGATATATATTACTAGTATCTACTTCTATCTACTTATCATTTCTATAGCGCTACAAGGCATATGCAGCGCTGTACACCATACACAGAAGACAGTCCCTGCTCAAAGAGCTTACAATCTAGATAAGACAGGTAAACAGACAGAACAATTAAGGGTAAGGGAATAAAGAGGTGAGGATAAAGGACAAGGTAAGTGAGTTAGGAGTCAAAAGCAGTGGTAAAGAGGTGGGTTTTTGAGTTTGGACTTGAAAATGGCTAAAGACGGGGCTAGACGTACAGAGTCGGGAAGTCTATTCCAGGCGTGAGGTGCAGCAAGATAAAAGGAACGGAGTCTTGAATTAGCGGTAGAGGAGAAAAGGACAGATAAGAGAGATTTGTCTACAGAACGGAGTACTCGAGGGGGAACGTAGGGGGAGACAAGAGTGGAGAGGTACTGGGGGACGACAGAGTGAATGCACTTATAGGTCAGTAAAAGAAGTTTGAACTGAATACGGAAACGGATAGGGAGCCAGTGAAGTGACTTAAGGAGAGGGCTAATGTGGGCATAGCGACTTTGGCGGAAAATGAGTCGTGAAGCAGAGTTTTGGATTGATTGAAGAGGAGAGAGATGGCTAAGAGGGAGGCCAGTGAGTAGTAGGTTACAGTAGTCGAGACGAGAGGTGATAAGAGTGTGGATAAGGGTTCTGGTAGGGTGCTCAGAGATGAAGGGACGGATTTTGCTAATGTTGATAGTACCAACTTATTAAAAATAAATAATATGTCAAACTGTCAATCAATTTTTCTATTTAATCTTTTGGCATCCTTTAAGAAATAATTCTTAAGTGGAAGATAGTCCCTCAGGGATAGAAAAATAACTAGTGTACCTGAATAACTCGTCTTGAGTTGCTACTGAAAAATGTGTGAGCTAAATCAAAATAAATAGTGAATGTTTGCATAAAAACTATACTCATTCCACAACACTTAGGGTCCTTTTACTAAGGTGCTCTAACAGATTAAGTGCGTGCTAACAATTAGTATGTGCTAAATGCTGTACAGCCCATTGCAAACCTATGGGCTGCATGACACTTAATGCACACTAATTCATTAGTGCACGCTAAGGGACCCTTTTACTAAGGTGCTTAGGCAACTTTCCAGCTTATAATCGAAATAGAAAAACGCCTATATTGTGACCCAAATCGGGAGATAGACATTTATCTCACAAAAACGAATAAAGCGGTATAATCGAAAGCCGAATTTGGACGTTTTCAACTGCACTTCGTCGCGGATGCGGACAAAGTTGATGGGGGCGTGTCGAAGGCGTGGTGAAGGCGGAACTGGGGCTTGGTTATCGGCCGATCAGAGAGGGGCGCCTTTCGCCGATAATGGAAAAAAAATATGTGTTTTTAGCGAGAATTTAGGGCACTTTTCCTGGACCCTGTTTTTCCACGAATAAGGCCCCAAAAAGTGCCCTAAATGACCAGATGACCACTGGAGGGAATCGGGGATGAGCTCCCCTGACTCCCCCAGTGGTCACAAACCCCCTCCCACCACAAAATATGCCGTTTCACAACTTTTTATTTTCACCCTCAAATGTCATACCCACCTCCCTGGCAGCAGTATGCAGGTCACTGGAGCAGTTATTAGGGGGTGCAGTGGACTTCAGGCAGGTGGACCCAGGCCCATCCCCCCCCCACCTGTTACACTTGTGTTGGTAAATGGGAGCCCTCCAAACCGCCCCCCAAACCCACTGTACCCACATGTAGGTGCCCCCCTTCACCCCTTAGGGCTATAGTAATGGTGTAGACTTGTGGGCAGTGGGTTTTGAGGGGGATTTGGGGGGCTCAACACCCAAGGGAAGGGTGCTATGTACCTGGGAGCTGTTTTACCTTGTTTTGGTTTTTTTTAAGTGCCCCCTAGGGTGCCCGGTTGGTGTCCTGGCATGTGAGGGGGACTAGTGCACTACGAATCCTGGCCCCTCCCACGAACAAATGCCTTGGATTTATTCGTTTTGAGCTGGGCGCGTTCATTTTCCATTATCGCTGAAAAACAAAAACGCCCAGCTCAAAAAAAGATAAAAGTCCATGTTTTTCGAAAATACGGTTCGGTCCGCCCCTTCACGGACCCGTTCTCGGAGATAAACGCCCATGGAGATAGACGTTTTCCTTCTATTATGCCCCTCTATGTGTATCCAGCGTGCGTCAATTTGGAACTACCACCCAACTACTGCGTACCCCGGGTGGTAATGCCAATTTTTATGGTCGTCCGTTACAAGCGGCAGAAAATATTTTTTATTTTCTACTACGTGGCACTTACGCGGCTTTAATCGGCATTGTACGTGCACTGACAATTTACTGCCCGGCAAATGCGTGAGACCTTATCGCTAAGTCAATGGGTGGCGGTAAAGTCTCAGGCATAAAATGAATGCGCGTCAATTTTTATTTTGCCGCACATTCAATTTTGGCCAAAAAAAGCCCTATTTAGCAGGCGTGCTGAAAAATGGATCTGCATGCATCTAAAGCACACGCCTACCCAAGCGCAGGCCATTTTTTGGCACACCTTTAGTAAAAGGGCCCCTAAATCTGTCAGTGCATCTTAGTAACAGGATTCATAAGTGATCTCACCATGATATGAGCACTGCAAAAGAAAAAGTGATCTCCCTTGATCTATTTATATGTGACCATGAGATATGTATTTTAAAGGCCTTTATTAATAAAATAATAAATCATAGTAATGGGTAGTTTCCATGAATATAATATTTAATACTAGCTTCTTATTATAAAATTAGAAGCTGCACACATAGAACTTAAGCATGGACATGGATCTGGAAACATATGCATGTTTGATTCCTCTTGCATCCTTTTCCCCTCCCTCCTCCTGACATCGCCTTAATTACATGCAAAAACAAAAGGCCCACAGAGGGAATAGTTGTGCATGTGTATTGATAGAGTAAATAATTATGATCCTCATTAACCACCTGAAATCTCTTGAAGATGTGATGTGTACTAGATGGAAAACAAAAAAAAAAATATTAGATGGTATAATTCATATTCTCCCCAAAATAGCCCTTTTACAAACCTTGCAGACAAACCTTGCAGCTTCTATATCTCGTACACAAAATCTGTTGTGGATGCTTTGACAGTCCGTGTTAGTTTCTTAGTTTTTGATTGTGGGTTATAGTCCTCTTATATATTAAATTCATTTTTATATTTTCTCTGATATTCAGCATTACGATCGGCATTACATTATATGACTCCTGAGGCAGTTGCCTTGGAGTCGAAACACAGCAGCTGTGTTGAGTCACTTTTGATGTTATTTAATAAAGACTCTTAACCACCTATATGTCTCCTTCACTGCTTGGAAAGCGCCTACTCTCCCTACTCCTTCTCTGCTTTACTTTGTATCGACGTTCGTGTGGTTTCTTCTACACTGATGTAGAAGTCATATTGCTTGATGCAGTACCACGTTTATTCTTTTACCCTCCTCAGATTACTAGAATGTTCCACACACCCACTAAGTGAGAAGAGTAAAGACATAGAAGGCTTACGTATATGAGAAGTAAGCTTTTATTTACTTAACAAGCAAGAATACAAATAAATCAAGTGGTTCTCATATGGGAGACTAGTCGTGATACAAAAGAGCAGCACAGACGCTAAGTTCTCCAAAACATCATCCACAGGCTGTCAGTTTTATACCCTCTTATTATCTATCTGGTTACATGTATTAAGCCTAGTCATAGTGACAATTATATGCAAGTCATCATGATAAGCAAGGCCTTTCTCCTCCCAAATCATAGTTCTGCTTTCTAACACCTGTTTGCACAGTTAGCCCACTCAAAGTTGCAACAGCTAAACCACATTGTTCTGTAAACAGCTCTTTCTTTATGTCAGTTCTTTCTATAAGCTTGGCAGCAAGCCTGCCATGAGGGATCATAGGACTGTGGGTCACTCACTGGTTGATTTCTGTGGGCCTAGTTCACAACTTCAGGCCTCTTGTCCTATTTTCTGGTGTCTGGGTTGTGACCATAATATACACATAGGAGTTTGGCAATTACCCTGAACTAGAAATCAAATCTTGGAGTGAACTGGGGAGTATTTTACTTGGACCTGAATCATTAGTCAGAGTTGGAGTGACTTTGAAAGATTATGGTGGAGGGGCAATGGCAGAATAAGAAAACACTATATATATATATTGGGTGCTCCTCCAGGAATCGAAGTAAATATATAAAACAAAACCCAGCTTTATCCAATGATCAGCATATAACAATTTCAGAATTTACTTTCAGTGTCAGGCAGGCAGCTGAATTTGTTAGAAGAGAGATACATTTCTTTAGGGAAAGACCACTCTAGGCATTTTATCACACTCAGCTTTGCATTAAAAATTTTGATTGTAACCACAGAAAGGTGGTATATCAAGTCCCAACCCCTTTGTCCCTTAGTCTTAAATTTTCTTCAAAAGTTTACATGTATTTCTGGAATTTTTCAATGAGATAGATGTATGTTTTTTCACCTAAAAAACCTTAAAAGTATGTCCCAGAAATGTTAAAATGTAATCTATAACAAATACTTTGTTCCATGAAATAGTAAATAACTCTAGAATTAATCAAGCATCTGTGAATTATGGTAGAGTTGTATGGCTTCTCTAATTTCCATAAATTGCATATATTCTCCTGATAATATCATTATTCATAATAAGGCTCTCAGGGCATTCATGCTAAGTTTGTGAGTTAGTTTAACTGAAGCAAACAGACTTGCTGTAATTAGGAGCATTGTTAATTCAGTATGAGCTAAGGAGTCTTTGTTTTCTGTTTACACTAAACATCTCTGCTTTATATGTCTGTGGCAAAACCTGTTTGATAACATAAACCCACTGTGAATTGACAGAGGGCATGAATCACAAAACCGGACAACATAACATCAGTCAGAATCTTTACTTCTCTGCACAAGTCATATTCTTGTTTTTCAATAATGCTATTCTTTGATTTCTCTAGAGGGAATTTTGCTTAGTATTTCTAGGGATGAGATCATTGTAGAAACAGAAGTACTTTCTCTAGACAGGACCTCTAAAGCGAAGACCAGAGATATGAGACATTGGTCAGAAGTGAGCTTGTGCACTTCCTCATGTTTTCTCTGTTCTTCATAAGGCACCATCCATTTAGCACACACCTTTCTCTGAAGAGTGTCCAGTAAACCATTAACTTACGTGATCAATGGTTAGCATTTCAAAGGGGTCAGCAAAAAGAATGCCAGAGCTGGTGATGCCTGTTAAAATTGCTCTTGTCTTCACCCTATATGCAATCCTGAGAAAGTTGCTGAGTGCCTAACCTAGCTGGCCAAAGCTGAACTCTGGGCTAAGCTGATTTTCATCTACATCTAGCCAACTAGACTGTTAGGGGCCCTTTTACTAAGCAGTGCTAAAAAGTGGCCTACACTATCCCCAGCGTGGGTCTTTACTGCGTGCTAAGGCCACTTTTAACGCTGCCAGGAAATGACCAGTTTTCCTATTTTGCCAATAATAGCCACATTCTAGTTTTCCCATTAGTGCATCAGTCCTTAACTACACTTAGGGGCCTTTTTACTAAACCGCATGTAGTCACCTACGTGCATCCAACGTGTACCAATATGGAACTACCGCCCGGGTGGTAATTCCACGTGGCCCAGGCAGTAATTCTAATTTTTATGCACATTTGATACGCGCACCGGAAAATATTTTTTATTTTCCAACACATGGTGCTAACCGGACGGTAATCGGCAGTGTACGGTTGCTGACGATTACCGCCCAGTTAACATATGAGACCTTACCACTAAGTCAATGGGTGGCGGTAAGTTCTCAGACCCAAAATGGATGCATGCCAATTTTTATTTTGCACATGTCCATTTTTGGTTCCCCCCCTCGAAGACTTTTTTTACAGGTACGCTGAAAAATGGATCTGCGCGCATCCAAAACACGCACCTACACTAGCGCAGGCCATTTTTCAGTTCACCTTAGTAAAAGGACCCCTTATTTTTTAGGAGGCAAGGGCTGATGCGCTAACCACATGCTATGTGGCAATGTAGCTGCACTAGTTGATTAGCTCAGAACACGCCTACTCTCTGCCACCAGACCTGCTCCTAGCACTAAAGAATAAAAACTATTTTGGGAAAGATGAAGAGTCTAAAAATATTAATTCTCCCCAGCCACGAAAATAGGAAGTTACATCAGAGGAGAGCAGGACACAGTGAGAGAAGGCTCGACGAGGCGATCCGCTTCTTTTACAGGCAGAGGCGCGTTCACTGCACGCTAGAGCTGCGCTGCCAATTCAGCGATTTTTAAACTGCAGCGGGTCAGGGGGCTGTCGAAGGAGCTGACTGCAGTGCCAGCAGCCTTTTGGTTAGGTGCAGCGGGATTGGAGCATCCCCCACTCGCTCTTACACCCAAAATCATTTAGACCACACTTCATTAAAGCTTGGATTTCTTTACTTAATTCCACATATTCTCCATAATCTAGAAGTTTCATTTCTTCATATTCAATTTTCTTCTGTTTTTGTTCAACTAAAGGCTGGCTAGTTACCAACATTACTTTATTTATTTATTTATTTATTTGTTGCATTTGTATCCCGCATTTTCCCACCTTTTTGCAGGCTCAATGTGGTTTACATGGTACCGTAAATGGTGTTAACCGATTCCGGTGTGAACAAATACAAGGTGTGAACAATATCAAGGTGATATTCCTGCTTATTTTTGAAGTAAATTGCAGACCATCTTCCGACACAAATCGGGAGATGGCCGACGATCTCCTGAACCCAGCCAAATCAGTATAATCAAAGTTGATTTTGGCCGGCGCCAACTGCTTTTCGTCGCGGAACCAGCCAAACTTCAAGGGGGCATGTCGGTAGGGTAGTGAAGGCAGGACGGGGGCGTGGTCACGAGATGGCCAGCTTCGCCCGATAATGGAAAAAAGAAAGCCAGCTCGGACGAGCATTTTGCCGGCTTCACTTGGTCCATTTATTTTTAGGACCAACCCTCAAAAAAGTGCACCAATTGACCAAATGACCACCGGAGGGAATCGGGGATCACCTTCTCTTACTCCCCCAGTGGTCACCAACCCCCTCCCACCCAAAAAACAACAACACTTTTTTGCCAGCCTCTGTGCCAGCCTGAAATGTCATACCCAGCTCCCTGACAGTAGTATGCTGGTCCCTGGAGCAGTTTTTTGTGGGTGCAGTGCTCTTCAGGCAGGTGGACCCAGGCCCATCCCCCCTACCTGTTACACTTGTGGTGGTAAATGGGAGCCCTCCAAACCTCCCCAAAACCCACTGTACCCACATGTAGGTGCCCGCTTCACCCATAAGGGCTATGGTAATGATGTAGAGTTGTGGGGAGTGGGTTTTGGGGGGATTTGAGGGGCTCAGCACCCAAGGTAAAGGAGGTATGCACCTGGGAGCAATTTTTGAAGTCCACTGCAGTGCCCCCTAGGGTGCCCGGTTGGTGTCCTGGCATGTCAGGGGGACCAGTGCACTACAAATGCTGGCCCCTCCCCTGACCAAATGCCTTGGATTTGGCCGGGTTTGAGATGGCCGGCATCGGTTTCCATTATCAGCGAAAACTGATGCCAGTCATCTCAAACCCGGCCATCTCTGACATTTGGTCTGCCCCAACCGTATTATCGAAACAAAAGATGGCCAGCTATCTTTTTCGATAATACGGTTTGGGACTGCTCTTTGTGGCGCCGGCCATATAGATGGCCGGCGCCGTTCGATTATGCCCCTCATTATGACAGAATGAGGTACATGTATGGTAAAGACAATTGGGGAGAACTTAGGGAGGGAGAGGGAGAGGAAGAGTTAGGATATGTCCATTACTGTCTTTGGCTACGTTGTGTCGCAAATGTCCAGGTTTTTTATGTTGGGTCGGGTTTTAGTGCTTTCCGGAAGTTCAAGTGGTCAAGTGTAGTTTTTACTGCTTTTGGTAGTGTGTTCCACAGTTGTGCGCTCAGGTAGGAACAGTGCATTTTTTTCTAGCAAAAAAGGTGCAGGTACTCAAATGCTAGGCCACCCTTCAGGGATGGGGTGATCATTGAGGGACCCACCCCACAATAGCCAGGCCCCCTGCAACCAGTCACAGAATCTATGACAAGGCAGAATTGGTGTGTAGAGCCTGAGCTCTTTCATTAAAACTTGGGGACCATGGGTCAATTTTAGCAGATAATGGAAAAGGTGTTGGTACGTAGTACCCCCAAGTACCCCCTCAAAAAAGCCCTGGGTAGGAAAAGCTGGATGCATAAGTGGATTTGTATTTGAGTCTTTTGCTGTTTGGGTAGTGGAGGTTTAGGTATGATCGTGCTGATTTTATGGTGTTTCTGGGTGGCAGGTCGATGAGGTCTGTCAGAAGTTATTTATTTAAAAAACTTTGGCACTACCACACTCATTGTAATTCTACAGAGGTCAACAGGGTTACTAATAATATGATTTGTATAATTTTCTTTCCTCAGGCACCAAGATCAGGTAACCAAGATGTCAACCAAGACCAATCCTAGGTATCATATTCAGCATCAGTACCCTGCATTTCCCTGTTAGTCATATACCTTGAGCTACATCATGGGCCAGGAAATATTAATATGGGTTTCAAGCAATCTGTTTTTTGTATAATTACCTATTTATGCAGTACAAGTATTATGGGAAAACTGCTAAATTCAATTAACTTGGATAAGATATTCCACTTTTCAAACAAGATTAACAGTGTCTTTTCTTACAAAACATTTATCAATCAGGCAATAATCCTAGAATAAGGAAAAATGAGTTAATTACCTGATAATTTTCTTTCCTTTAGTCTCAAAGGATTAGTCCATACAAATTGGTTGTGACCATCTGCCAGCAGGTGGAGATAGAGAAATCTGATGAGTTGTGCCTAATAAGCTCCTGTGCTTAGCAACCAAGTCAGTATTTGATAACACAGCAGTGAACAAGGGTGATTTCCAGAGAAAAAAAACTCCAGCCTCTATTTATTTAAAAAAAGAACTATGAAATAAAGGGCAAAACTCGAAATTACATAGAGTCCGGAAAAAACAAAACCATTAAAGAAGGGCAGACTCTGGACTGATCCTTTGGGACTAAAGGAAAGAAAATTATCAGGTAATTAACCCAATTTTCCTTCCATTATGACTAAGGATCAGTCCAGACAAATGGGATGTACATAAACAATCCTTAAGAGGGGAGGGACTGTGATATCACTGCAGAGAGAACCATTGCCCCGAAGGAAGCATCTGCTCGAGCATACACATCCAAGTGATAATGCTTAATAACTGAATGAGAAGAAGACCATGTAGTTGACTGACAGACCTCTGCCAACAAAATATACTCACAGAAAACAGCTAGTCTCATGACCTCCAAGGCACTGAAGCCCCACAATCTTCCCACACCACAAGCGCTCTCAAAAAGAACCGCAGTGGCTGCTTTTTTATTAGATAGAGTAAGGAGAGAAATAGAGAAGGGAAGACTGAGATAAAGAGGTAAGAAGTGGAAATGGGGGTAGCAGGGAGGGACCTGAAGCACAGGATATTCTCAACCCCAAACTCAACTGAACCTGCAAGCAGAACAGGAGGCCACACAGAAGTCACTACAGCACACAGGAGTTGCTATCCTGCCTGCTGGAGAGAGAGAATACTGGCTTGGTAGCTAAGCACAGGAGCTTATGAGTCACAACTCATTAGAGTTCTCTATCTCCACCTGCTGGCAGACGGTCATAACCTATTTGTCTGGACTGATCCTTTGGGACTAAAGGAAAGAAAATTATCAGATAATTAACTGATTCCGGGGACATAATGGAAGTGGTTTACATTTATTATATGGAGGTATTATATGGAGGTACTTTCTTTATCCCTAATGGGCTCACAATCTAAGTTGACGCCTGAAGGCTCCTTTTTGTTCTCACTTTGTGACAAGAGCATCAGGATTTGGTCCTGCACCTATCTGCAGATCTTCAGGCATATATTGAATTTTTCACCCACCTCTAAAAGACGACCTGTGTGTAGAGGGTACTTCTGAAATGTTCCACTGGTGTTGCTATTCATGGTAGTAATAATAATGGCTTTTTTCCCTTCTCTGGCAGTGAAAAAAGAGGAATTGGGAAGGTACCCCTTCACACTTGATCACTGTATAGATGATCAGGCACGCTTGATAGGATTCTCTCAACCTTGATTCAAGGCTGTTCTTTCTCTGGAACACCTTTACATAGACCCAATCTCCTGGAATCAACTGGTGGCACTGATTTATGGCTTTGTCTGGAAGTGCAGTGGGCACCTGTGAATGATAAGACTATATTGTGTGGATTATATCTTTGCATTAAAACCGGGGCTTTTTTTGAGGGGGTACTGAGTACCGGCACCTTTTCCATTGTCTGCTAAAATTGACCCATGGCCCTCAAGTTTTAATGAAAGAGCTCAGGCTCTACACACCAGTTTTGCCTTGTCATAGATTCTGTGACTGGTTGCAGGGGGCCTGGCCATTTGTGGGGTGGATCCTTCAGTGATCACCCCACCCCTAAAGAGTGGCCTGGCATTTGAGTACCGGCGTCTTTTTCGCTAGAAAAAAATACACTGATTAAAATACAAATTCACTCTCCTTTAAATTGAAATCTGGTGGTACATTAAAAAATAAAAAGAAATGCTTTTATAGACCTTCCAGTAACTATATTTAGGGGTTCATTTTTGAAACAGAAAACGTCCGGAAAGTGGTACAAAGCAGCATTTTGATGTTTCTCCCTCTCCACCAAAATATCCAAATCGCTATACTTGAAATTCATTTAAAGATGTTTTTCTATGCAGTTCATCTGAAGTGCGTCCAAATCACAAGGGTGTGTGTTGGGGGCAGGATTTAGGTGATCCTAACACTTGGATGTTTTTCTGCCATAATGGAACAAGCAAAAACATTTAGGGCTAAAGGATGTTTTGGGCTAGACCTGTTTTAATAATTAAGTCACAAAAAGGTGCCTCAAATGACCACATGGATCCACGTAAGTGTAGAGAACCTCTCCTAGAACCCCTCCTCTGGCACCAAGCAATCAGAGTCTTAATGCCTCAATATTAGATATATATAACCCAGTGATCCAAATCGAAAGTATACCAAGTAAATTCAACTAAGCAATGAGCCTTTAGTAATACTGCCAATTAGAATTTGGTTTAAATATTGGCAGAATTAATTGGTACTCTTGTATATACAAATCATAAGAACATAAGTGTTGGGACAGACCAAAGGTCCATCAAGCCAGTACCCTGTTTCCAACAGTGGCCAATCCAGTTTACAAGTACCTGGCAAGATCCCACACAATTCACAGTGAATATGTACCGTTTTATTCATTCCTCATAAGAATAAATAGATGGACTTAAGGCTTAAGACATTTTCCTTCCAGTGACCACAACTTACCATACAGGCTGTAACTCTACAATCCTTTATCCACAATTTTTTACTGCAATCTTTAAATTGGTCACAAGATGGCAGTGTTGTGCAAATTAACAGAAAACCTTCAGACTAAAAAACTAGACTAAAATGAACAGGAAATTAAGGAATATGTTTTATTCAAACCATAGGGGGAAAAAGGAAGGTAAAGAAACAACCAAACAAACATAAAACAACATAGCCGCATCTCAAAAAAGATATAGTGGAATTAGAAAAGGTGCAGAGAAGGGCGACGAAAATGATAAAGGGGATGGGACGAATTTCCTATGAGGAAAGGCTAAAGCGGCTAGGGCTTTTCAGCTTGGAGAAAAGGCAGTTGAGGGGGAGATATGATAGAAGTCTATAAAATAATGAATGAAGTTGAACGGGTAGAAGTGAAGCATCTGTTTTCGCTTTCCAAAAATACTAGGACTAGGGGGCATGCGATGAAGCTACAATGTAGTAAATTTAAAACAAATCGGAGAAAATTTTTCTTCATTCAACGTGTAATTAAACTCTGGAATTCGTTGCCAGAGAATGTGGTAAAGGCGGTTAGCTAAGCGGAGTTTAAAAAAGATTTGGACGGCTTCCTAAAGGAAAAGTCCATAGACCATTATTAAATGGACTTGGGGAAAATCCACTATTTCTGGGATAAGCAGTATAAAATGTTTTGTACTTTTTTGGGGATCTTGCCAGGTGTTTGTGACCTGGATTGGCCACTGTTGGAAACAGGATGTTGGGCTTGATGGACCTTTGGTCTTTCCCAGTATGGCATTAGCTATGTACTTATGTATGTACTTATGACTCCAAAACAAAACCCCAGGAGCACTTAGGAATGAGACACTTACACAGAACAACTTTTTAGAAATCCCTTCATTTTACACAACAATGGATTCTTGCAATAATGACATGGCACAGCAAACTGAAACAAATGTAGTTCATCCTCGATCTATCAACTAGCTCCACTGTCACCCAGAGAATCATTTTAAAAAAGCAAGGCAAAATAAACCTGATTCTGAGACAGTTGCTACAAGCAGGGTGTCTTGTTAGTGCAGGTGATTCCAGTGGCCATGGGATATCAGATCCCACATCTGATAGCAATTTGTGGATTTTTATAGATTTACCATGGATCTGCTCACTGGACAAATCTCTCTTGTCGTCCCCCTTCTCCTCCACTGCTAACTCCAGGCTTCGCTCCTTTTCTCTCATGGCACCTTATGCCTGGAATAGACTTCCTGGACCTATACGTCTAGCTCCATCTCTACCTGTTTTCAAATCTATGCTGCATCCTTCAAACAGAAAGGCTACAACCCCAAAATAATCTCCAAGAATATTGCCTCCTCCCTCAAAACACCCAGGGAGAATCTGCTACAGTACAAGGAGAAAAAATCCACAGACAGAATCCCCCTTGTAGTGACATACAATCCAGAGCTGGAAAAACTGAGGAAAATCATAAGAGATCTACAACCTATACTCCAGGAGGATGAATTACTGAAGAGATATTCCCATCCCCACCAGTACTGGCCTTCCGACAGCCACCCAACTTAAAACACAAGCTAATCAGAAGTAAACTTCCATCACAGACTGAAAAGGAACAGAAGGGCACACTTCCCTGTAATTTATCCAGTTGCAAACTATGCCAAAATATTTCACAGGACCCCACAGTCATCCACAAAGGAAAGATATTCAACATAAAGGGATCTTTCACTTGCTCATCTTCCAATGTGGTATATATCATTCAGTGTAAAAAATGTAACGAAGGATGCTATGTTGGAGAAACAGGCCAGATGCTTAAGACAAGATTCAATTTACATAGACATCACATGAACAATACTGGTGCCAGTAGGGCTCCCACCCCTGTTGGTCAGCATTTTACAGGACCAGGACACTGTACCAGTGACTTCACAGTGAGAATCCTGAAAGGTAACTTTAAAACCATACAAGAACGTAAGACCTTTGAAGTCAGAATGACTGAATATTTTAACAGCCAACAGAAAGGACTTAACATGGATCTGGGGTTCCTAGCCCATTATAAACCATAAAGCTGTATTTCTCTGTTGATCACCCCACCTCTCACCTATCCACACCCATCCTGTTAGAATATCAATGATATGCTTTGATGTCCCCACGCATACCTCCTACCCACCCCCATCCTCCCACCCTGTCAGACTGTCATAGTAATGCTTGAATGTTTTCACTTATATACACTGTCAGCTAGCACATTTGCTTATTTCTGATCTGATGAAGAAGGGCAACCTTTGAAAGCTAATCAAGAAATGTATTAAGTTATGTCCAATAAAAAAGGTATCATCTTATTTTCTTTTCCATGTTTTATTTTGTTTGATTTCTATTGATAACCTTAAGAGTGGACTAACACGGCTACCACACTCCTCTACAAATCTATGCTGAAAACCCACCTTTTCACTGCTGCTTTTTAGCTCCCATTACTTCCCTCAACAGTAACTGTCTTGTCTGTCTGTATTATTTAGATTGTAAGCTCTTTTGACTGTCTCTTTGTATCAGTTGTTCAGCATTGCATGCGTCTGGTAGCGCTATACAAATGCTAATGATAATAATAATAATAATTAGGAATGATGTGAAAACAAAGAATTAGTCTAACAAGTCATTACAACATGATAGCTTTATTCATTGTTATGCACAATGATATTGCCTAGGTAACATAGTAACATAGTAACATAGTAGATGACGGCAGATAAAGACCTGCATGGTCCATCCAGTCTGCCCATGACAAACTCATATGTGTATACCTTACCTTGAATTTGTACCTGTCCTTTTCAGGGCACAGACCATATAAGTCTGCCCAGCAGTATTTCCCGCCTCCCAGCCACCAGTCCCGCCTCCCATCACCGGCTCTGGTACAGACCGTATAAGTCTGCCCACCCCTATCCTCGCCTCCCAACCACCACCCCCTCTTCCCCTCAACTGCTCCGCCACCCAATTTCAGCTAAGCTTCTGAGGATATATTCCCTCTGCACAGGATTCCTCTATGCATATCCCACGCATGTTTGAACTCCGTTACCGTTTTCATCTCCACCACCTCCCGCGGGAGGGCATTCCAAGCGTCCACCACCCTCTCCGTGAAAAAATACTTCCTGACATCTTTCCTGAGTCTGCCCCCCTTCAATCTCATTTCATGTCCTCTCGTTCTACCGCCTTCCCATCTCCGGAAAAGGTGCGTTTGCGGATTAATACCTTTCAAATATTTGAACGTCTGTATCATATCACCCCTGTTCCTCCTTTCCTCCAGGGTGTACATGTTCAGGTCAGCAAGCCTTTCTTTATACGTCTTGGAACGTAAATCCCATACCATCCTCGTAGCTTTTCTTTGCACCGCTTCCATTTTTTTAACATCCTTCGCAAGATACGGCCTCCAAAACTGAACACAATACTCCAGGTGGGGCCTCACCAACGTTTTATACAGGGGCATTAAAACCTCCTTTCTTCTGCTGGTCACTCCTCTCTCTATACAGCCTAGCAATCTTCTAGCTACTGCCACCGCCTTGTCGCACTGTTTCGTCGCCTTCACGTCCTCAGATACTATCACCCCAAGATCCCTCTCCCCTTCCGTGCCTATCAGACTCTCCCCGCCTAACACATACGTCTCCCTTGGATTTCTCCTCCCCAAGTGCATCACTTTACATTTCTTCGCATTGAATTTTAATTGCCAAACCTTAGACCATTCTTCTAGCTTCTTCAGATCTTTTTTCATGTTTTCCACACCCTCCGGGGTGTCCACTCTGTTGGAAATCTTGGTGTCATCTGCAAAAAGGCAAACCTTACCTTGTAACCCCTCGGCAATGTCACTCACAAATATATTGAACAGAATGGGCCCCAGCACCGATCCCTGAGGCACTCCACTACTCACCTTTCCTTCCTCCGAGCGAACTCCATTTACTACCACCCTCTGGCGTCTGTCCGTCAACCAGTTCCTAATCCAGTTCACCACTTCGGGTCCTATCTTCAGGCCGTCTAGTTTATTTAAGAGCCTCCTGTGGGGAACCGTGTCAAAAGCCTTGCTGAAATCTAAGTAGATGACGTCCATAGCACGTCCTTGATTTAATTCTCCCGTCACCCAGTCAAAGAATTCAATGAGATTCGTTTGGCACGATTTCCCTTTGGTGAAACCATGTTGTCTCGGATCCTGCAACTTATTGGTTTCCAGGAAATTCACTATCCTTTCCTTCAGCATGGCTTCCAT
Organism: Microcaecilia unicolor; assembly: GCF_901765095.1. Classification (NCBI taxonomy): domain Eukaryota; kingdom Metazoa; phylum Chordata; class Amphibia; order Gymnophiona; family Siphonopidae; genus Microcaecilia; species Microcaecilia unicolor. The sequence goes on from NC_044031.1 coordinate 642,935,714, forward strand.
TACTTTTCCAATAACTGAAGTGAGGCTTACCGGCCTGTAGTTTCCAGCTTCTTCCCTATCCCCACTTTTGTGAAGAGGGACCACCTCCGCCGTTCTCCAATCCCTCGGAACCTCTCCCGTCTCCAAGGATCTATTAAACAAGTCTTTAAGAGGACCTGCCAGAACCTCTCTGAGCTCCCTCAGTACTCTGGGGTGGATCCCGTCCGGCCCCATGGCTTTGTCCACCTTCAGCTTTCCAAGTTGTTGATACACAATCTCTTCCGTGAATGGCGCTCTATCCACCTCCTTCTCAGGTGTACTTTTGCCAGTCCCTCTCGGTCCTTCCCCAGGGTTTTCATCAGTGAAAACAGAACAAAAGTATCTATTTAGCAAATTGGCTTTTTCTTCATCATTTTCTACATAGCGTTTTGATGTTTCTTTTAGTCTCACAATTCCCTTTATAGTCTTTCTCCTTTCACTAATATACCTGAAGAAGTTTTTGTCTCCCCTCCTTACATTTCTAGCCATTTGTTCTTCCGCTTGCGCCTTCGCCAGACGTACCTCTCTCTTGGCTTCTTTCAGTTTCATCCGGTATTCCTCCCCGTGTTCCTCCTCTTGAGATTTTCTATATTTCTGGAACGCTAACTCTTTAATCTTTATTTTCTCAGCCACTTGCTTTGAGAACCATATTGGTTTCCTTTTTCTCTTGCTTTTATTTACTCTCCTTACATAAAGGTCTGTGGCCCTGTTTATGACTTCTTTTAGCGTGGACCACTGTCCTTCCACTTCTCGTATGTCCTCCCAGCCCATTAGCTCCTTCCTCAGGTATTCTCCCATTTTGTTAAAGTCAGCTCGCTTGAAATCGAGGACTTTGAGTTTAGAGTGGCCGCCATCCACATGAGCCGTTACATCAAAACAAACTGTTTGATGGTCACTGTTTCCCAGGTGTGCAGCCACTCGGACATTTGACACACTATCCCCATTCGTGAGCACCAGATCCAACGTGGCTCCCTCCCTCGTGGGTTCGTTCACCATTTGTCTGAGCAGAGCACTTTGGAAAGCATCCACAATCTCTCTACTTCTTTCTGATTTTGCAGACGGAACCTTCCAATCTACATCCGGCAGATTAAAATCTCCCAACAACAGCACCTCTCTTTTCTTCCCCAACTTTTGAATATCAGCAATCAGATCTTTATCTAGTTCTTCCAATTGTGTCGGGGGTCTATAGACAACACCCACGTGGACCAAGGTTCTATCCTCTCTTTTTAAGGTGATCCATATCGCTTCTTCCTTTCCCCAGTTCCCTGTCATTTCAGTCGCTGCGATATCATTTCTGACATACAGAGCTACTCCTCCACCTATACGTCCCTCTCTATCCTTCCTAAACAGACTACAGAGGGTCAGAGTCTTTCTCTGAATCTGATGTTCTTCAAATCAGAAACAGTTAAGCCTATTTTTATAGGGAAAACGCAGAATTAATTTGCGGAACCAATATCATATAGTGGAAACCAGGATACAGATGTCCATCCTGCATCAGGGTGTTACAACGGGTAGAAATCTTCTGTACTTCCACCATTAACTTTCACAATCTGGAAAGCTCCCCCAGCTACTTCTTCTTTCTGGGGGAACATTCTATTTTTGTGTTCTTTTACTTCTTATATCTGAAAGACTAACTACTCTTCTATCATGTTACAGGCCTTGCTCAACAGTTCTCTTCTAAAAATGGCCTTGTTTAAGCCTTGCATTTCTTTTAAAACCTAAGGGTTTAAAGCATAGTTGTTGTATTTCTAAGACCTAATTATCGCTTAAAGCATATCATTTTAACTATATCACTTCTGCAAATCTCTCTTCTGGTCATATAATTTCCTAAGAAAATCATTTAGACCACACTTCATTAAAGCTTGGATTTCTTTACGTAATTCCACATAATCTCCATAATCCAGAAGTTTCATTTCTTCATATTCAATTTTCTTCTGTTTTTGTTCAACTAAAGGCTGGCTAGTTACCTACATTACTTTATTTATTTATTTGTTGCATTTGTATCCCACATTTTCCCACCTCTTTGCAGGCTCAATGTGGTTTACATGGTACCGTAAATGGTGTTAACCGATTCCGTTGTGAACAAATACAAGGTGTGAACAATATCAAGGTAATATTATGATAGAATGAGGTACATGTATGGCAAAGACAATTGGGGAGAACTTAGGGAGGGAGAGGAAGAGTTAGGATATGTCCATTACTGTCTTTGGTTACGTTGTGTCGCAAATGTCCAGGTTTTTTTTAATGTTGGGTCGGTGGGGTATGCCCTTCTGAACAGATCTGTTTTTAGTGCTTTCCGGAAGTTCAAGTGGTCGTGTAGTTTTTACTGCTTTTGGTAGTGCATTCCTGTTTGGTTCTCAGGTTCAAAACACGCAGGCATGGACTCTGGAGTAATCGTGAGCCCTTGCGCTGCTGACGAGGAGAGGCAGCAGCAGGCAAAACCCACCAACCAACACTGGGCTAGAATGCATCGGACTGGTATGCACTGAACTGGAACACACTGGACAGGAACACATGGGACTGGACCTAGGCTTCACCTACACTTAGTCGCCGTTCCCCGGGGGTTGAGCCCCCGGGTGCAGGCAGCCGTCAGGGCTTGGAGCAAAACTGGTACTGGAACTAGCAGGCAGGAACACCAGAGAACTCACACTAGGACGGACACTAAACAAGCCAGACCACAACAGGGTTCAGGATAGGAAACAGGATACAGGCTTTCCCAACAGACTGGACTGGAAAGAAACTGAAAGCAAGCAGGGCAGACAGGGTTCAGAAGTGCCCACAGGCACCTAGACAAAAGCAAGGCAGACAGGGGTTCAGGGTACTCAGACAGGAGGGAAAGGAAGCCAAAAGCAGACAGGATTCAGAAGTGCCACCAGGCACCCAGACAAGAGCAAGGCAGAAGTGCTAACTGCACTAGGAATACAGGGTTCTCAGACAGGAGGGAAAGGGAGCCAACAGGACTGGAGTCAGGATAGGATTCAAGGCAAGCAAGACAAGGCAGAAGTGCTAACAGCACCAAACACTAACCTGGACTTTTGGCGTTTGCAAAGGCCCTGAATGGAAGAACACCACTTCCTTATCAAGGGCCTGACTGATGATGTCACAGCTACAGGACTCAGGCAGAAAGCATACTGAAGCACAGAGAGGCTCAACACACACAGGTGCAATATAGTGGAGTAATTAGAGCCACGCTGGAAGCAACCAGCACACAGAGACAGAGGCAGAGCTAACTCAGGCAACACACACAGGTGCAGTATAGTGAAGCAATTAGAACCATGCTGGGAGCAGCCAGCATACAGAGACAGAGCTAACTCAGGAAGGACAGACAGAAGCCAGCTAAGAAGCTGACCACCAGAAATAAGGTAAGTTTGAGAGGGGTCACGACCACAATCGTAACAATTCCACAATTGTGCGCTCAGGTAGGAAAAGCTGGATGCATAAGTGGATTTGTATTTGAGTCCTTTGGGTAGTGGAGATTTAGGTATGATCGTGCTGATTTTATGGTGTTTCTGGGTGGCAGGTCGATGAGGTCTGTCAGAAGTTATTTATTTAGCACAACTTTGGCACTACCACACTCATTGTAATCCTACAGAGGTCAACAGGGTTACTAATAATATGATTTATATAATTTTCTTTCCTCAGGCATCAAGATCAGGTAACCAAGATGTCAACCAAGACCAATCCCAGTTATCATATCCAGCATCAGTACCTTGCATTTCCCTGTTTTTTTTGTTTTGTTTTGTTTTGTTTTTTGTGGTCTTTTACTTCTTATCTCTGAAAGAGAAACTACTCTCCTATCTTGGTCTAGGCTTTGCTCAAGTGATGATAGGCTAACTCAACACTTCTCTTCTAAAAATGGCCTTGCTCAAGCCTTGGGGTTTTGCATCTGTTTAAAACTAGGGATTTAAAGCATAGTGTTATATCTAAGACCTAATTATGTCCTAAAGCATACAATTTTAACTATTTCACTTCCACAATGGGTATACATGCCATCCCAAGTAGGATATCCAGGTATAGGTCGTGCCATGAAGGCATAGGCCTGCATCCTTCATACATAATATGAGGACCCAGACAATCTGTTAGGTAGCCTAACCCATGCATGCATGGTTGAACAGGCTACTTGTTGCAACCTTGGGCCCTGAGCATGTGACCTACGCCTATATATTGGCCCCCTTCCCACCATACCACACCCCACGTCTTCTCTTCCACCACCCATACAAGATTCTCCAGTGATAGCAACTACAGATAGAACCCCAAAACAATTTTGCAGAGTGCTTGAGAGCTATATGTGATATATGTGGACCCCATCTCAAGCTGAGAGAATATCCTAGTCTTTCATGGATGCATGAACAACCATTTCTCTCAGCAATCATTGGCCCTCAGTCACAGTAGTCCAACCCTCAGTGCTCTGTGTAAAAAGGCAATTGGAAGGGCTATGTGAGCCAAATATAGAGGGGTCACTTCCTTTAGGAGAAACATAGTTGCAATGCAGCTGTTGACATCAGTCAAAAGATTCCAGTGTGGCATCTTAGATATCCATAACATACAGAGCAGTGTACATAGACTAGTCCCAATTGACTTAAGCCTCAATTTTGTTAAAAGCAATCATAGATAAAAGTGGAAATGGTAAATCTAATTAGATTGTCCATAAACCCAACATGTTTTGGCACCTTGGTGCCCGCTTAAAGAGCAGTTTTTTTTACAATTATAGTCAGTAATACCACTTATAAAATGCAGCAGAAATAGGGACATCAGTGACTTAAAAATGTATTTTTATAAAAATTCCTTACCATGAGAATGAAATCATACACCATAGCGACAATCAAGAATTACTAGTGGAACCCTTATGTGTGAAGTTAAAGAAGTGTTAAGAAATCAAAACCAAAACTTTTACCTAATGCGACCACCTATAATACCACTATGGTTGCATGTAAGGAGTTGTCAAACCACAGACATAACTAAAAAAAAGATAGAAAACATAATAACAACTTATAAGAACCTTTAAATATCTTAGAATATAAACAACGCTAGACAAGACAAAATATCCTTCTTCTAACAATGATGGGGATCAGTTAGTGCAAGTCTATTCGATCATAACAATGCGTCTAGTTTAGCAAAACTGTTCTTAACACATTTAGCAGACCATTTACAAAGAAGCAGGAAAAGTGACCTTTGTGCACCTTTGTGGAGTGGAGGAGTAGCCTAGTGGTTAGTACAGTTGCCTTTGATCCTGGGGAACTGAGTTCAAGTCCCACTGTGGCTCCTTGTGACTGTGGGCAGGTCACTTAACCCTCCATTGCCCCTGGTACAAAATAAGTACCTGAATATATGTAAACCACTTTGAATGTAGTTGCAAAAACCTCAGAAAGGCAGGATATCAAGTCCCATTTCCCTTTCCCTTATGGGGGTCTTTCCTGCATGCTAAAGCCATTTCTTCCTGCACCCAGAAAACTGGCATTAATGGGCATGTGCTAATGTTACATTTAGTATGTGACCATTAAAAAACATTAGTGTGTGAGCTCTTGCTGCCACCTATTTGGGATAATGTGGGACATAAATGTCATAAATAAAAAAACAAAAGCAGCCCAGACCTCACTTCTTAACAAGCTATATATCTCAGTGGCTTAAAAGTAATTTTATTATCACCGTAGTCCTATTGGGGGCAGCAGAGGACCATTTTTGCCTCTATAAAACCTTCTCAAAAGGGTCTCTGCCTATAGTTTACATATTAACAAAAACAAAAGTAAAAGCAGCTGAATTAAAAATAGGAGCCACCAGAGGTTAAAAAATTAATGTCACAAAATAAAAGAGATGCCCTGAGGGCATGCAACATATACAGATAAGTTTTAAATTAAAAAATGAAAACTATTCTGAAAGACCGAATAAAAAGTACTAAAAATAAAAGCAACCAAGTAATAAAAATTATGGGATTCATTTTCAACAAGAAAAGCATCTAAAAATGTCATAAAGTGGCATTTGGACATTTTTTCTTGAAAAATGACCAAATCATGATTTTTGAAACTTGGATTCGAGATGTTTTTCTCTGTGGTGCATGAAAATCACAAGGGGGGCATGTTGGAGGTAGATTTGGGCGTTCCCAAAACTTGCACGTTTTTCATCCATGATGCAACAAAGCAAAAATGCTCAGGGCTAAAAGTTAGATGTTTCAGTCTACACCTGTTTCAATCATACCTAAGTCACATAAAGGTACCCTAAAAGACCAGATGTCCACTGGAAGGATTCCCCCAGTGTCATTAACTCCCTCCCAAAGATGTGAAAGAAATGAACATACCAGCCTCTATATCAGCTGCAGATGTTATGGCCAGTTCTACTAGAGCAGCAAGCAGCAGGGCCGCCGAGAGACAAAGCCGGGCCTGGCACAAGCACACTCCCGGGCCCGCCCCGCTCCGCTTACTTGTCCTGCTCCATCCTGTCAGTATGCACAGCAAACTTCCCCAGGGCCCGGATCTAGCATTGCTCTCCTTCCTGCTGTGTCTAAAGAGGCTGTTTGGACGCGGCAGGAAGGAAGTACTCTGCTTTGTGGCGCTGCCGCACACGGGAATGGGAAAGTGATGCTAGCATTTAGATGGCCACAAACACCTCAAGACAAATAGTACAGTTATGCTCACCAAAGAACAAGGGCCATACTTGAGCAAACATTTGGCATGTCAAAAACATGCTTCAGATGCCCTGACAAAATGGGAGGGGTGTTACTGAAAACTAAGGAAATGCAGTGGGTGCAAACCACAGCAGCTAGACTGGAAGGTTTGACCATGCTACACCAGCTTTGAAGGTACTTTATTGCCTACTCATCTTCTCTAGGATTTTTTTGTTACATTTTTGTACCCTGTGCTTTCCCACTCATGGCAGACTCAATGTGGCTTACATGCGGCAATGGAGGGTTAAGTGACTTGCCCAGAGTCACAAGGAGCTGCCTGTGCCTGAAGTGGGAACTGAGCTCAGTTCCTCAGGACCAAAGTCCACCACCCTAACCACAAGGCCACTCCTCCACTTGTTTTAAGATTTTTCTTAACATATATAATCTTATTTTTTAGATGCTCCACCCTATCTTTCAAGTGCTCTTGTTCCATCTCAAAAACACTTTCCTACTAGATCACAATATTTGAATCAATTAGTCATTCCACGCCCATCAAACTATCAACTGGATATAATCAAAACTATGGCTATTTTTTTTATTATGGACCTGTGCAGTGGAATTCACAACCATCCCCTCTATGACCTGAATCTAACCACTTGTGTTTCAGGACAGCACTGAAGACATATTGAAGACAAAGAGCGGATTGGAGTAGTAGCCTACTGGTTAGAGCAACAGTCTTGACATTCTAATGTGGCAGGCTCAAATCCCAGTGTTGCTTCTTGTGATCTTGGGCAAGTCACTTAACTCTCCACTGTCTCCAGGGACACAGAAATACCCAGTGTACCTGAATATAACTTACCTTGACCTATTACTAAAAAGGTATGAGCAAAATCCAAATAAATAAATACTTAAATTTGTATTCAAAGACATTAGGGGATGCCTGTGTTTTCAGTATTGTATGGACTACACTGACTTTGATTCTTTTGCCTTTTATTTTATTATTTTCTCCAGATATAGTGCAATTGTTTTTCTTTTTCCATTATTTCTGATTGTATTATATTTGTGAATTGCTTTGCTTGTCTTAACAGATGGAACATTCTATAATAAGTTCTCAAATAAATTAAACATAAACTAAAAAGTATGCCAGATATCCACTGTACGCTGCTTACTGCTATACAACATGGCACACCAGTGTTAGATAGGAATGTGCATTCCTTTGAAACATGTCCATGATATTTTGTGTCATTAATTGCCCAGAATGAAAGAAATAAATCCAAAATTGTGGGTTTTTTTTTTCATTAATAGTGCACATTCAAAAGAAAGAGTGTGCACTCTTTCCTGATAGTGGAAGCTCGTGCAAATTATTGCACATGCACAAATAGTACACACATTCATGCATTATCTGGAAAATGTGCACACTCTTTCAGAAGACTATGCACTCTGTTCGAAAGAATGAGCACTACCAACAATATTGCTCCTATTTTGAAAAAAAAAACCAAGTAGAAAATTCATGTAAATGGCATGAGAATAGAGAGAGAACAAAGTATGTATTTATTTACAATGCAAGGTAATGGGAAAGACTGAGGGTGTGTGCTCCAAACAAAGAACAATGCAGATAATAAATACACTTTCCTACCCACCCACTCACTACAGAGTGGAGGAGTAGCCCAATGGTTAGTGCAGTGGGCTGAGGTCCTGGAGAACTGGCTTCAACTCCTACTGCAGCTCCTTGTGACCCTGGGTAAGTCACTTAACCCTCCATTGCCCAGGTACAAAACTTAGATTACAAGCCCATTAGGGGCAGAGAAAGTACCTGCATATAATGTGTATGTCTAGTAATGAAATATAAATGATAAGTAGTAATAGTCACTACTTCAAAGTAGTACCAGTTCAGATATAGTTCAGCCGTCTCGGATCTCCTCAGCATCTGATGCACATGGCGTTGGTCCTGGTAGGAGAAATGATTCAGTGACATCCTATGGCCTGGCAGGTGGTCTATCTTTGGTATATGGAGCGGATTCCTAACATTTGTAGCAGCAGCTATGGGTGCCAGCTATTGTGACTACAGTTGTATGGATGAAACAGTGCTGTGCAAGCGGCTGCAAAGAGGCATGCATGCATGTCTAATAGAGAATCTACTCTTCTGCCCAGCCCTTAATTGGCAAACTTCTTCAAGGAGTTGGCATGAGCCCAGCTCTTCATGGGTCCTCTGGCTCAGATTCTCTTCTGCATCCTCGGGTACATTTGTGGGTGTTTGGGGAGGGTGCTATCACCATGCAGCATCAGCACCTAAAAGAATCCATCCACTTATAGAATTTTTCCCTAAGAGACTGGGAAATGGTGGTGGGAGGGACATGCCCCTCAATGTTATTCATCAGAGCTTTCCACTCCTAGGATTGGTGCAGTGCATGGAGTAGAACATTTTGTATTCTGACATCGGCATCTTTAAGCTGTTCTCAGGAAACACTGGTTCATACATTAGTGGCCTGCTACTATCAATGATAAAGTTAACAACAGTCCTGGAAGCATTAATTTTCTTGGATAGCATAGGTTATGAAGTGGGTACAAAGCAGGTAAACACTAGAAATAAGTACAATTCAATTTATTTTAAGGTCTACAAAAGTAAATCATTAAATCACTCAGTCTGCAGATGTAAATGATCTCACAAAAAAGAAGTCCAAATCTCCTGTGAAAACAGAACAAAACTCAGAAAAAGCGGAAGATAAACCAAAACAGACCAAAAACAAGGGAGTAAGAGCGCCAGAAAAAGTTTAATAGGACCCTACACGGTCCGTGTTTCGGCCAACAGGCCTTCCTCAGGGGTCCTATTAAACTTTTTCAGGTGCTCTTACTCCCTTGTTTTTGGTCTGTTTTGGTTTATCTTCCGCTTTTTCTGTGTTTTGTGATGTAAATGATCTGCAATACATTTTAATCAGGCTATTGAACAAGCAGGAAAAGTGCTAAGAATGAGCATTCATAAACCCAATATAGGAGGCATGCCAGGACACATAGAAACTGGAATATCAATCTAAATATAGCCTTTCCCAAACAGAGATTCTATCCAAGAGGGGGGGGGGGGGGGGGGGGGGAGAACACCATTAATGATATCAATTGAAAATGTTCCCAAAGCAAAAAGTTACAGTCTGTTCAAAGGCTTACAAAATTTAGTAGTATAAATTGAAAGTGTGACTTCAGTAAAGGGATTAAGCAGGTCAACTGGGCCTCAACATCTGCTTCTTTCCTCTTCTTCTCTCATGTAACAGGGAGATGACTTCTCAAGCAATTCTTGTGGATCTGACAACAAATTCAGAAGTACTGAGATGAAACAGCATTTGAGGGAAGATGTATTGGAGCACCATTTTCTTTTAATTATTTTACCAGGGAACTGAAGTGATTCATATCCCTCCTCTTTCCCTTAAGTACATAACACGTGCCATACTGACTCAGACGAAAGGTTCATCAAAACCAACATTCTATTCTCGAAAGTGCTTAGTCCAGGTTACAAATACTCAGCAGGATACCAAAGTGTAGATCCATTCCTTGTCCCAGGGATAAGAAGTGGTTTTCTCAAGTCCTCATGGCTAATAATGACTTATGGGCTTTTCTTATAGGAATCTAACTATGATAAATAGAAGGCACCACTGCTTTGTAAATAGAAAAACATATGAGCATTTTATGCCAAGGTCTCTCTTTTACTCTGTGTCTAATCTGATTCTGTGCTGGTGGCTTCCCAGCCATTCTATAATTGTTCTGCCCCCCAGCAGCCTTGCACTAGTTTTATAGTATAGCCCTAAAATGTGTTATTCTCACTTCTAAGAATTTTCACTGCTGCAGTCACTCACTGCAGAGATATATGAGCAATGCATTGTGTATAATGTAGTCTCACATGTACTGCAGTCACATCTGCTTGTTTGTATAAAGCTTGTTACTAGTGGTCTATTCTCCTACAAAGACCTCATCCCTTTTTCAGTCAAGCTTGGCACCTTTGTCTACCTACTGTCATTTCCTGATTATTCTTACTATCTGTGTCCTGATGGGTCAGCTAGGGTATGACCTTTCTCTCTAGTCAAGGACTACTCTCTAGGACCACCTCTGCTACCTGGTCTCAAGTTCTATCTCTATTGGTTCTTCTATCTCTCTCTCCCCCCTGGGCATATGGGTGCTCTTCTGGACTTCTCTGACCCATGAGCCCAGACATTCTCTATCTTGTTTGGATTCACATGTTCTTGCTCCCATGAAGACAACTCGTCTTTTTACCTCACTCATTCTTTCTTACAACATATTGCATGATCAGCTTCCCATTTCTGAACCACCTTCATTCACCTATCAGCTCTCCCACCTCTCTCTGCCATAAAGCTTCTTTCTCTTCAAATTTACATCTCCAGCCTCCGTTACAGCTCTCAGAATTACGAAGTCTTTTGCCTTGGGGCAGTAACTTCTGAAAACCTACTAACTGTGAGTAAATTGGCTATATTTATTAAATAAAAATAAATTTCAGAAAAAGATAAGATACTTCTGGTGTTTGCTGTTCTGCTGAGGTTATACTGTCTGATTATTTTTAGCACACATCTGCTTTAAGAAGATATAATTCTTTAAGAGACCAGAAATGGGAAAGCAAAAATGAAAGGCAAAGGGCAATGCCATCTAGAAATTCATTAAAAAGGGGGGGGGGGGGGAATAGAACCTGTCAAATTTTGGTCACAGATTGAGCTACCTTCTATTTCACTGGAAACGGATTTGGAAACTTCTTTATATTAATGGAACAATACTATAGTTAATACATTGGATAATATAGCTCCATTAAGAATGAGAACAACAAACATAGTTTGAAATGTCTATATGCGAATGCCAGGAGCCTAAGAAATAAGATGGGGGAGTTGGAATATATTGCACTAAATGAAAAATTAGATATAATAGGCATCTCTGAGACCTGGTGGAAGGAGGATAACCAGTGGGACACTGTCATACCGGGGTACAAATTATATCGTAGTGATAGGGTGAATCGGATTGGTGGAGGGGTAGCATTGTATATTAACGAGAGCCTTGAATCAAATAGATTGAAAATTCTGCAGGAAACAAAACACTCCTTGGAATCACTGTGGATTGAAATTCCATGTGCAAAGGGGAAAAGGATAGTGATAGGAGTGTACTACCGTCCGCCTGGCCAGGACGAACAGACGGATGCGGAAATGTTAAAGGAAATCAGGGACGCAAACAAACTGGGCAACACAATAATAATGGGGGATTTCAATTACCCGCATATAGACTGGGTTAATGTAACATCTGTACATGCAAGGGACATAGGATTTCTTGATGAAATCAAGGACAGCTTCATGGAACAGCTAGTTCAGGAGCCGACAAGAGAAGGAAAAATACTAGACTTAGTCCTTAGTGGTGCTCATGATCTAGTGCAGGGGGTAACGATACGAGGGCCGCTTGATAACAGTGATCATAATATGATCGGTTTTGATATTGGCATTGAAGGAAGTGAAACTAGGAAATCAAGTACGCTAGCGTTTAACTATAGAAAAGGTGATTACGACAAAATGAGAAAAATGGTGAAAAAAAGACTGAAAGGAGCAGCTCGCAGAGTAAAAAACTTGCATCAGGCGTGGATGCTGTTTAAAAACACCATCCTGGAGGTTCAGGACAAATATATTCCACGTATTAGAAAAAAGGGAAAAAAGACTAAACGTCAGCCGGCGTGGCTAAACAGTAAGATAAAGGAAATCATTAGAGCCAAAAAACAATCCTTCAGAAAGTGGAGAAGAGAACCAACTGAAAGTAACAGGATAGATCATAAGGAATGCCAAGCCAAATGCAAAGCGGAGATAAGGAGGGCAAAAAAGGACTTTGAGAAGAAATTAGCGTTGGAAGCAAAAATACATAGTAAAAATTTTTTTAGATACATTAAAAGCAGGAAACTGGCCAAAGAGTCGGTTGGGCCACTGGACGAAAATGGTGTTAAAGGGGCGATCAAGGAGGACAAAGCCGTAGCGGAGAAATTAAATGAATTCTTTGCTTCGGTCTTCACCGAGGAGGATTTGGGGGGGACACCGGTGCCGGAAAGAATATTTGAAGCGGGGGAGTCGGAGAAACTAAACAAATTCTCTGTAACCTTGGAGGATGTAATGGGTCAGTTCAGCAAGCTGAAGAGTAGTAAATCACCGGGACCTGATGGTATTCATCCCAGAGTATTAATAGAACTAAAAAATGAACTTGCGGAGCTACTGTTAGATATATGCAATCTGTCCCTAAAATCGAGTGTAGTACCGGAAGACTGGAGGGTAGCCAATGTTACTCCGATTTTTAAGAAGGGTTCCAGAGGAGATCCGGGAAATTATAGACCGGTGAGTCTGACATCGGTGCCGGGCAAGATGGTGGAGGCTATTATTAAGAATAAAATTGCAGAGCATATACAAAAACATGGACTGATGAGACAAAGTCAGCACGGATTTAGTGAAGGGAAGTCTTGCCTCACCAATCTAATGCATTTTTTTGAGGGGGTAAGCAAACATGTGGACAATGGGGAGCCGGTTGATATTGTATATCTGGATTTTCAGAAGGCGTTTGACAAAGTGCCGCACGAAAGACTCCTGAAGAAATTGCAGAGTCATGGAATCGGAGGTAGGGTATTATTATGGATTAAGAACTGGTTGAAAGATAGGAAGCAGAGAGTAGGATTGCGTGGCCAGTATTCTCAGTGGAGGAGGGTAGTTAGTGGGGTCCCGCAGGGGTCTGTGCTGGGTCCGTTGCTTTTTAATGTATTTATAAATGACCTAGAGATGGGAATAACTAGTGAGGTAATTAAATTCGCCGATGACACAAAATTATTCAGGGTCGTCAAGTCGCAGGAGGAATGTGAACGATTACAGGAGGACCTTGCGAGACTGGGAGAATGGGCGTGCAAGTGGCAGATGAAGTTCAATGTTGACAAGTGCAAAGTGATGTATGTGGGTAAGAGGAACCCGAATTATAGCTACGTCTTGCAAGGTTCCGCATTAGGAGTTACGGATCAAGAAAGGGATCTGGGTGTCGTCGTCGATGATACGCTGAAACCTTCTGCTCAGTGTGCTGCTGCGGCTAGGAAAGCGAATAGAATGTTGGGTGTTATTAGGAAGGGTATGGAGTCCAGGTGTGCGGATGTTATAATGCCGTTGTATCGCTCCATGGTGCGACCGCACCTGGAGTATTGTGTTCAGTACTGGTCTCCGTATCTCAAAAAAGATATAGTAGAATTGGAAAAGGTACAGCGAAGGGCGACGAAAATGATAGTGGGGATGGGACGACTTTCCTATGAAGAGAGGCTGAGAAGGCTAGGGCTTTTCAGCTTGGAGAAGAGACGGCTGAGGGGAGATATGATAGAAGTGTATAAAATAATGAGTGGAATGGATCGGGTGGATGTGAAGCGACTGTTCACGCTATCCAAAAATACTAGGACTAGAGGGCATGAGTTGAAGCTACAGTGTGGTAAATTTAAAACGAATCGGAGAAAATTTTTCTTCACCCAACGTGTAATTAGACTCTGGAATTCGTTGCCGGAGAACGTGGTACGGGCGGTTAGCTTGACGGAGTTTAAAAAGGGGTTAGATAGATTCCTAAAGGACAAGTCCATAGACCGCTATTAAATGGACTTGGAAAAATTCCGCATTTTTAGGTATAACTTGTCTGGAATGTTTTTACGTTTGGGGAGCGTGCCAGGTGCCCTTGACCTGGATTGGCCACTGTCGGTGACAGGATGCTGGGCTAGATGGACCTTTGGTCTTTCCCAGTATGGCACTACTTATGTACTTATGTACTTATGTACTTATGAGAAATTGTTCTAAGACTATGCATTCACCTTTGTAGACATCTCAATTTTCTTAAAACAGACTTGCAGAAAACTGGAGAGGAAATGGCAATAATCAGGCTTTTTATCAGATAAAAGGCTATGGAAACAACAGATAAACATACAGAAAAATGAATTAGCCAAAGCAAAAAGACATTTTTAATTTGGAATTGATGGGTATGGTCACCACTGAGCAAAAGATATTATTTAAGTTGTCGAGGGAGTTAACAGATACAACTAATGTGGATAAACAAATAGAACAACCGGATGCCAATTCTTTGGGTCATATTTTTTGGAAAAAAAATTATATTGCTGAGGCATTCATTATCTTAGGAATCCATTAATATCCATAATTCCATAGTAGTTGTGGAAAAATCCAACAGAGATTTATGCAGATAGATGTTGGTCTTCTTTTGCTCCAGTTAGTCTTGGAGAAGTGTCAACTACGCTGAGGAAACTTCCCAGATCTTTTTGTGTGTTAGATTCTCGTACAATTTATCTGCTGAACAATCCTCCTTTACAGGTTAGAAGTTTGATTATTGTTATTGCAAATAATATTTTAAATACGGGTTATTTTTAACACTCTATTGGTGAGATTGTTCTCACTCCTATACTAAAATCTACAAATTTGGACTTAAACTTTCCCAGCTAGTTACTGTCTGATAGCTAGCTTTCCATTGTTTACCAAACTTGTGGATCAATGCATCACATATTGCAGGCTATCAGGAAGGAAGTCAGGATTACCTCAGGTTGGAAGAATTTGGGGCTATCATTAGGTGATGAACTCTGGTCTGGAATGGAAAATGATTAACTGCCACTGAAGAGTGACCCCTGCTGGCATTGAGAAGCACTGATTGATAGATATGTCTCAACACTGGCTTCCTTTTCATCCACCCTCCAGCAAAAGGGCTAAAAGTGTCTAGGGAGGTTTTGCCTATGACCTGGTGAAGGGTGGGCAAAGAAAGAAAACAGGAAAACAAATGTAAAGAAAACGTATGAGGATCTTTTTACTAAGCTGCAGTAAAAAGGGCCCTACGGTAGCGGCAAGGGCAGTTTTTGCTGCGTGCCAGGACCGCTTTTTACCACAGCAGGTAAAAAAGCCCCCTAAAAAGACATGGCTATGCGGTAAGATTATTCTTACTGTCTGGACATGTAGGGGGGAGCCCTTACCGCCACCCATTGGGGTGGTGGTAAGGGCTCCTGCGGTAACCCAGAAGTAGCCAGGCAATATGTGGTGCTGCCTGATTACCACTGGGTTGGAGCCATGCTAGAAAATACGGAATTATTTTCAATAGCACCAGAAATGGCTCACGCTCGAGGTGGAACTACCACCTGTGGCTATGTGGGCCGACAGTAGCTCCTGGTTGCCGCACAGCGATCCTTTACTAAAATGGCCCCATGGTTTCATATGAAAGGTAAAAGAAGTATGATAGTTTCAAGCTAGGATATCTTTTTGACAAGGTTTTCATTTCCTGCAATGGTTGGCAAATAGACTGTGGGTGATACACTTTTACTGGGCTAACTCAGTGCATCACACACTAGAACAATTCAATGCACTGCAGATGTACTAGGCTTTTTGAAGAAAAAACATGAGCTACAAATTGTTAACAATTATTTGTACACAATTACAATATTTTGTTGCAGTGGTTGAAAGAGAGATATATCCACAAAAACACTGTTAAGGCAAAAAAAATATGGGCCTTTCACATGATCCTTAAAATTAGACCATTACAGACAAAAAACCTATAGTACTTTCTCCAAAGATGTTTGCTTCTGCAATCCCCCCCCCCCTTTTTTTATTTTAATGAGAACTAGTTCCTTTTTGAAACTTGAAAAATAAATCCTATTTTAAATTTGTGCAAAATGACTGACAGGATTTGCAAGATGATCTTTTTTTATTTTTTATTTTGACAACAACAAAATTATAGGCTTATAAAATGTGAATATTCTAGTATTGATTATAATGAATACACATAACAGCTTTATCAGCTCTTCTGCTGCATGTAACAATTCCTCTTCTCTCCTTTTAGCAAAATGCAGAATTGAGTTCTCAATGGATGTATATGGCCAAAGTCACATCACATCCTGCACAAGGAAAGTAAATGATTAGGAATACACAGAAATACAACATATACAATATATATTTGAGGGGATATAGAGAAGGGGGGAAACCATGCGATCCCTCCTGTCTTTGTTCCACCTTCCCTGTCCGAGGAGAGTGAGGCTTCAGTGGGTTAGTGGGCATCAGAGCATCAGTCCCAACACTGTTTGTGTTTGAGGGAGGTAGGAGCAGGGGGTCTCATCCCTATCTCCCCTTGCTTGGCCTTCCCGCCCACACTTGAGCGAGTAGGTGCCTCAGGTCATTATTTTTGAATTAGGCTCATTGGTGAGGGGAGGAGGAGGGAGCCTCTCTCTCTCCGGTGCTGTCCACAGGTTCACCTACGGAAACCTTGTTATGATTTTTTCTTCCTCTAGATAGTCAAATTTGATTGTCTTCTCGTCGCACCTCTAGGGTCGTTGCCAACCCTGGAGGGGCTATTCCAAGGACCTCACTAAACCATCCAATCAGTTGTGGCAACGGACAGTGTGTAAAAAGGGCAGGGACTCAATCTGTGTAGGTAGAGCTCAATCAGCTTTCTGAAAATGACCTCTTAAAATTATAATCCAAGTTTCCCTTCTTTATCGTCACTTTCTCTATAATCCCCCCCGATTTTCAGCCAGTGGTACGCAGAGCAGTTAAAGACCACCACCAGCACTGAACCAAGATATTAAATGTCAGGCCATTTCCGGCAACCAGCATTGAATACCTTTTTTCATTTCTGGCCACTAATCGATAATTAATTAAGAAGATATTCAGCAGTAACCAGTCATTGGCTAACGCTTAAAGATAGGACAGTTATCTATGCACTAATCTGCCCACTTAGTGCTGAATATCAGGTCCTAAGTGTGACCTGCCCTTGAAGTGCCTCTGACATATCTGACTCCTGGTTATGTGCTAGCTGTGAATATTCAGCAGAAATAACTGGCTATCTCCTGCTGAATAGGCGCTTATGTGTCATTTAATTGATCAGCAGCTATTTCAGACCGGTTAAATTGCTTTGAATGTTGAGCCCTGTGTTTTAATCTAACGATTTTATTCATACTATTTAATTATAATATATCAGAATAATAAATATATTTTTCCTTATAGATTCAAGATTTGGAAGCATAAAACTAGTCAGCAGCTAAGACACTGTCCCAAATGCAAATGACATGAGAGGAATGAGAGCTGCTTTACCTGTTCCTCAGGCGGTATTTACAGACAAATGGAAAGGAAAAACCTGCTGAGAAATCATTCCAGGTAACGTGACCTGAAACAAGAAAGAGAAAATGTTGTCAGGTTGTATAATATGAAACAGAAAAACACAGGGGTTGACTGAATTTTGGGAGCAGACTGCCTTACATGTCATAACCAGGTATTGTGGAAGAAGTGATGCTGACTGCTATATATTGATCAATTCTGTATTTATGTATTTATTTGTTTGTTTGTGACATTTATATCCCACATTATCCCAAACAAGTTTGAGTTCAATATGGCTTACAATAAACAGTATAGGATATAACAAAGAATGATGCATAAGAAAATAATTTGTTTTAAGAATCTAATTTTACAATACAGTATCATAAACATACTGGGATAACTATGGATGTTTAACCTTTAGATAATATATTATGAATGAGAAATTGTACATGAAGTAAAGATAAAATTAATGGTAAATAGAGTAATAATTAATTGTTTGAGATATGGTTGTTCATTGTGGGGGTTTGTTTGAATAGGAATGATTTAAGGATTTTGCAGAGTCTAGCATTTTCCTGTATATATATATATATATTTTTTTTTTTGTTACATTTGTACCCTGTGCTTTCCCACTCATGGCATGCTCAATGCAGCTTACATGGGGCAATGGAGGGTTAAGTGACTTGCCCAGAGTCACAAGGAGCTGCCTGTGCCTGAAGTGAGAATTGAACTCAGTTCCTCAGTACCAAAGTCCACCACCCTAACCACTAGGCCACTCCTAGTGGTGATAAGGAATTCCACCACTTGTTTCCTAGGTATGTGAAGTCTGCAGAGTGGGCAGTTTTGTAGATCACTTTTTTTGCAATTTGGGAGGTGTAGTCTGAGATAGTTTCTTGCCTCATATTTAGTGTTTCTTTGAGACAAGTTTATTAATGGTACCATATAGTCTGTAGCTGTGCCATTTAGGATTTGAAAGATAAAGGTACATAATTTGAATGTGATTTTCGTTTTGATGGGAAGCCAGTGTAATTTGATTAATAAAGGGGAGGCACTTTCTAAATGAGAGATTTTATATATGAACCTGGCTGCAGTGTTTTGAGCTGTTTGGAGTTTTTTCAACAGATACTCCTTACAGCCAGCATATATGGCATTACAAAAATCAAATTGGGATAATGTTAATGATTGTACCAATAGTCTGAATGTTTCTGATGAGAAATAGGGTCTGATCCTTTTTAGTTTCCAAAGAGACCTGAAAGATTTTGTGATTACTGAGGAAAGTTGAGTATCAAATGTTAAATGCTTGTCTATAATTATAGCTAGAATTTTCAGATTATTGTCAATGTGGAATGAAGTGTCGTCAATTGTGAAACTGTTGTAGTCATTTTGGTCAAATAGATTGGTAATGATCAGGAATATGGTTTTTTCTTTATTTAGCTTTAGTTTGGATTCTGTGGCCCAGGTTTTCATCAAATTTAAGCTAAGTTTTGCCTTTTATAAGATGTCTTGAATGTTCTTTTTGATGGTTAATGTATATGATAACATTGTCAGCATATATGAATGTTTTGAATCCTGCTGTTTCTAGTCTGTTAACTAGCAGTGACATCATTACATTAAACAGAATGGATGGTAGTGGAGAGCCCTGAGGGACGCCACAGTCCGGTGACCAAGGAGAGGATAAGGTTCTTTTCATTTTCAGTTTGTTACATCACTTATGGTGATTAAATTGTTTTTTTTTTCTTATTGGTGTTAGGATAATAGAACCTTTATTATCCGGCTTTATTATCCAGGAAAGCGCCATGGAATAGTAGGAAGGCGATATGCTGCTGAAGCAGATTGATGAATATATTAGGAGCTTCCTTCATAAGGTAACTAGGACAAGGATCTAGTATGCATTGTGATGTTGAATATTTTAGTTTTACTGTGTCATGGGTTGGTAGTTGGAAGGAAGACCAGATTCTGTTGGTGGGTATTCTTGTATGTGTGTCTGACTGTTTTTCGTAGATATTTTGATGGTTGATTTTTAATTTGAGGATTCCTTTGCTAATTTTAACTACTTTTTGTTCGAAAAAAGTAGCCAGTTGCTTTGCTGTTGGTGGAGACTCAAGCCTATTATCTGCAAAAGAAATAACCACAACCACTGTGGTTGTGGTTATTTCTTTTGCAGATAATAGGCTTCTTATCAGTTTGAAAAGTTTACTGGTATTAAGGAAATTACCACAAATTATTTTGTTATAGTATTGAGTTTTTGCAATTTTGATCTCATTTTCATATGTTTTGATGGCAATGTTCCAAGTTAATTTGTTTTCGTTTGATTTGTCTTTAGCTCATTTTCTTTCCAGTTTTTTACATTTCCTTTTCAAAAGAAGGATAGATTGATTAACCTAAAGTGAAACTTTCTGGGTTGGTTTGGATGTAGATTTGTACAGAACTTATATTCAAATCTACTACTCTTATCCAATTCTAATTGATTTTCATTGACTCAAGAAATGATTTGATTCATTGTAGTTTGAACATAGGAAATCAGCAATTTCCCTCCATCTACTGGAAATATGAATTATACGGTGGTGATCGTAATAAGTGTTCATTAAGCATTTGCAGCATCCATTCATACTGGGAAAGAATTATAAATCAGTGATCCATTCTCACAGAATTCTAAGGGTGGTATTCTGACACAAAAACATAAGCACTTCCGTAGCAGGTCAGGACATAAGTTCAAAAAGTCCAGTATCATGTTTCCAACAGTATAAAATCCAGGTTACAAGTACCTGGCAGCTCAAGGCAATCTGTGCTTGAGTCAAGGAATGAGATGGCATGGGTGAAGGGGGTGAGAGCTTCTTAGAGCTCTGGTCAAGAAGCATCAAAGTCTCATCACTCAGAATACCAGTCAACCCATCAGGACAATGCTCTGGTCAGTCTGTGTTTTGCTGCCCGTATTTCAGTTTATCTCTTTTTTAGCCCCAGCTCTGAAACTGTTGCATTCCCCTTGTTCATTTCAGCTGACTGTTCCCATTTCCTCTAGCAAAGCACATAAATCTTGTCAGACAGGCTGTAATTACGGAGGCTATAGCTAGCTCATTCCTGCCACTCATCCAAATACTGAGCAGGTTGTACAACCCTGACTTCAGCTAACAGTAATGTATACAAACCCAACAGGTGACCCAGATGCTTCTCATCTTCTTGTGACATGAATTCATTCACCTTGGATAACACAGGATCTCAGGAAGAGGTACTGCAGGCCTTACCTGGGTTATACATGGCAAGTAATGCAGGGAGAGGTTGAGTGCAGGTATTAACTCACATGGAATACTTGGCCATGCATTGCATTAGAATGAATGTTACTGAGGCCATTGCATGTTCTGCAGCAATGCAGAGGTAAATGGGAGCTTTTGACATGCAGTTACCATGATAATTTGTTTTGCCAGGTCTGGGGCAGCATATAAACATTTATTGAATGTTCCATCTCACCATATTATTCCATCTCACCATATTTAGACACAAGATCTTTTATATTGCTGGACCCATTTCATGGAATAAGTTACCTTTAAGAGTTAGGAACATCACAGATTTTTAAAGAATTTAAAAGGGAACTCAAAACTTTGCTGTTTATGCAGGCTTACAGCTGGGGAAGTATATAAAAATCTAATTTCAGGTTTACAGTTGAGGGAGTATGTAAAATTTGGTCTCGGTTCAGTAAATATTTGATTGATTATGATATTGTTATTATGTCATGATTTTATTTTTGCTTTATATTATGAATGTTTTGTTATAATCTGTTAACAACTATGGATTATGCAGAATATAGGTTTTATGATAAATAAATAAATAAAAGGATTCATATAGAGGATATCATGCCAGTTTTTGAGATTTAACTTTGGTTTTGTCTCTTTTTGCAACCCAAAAGAAGCCCCTGAAAGGTTCAAAAGCAGACAGGAGGTTACAGATATTTGTGTGCGTCTGAAGAAAAATGAAATTGAAAGCACATATCAGCACTTGATGGTTGACACCTAAATAGGAGGCTTGCAAAACTTGCTTGCATGCAACATGAGCCCTGGAAGTAGCTAGGGATTAAAAGATCAGTGTGCCTCAACATATCTACCATTATGAAAAATATAGAACTCAAGGAAAAGAAAATATATCTCTCTTTAACAAAAAGAAGGAAAAGTCAAATCCTGGATGACCCCCAAAATCTGTAGGGTTTGTTACAAATCAGTTGATAGGTAATAATCTCCACGTAGTCAGTGAGATGCTGGTCAGGTTGGGCTGGAGGATTCAGCCCTGCTGTTGAGTGAGGATGATTTGATGGGACCCCAGAAGAATTAGTGGTGCAACTAGCACATCTAGAAGAAGGGGAAATTACATCTGCAATAGCCAACATGGAGCAATCGGTATGATGTGGGTTGAGCCTCAGATGATCTTTTGGAGGACTCTGGAGATGAGCAGGAATGGCGGAAAATCATAGAAAAGGTGACCCATCTAGGGGATGGAGAAGGCGTGCTGTGTAATGGTGGGGTTCCCTGGGTAGAGCGAACAGAATTGGGTGCACATAGTGTTGTCCTGGAATGCAAAGAGGTGAATATGGGGTATGTCACAGGTACAGAACAGTTGGTCAACTACAACTGGGTCAGGTCAATGTGGGGTGTGTCACAGGTGCAGAACAGTTGGTCGAGTACAACTGGGTCAAGGGACCACTAGTGATGATCGTCTGAGACTGAAAGAGTCCACTATCAGATTAGGACTGACCCAGGATGTAGGTGGCCTGAAGTTCGATGTGCATTGCAAGGGCAAAGTGCCACATGTGAGAGGCCTCCCTGCAGAGACAGAGGGATCCAGATCCACCCTGCTTGTTTATGTAGAACATGGTGACCTGGTTGTCCATCTGCATGAGGACATGTTTCTGACTTGAAAGCTGAAAGGTCCGTAAAGCATAAAAGACAGCTCACAGATCCAGATGGTTGATGTCAAGCTGGGATTTGAGGGAGGCCCTGAGTCTTAATGTGACCTAAGTGGGCCCCCAGCCCTTGGTGGAAGTGTTGGGAACTGAGGTTGTGTGGCTTTGAATGGAGAGCCTGCTTGAAGAGATGGCGAATGACACCACCACAGTAGAGATGTTTTGATGGAGGGTGGAAGACATTGGTTGAATATACTGATTCTACTGGAGTTTGAGGTGCCACTGCAATGGTCGCATGTGTAGCCACAAATGCTGACCAAAGAAATAGTGGCATATGCGGTTGGTGACTCAGCTATTTGGGGAGGATAAAATGGGTGGGGCTAAGGTGAGGATATGGGGCAGAGCTAGGGAGAGGTTATGGGGCAGGGCTAGGTTGGGGTTATGTAGTGGATTGCAACAGAATGGAGCGAGTTAAAATCTTTAGAGTGTGTGTGTGTGTGGGGGGGGGGGGGGGGCAATGCCTATGTCAGCAGTAAAAGAACCGCTGTTACTGATGGTTATATACACAGTGAATACTCTCCAGGAATCATGTGCCAAAATAAATAAATAAAATAATGTGCCAAATTAATACAATATATTAAAGAGAACAATATTTGCAATATTCTAGAAATATATGCAAGTACTTTAACATTTGGCTCAGAGTCAGACCTAGCTCCCTAGTCCAACATCTTTCTGATCTTCCTGTTGGCCACGTGAAAAAAATATGTTCAGCAACATTGTAACAGAAATCTTGTGGTTAATGGCAACTATAAAATGATTTGTAGGTTGCTAAATGGCCACTATGCTTCAGATGTGCTTGCCTTTAGTTTATTGTTTAGTTACCAAACATGTTTGGAATGTTTTATATGTATTAGCTGTACCTATTACTTAGAGTAACAATCTAAGAACCAGGGAAGCCACTACCACTCTTTGAGATCTTGGATAAATCACTTCTATTGCCTCAGGTACAACCAATTGTAAGTTCTTCCGAAATAGAAAAATATCTACTATACCTAAATGCAACTCACGTTGAGCTACAACTGAAAGAGGCATGAACTAAATCCAAATCCAAAATCCAGTATCAGGCATACTGTGCAGTAATACAAAACCCTACAAAATCAATCAGGACCTATAAATCAATTCTACCATACCATGATAGTATTAATTTCGAGTGAGCACACAACAAGGGTCTTCCTCAGAAAAGGCAGCACCGTAAACATTGCAGTGGGCACTAGAACATCTATATGCCTATTGGAAAACACAGATCACTCCTGTACATTTAGTGCTTACAGAAAATCCCGTCTTTTTTTCACACACAAATGTAGGTAGACCATCATCAAGAACTGAATAAATAGAACTAAACTAAAACTAAAAATAGAATTATGTAGACAAAAATTAAACTGAACCCCCAAGAAGCCAGACTCTGTATACAGTGCAACACCAGGGAAATAGAAATAGTGACACATACCTCTCTGTACTGTGTAAAATATAAAGATTGTAGATGTAAATTTCAAAAAATTGATATATTCCAATTGTTAAATTTAAAATTAACAAATAAAATAAAAATGGAAAATAAGGTGATAACTTTTTATTGGACTAACATTACTTTTTTGACTAGCTTTGAAAGTCAAAACTTTGTTCCTTAAGTCAGGATAAACATACTACAACATCAATATACTGTCCCAACCTAAAGAAGGTTTTGACCTCCAAAACCTAGTTTAAAAAAGTTATTTAGTCCAATAAAAAGGTATCACCTTATTTTCCATTTTTATTTTATTTATATTTATTAACTTTTAAAGTGGACTAACATGGTTACCACATTACTTCATCCTAAATTAAAAACACAATTCTTTTTTTTCTACCTTTGCTGTCAGACCATTTATTATTATTATTATTATTATTATTATTATTATTATTATTATTATTTGTGTGTGTTGGCCCCAGTCTCTGATTACTGCCTTTCTGTCTTCTTTTAACTCTCTTTCCAAGGGTCTCCTGTCCATTTGTCATGTTTTCTCCTTCTGTCTTTTTCCTTCTTCTCACTTCCTCTATTACATTCAACTCCAACATTGGTTTGTTCCTTTCAGCTTTCTTCCAGTTTTTTCTGCCTCTGTATCCATTCAGATTTCATTCATATTATCTGGTCTTTAACCTCTCTCTTTGTACTGCATCTACTTACAGTTTTCTCTTTCTTTCACTCTGAACTTCTCATTCTCCTTCCTGTTATTCCCCAGTCTTTCATTAACTATTTCCTCTTTCTCTCTCTTTCTTCCCCCACCATCTAGCATCTTCTTTCTGTCCCTTTCACCTGCCATCTAGTAGCTTCTTTGTCTACATAGTAACATAGTAGATGATGGCAGAAAAAGACCTGCACGGTCCATCCAGTCTGCCCAACAAGATAACTCATATTTGCTGCTTTTTGTGTATACCCTATTTTGATTTGTACCTGTGCTCTTCAGGGCACAGACCATATAAATCTGCCCCACACTATCCCCGCCTCCCAACCACCAGCCCCACCTCCCAATCACCGGCTCTGGTACAGGCACAGACCGTATAAGTCTGCCCAGCACTATCCTCACCTCCCCACCACCAGCCCTGCCTCCCAACCACCGGCTCTGGCACAGACCGTACAAGTCTGTCCAGCACTATCCACGCCTCCCAACCACCAGTCCCGCTTCCCACCACCGGCTCTGGTGCAGACCGTATAAGTCTGCCCAGCCCTATCCCCGCCTCCCAACCACCAGTCCTGCCTCCCGATCTTGACTAAGCTCCTGAGGATCCATTCCTTCAGCACAGGATTCCTTTATGCTTATCCCACGCATGTTTGAATTCCGTTACCGTTTTCATTTCCACCACCTCCCGCGGGAGGGCATTCCAAGCATCCACTACTCTCTCCGTAAAAAAATACTTCCTGACATTTTTCTTGAGTCTGCCCCCCTTCAATCTCATTTCATGTCCTCTCGTTCTACCACCTTCCCATCTCCGGAAAAGGTTCGTTTGCGGATTAATACCTTTCAAATATTTGAACGTCTATATCATATCACCCCTGTTTCTCCTTTCCTCCAGAGTATACATGTTTAGTTCAGCAAGTCTCTCCTCATACGTCTTGTAACGCAAATCCCATACCATTCTCGTAGCTTTTCTTTGCACCGCTTCAATTCTTTTTACATCCTTAACAAGATACGGCCTTCAAAACTGAACACAATACTCCAGGTGGGGCCTCACCAACGACTTATACAGGGGCATCAACACCCCCTTTCTTCTGCTGGTCACACCTCTCTTTATACAGCCTAACAACCTTCTAGCTATGGCCACCGGCTTGTCACACTGTTTTGTCGCCTTCAAATCCTCAGATACTATCACCCCAAGATCCCTCTCTCCGTCCGTACCCATCAGACTCTCCCCGCCTAACACATACGTCTCCCGTGGATTTCTACTTCCTAAGTGCATCACTTTGCATTTCTTCGCAATGAATTTTAATTGCCAAACCTTAGACCATTCTTCTAGCTTCCGTAGGTCCTTTTTCATGTTTTCCACTCCCTCCGGGGTGTCCACTCTGTTACAGATCTTAGTATCATCCGCAAATAGGCAAACTTTACCTTCTAACCCTTCGGCAATGTCACTCACAAATATATTGAACAGAATCGGCCCCAGCACCGATCCTTGAGGCACTCCACTACTTACCTTTCGCTCCTCCGAGTGTATTCCATTCACCACCACCCTCTGGCGTCTGTCCGTCAACCAGTTCCTAATCCAGTTCACCACTTCAGGTCCTATCTTCAGCCCATCCAGTTTATTTAAGAGCCTCCTTTGGGGAACCGTGTCAAAAGCTTTGCTGAAATCTAAGTAGATTACGTCCATAGCTCATCCCTGATTCAATTCTCCTGTCACCCAATCAAAGAACTCAATGAGGTTCGTTTGGCACGATTTCCCTTTGGTAAATCCATGTTGTCTCGGATCTTGCAACTTATTGGCTTCCAGGAAATTCACTATCCTTTCCTTCAGCATCGCTTCCATTACTTTTCCAATAACCGAAGTGAGGCTTACCGGCCTGTAGTTTCCAGCTTCTTCCCTATCACCACTTTTGTGTAAAGGGACCACATCCGCCGTTCTCCAATCCCTCGGAACCTCTCCCGTCTCCAAGGATTTATTAAACAAATCTTTAAGAGGACCCGCCAGAACCTCTCTGAGCTCCCTCAATATCCTAGGGTGGATCCCATCCGGTCCCATGGCTTTGTCCACCTTTAGCTTTTTAAGTTGTTCATACACACTCTCTTCCGTGAACGGTGCTCTATCCACTTCAATCTCATTTGTACTTTTTACAGTCCATCGCGGTCCTTCTCCAGGATTTTCTTCTGTGAAAACAGAACAGAAGTATCTATTTAGCAAATTTGCTTTTTCTTCATCATTATCCACATAGCGGTTCGCAGTATCTTTTAGTCTCACAATTCCCTTTTTAGTCATTCTCCTTTCACTAATATACCTGAAGAAAATTTTGCCACCTCTCCTTACATTTCTAGCCATTTGTTCTTCCGTTTGCGCTTTCGCCAGACGTATCTCTCTCTTGGCTTCTTTCAGTTTCATCCGGTATTCCTCCTCGTGTCCCTTTTCATGAGTTTTTTTGTATTTCTGGAATGCCAACTCTTTAGCCTTTATTTTCTCAGCCACTTGCTTGGAGAACCATATCGGTTTCCTTTTTCTCTTGCTTTTATTTACTTTCCTTACATAAAGGTTCGTGGCCCTATTTATAGCTTCTTTCAGTCTGGACCACTGTCCTTCCACTTCTTGTATTTCCTCCCATCCCATCAGCTCCTTCCTCAGGTATTCCCCCATTTTACTAAAGTCAGCATGTTTGAAATCCAGGACTTTGAGTTTTGAGTGGCCACCCTCCTCTTCAGCCGTCATATCAAACCAAACCGTTTGATGGTCACTGTTGCCCAGGTGGGCACCCACTCGGACATTTGACACATTATCCCCATTTGTGAGTACCAGATCTAGCGTCGCTCCCTCCCTCGTGGGTTCTGACACCATTTGTCTGAGCAAAGCACTTTGAAAAGCATCCACGATCTCTCTACTTCTTTCCGATTTCACAGACGGAACCGTCCAATCTACGTCCGACAGATTGAAATCTCCCAACAACAGCACCTCTCTTTTCTTCCCCAACTTTTGAATATCAGCGATCAGATCTTTATCTAGGTCCTCCAATTGTGTCGGAGGTCTGAAGACAACACCCACATGGACAGAGGTTTTATCCTCTCTTTTTAAGGTGATCCATATCACTTCTTCCTTTCCCCAGTTCTGTCTGTCTCTCCCTCCCTACACCACCATCCTTCATCTCCTCTATCTGTCTCTTTCCCTGCTATCCAGCATCTCTTCTCTTGTCTCTCTCCTCTTGACATCCAGCTTCTTCTCTCTTGTTTATCTTACTCTCTTCTGACTCCACTATCCAAAATCTCCTGTCTGTCTTTTCCCCATGTTCTAGTATTGCCTATATGCAGTATTTCCTCCATATCACTCTCCCTCCACCATCCAGATGTAGAGCTACAATGAAGGAGAGGGCACATGGTGGCAGTAATGACAATTTGCAGTAATTTATAATGAAACCCAGGTTCTGGAGGGTCCTCAGGGTATCTTGGATGGTGAGCTCCAATCAATCCATGGAGTACACCATGTCCTTTCTTGCGTAGGTGCACTGCCACTACTGCAAAGCATTTGCTGAAAAGCGAAGGAACTGCCAATGGTTGGGATGGATAGGAATATGCATTTAAGCATCCTTGAAGTCAAATTGAAGCCAGCCAGTTGCTGTATTGAGGAAGGGAAGGATACTGGTAAGAGAAATCATCCTGAACTTCTCCTGCTTGAGGCAGGTATTGAGCAGGCACAGGTCCAGAATAAGTTGCAGCCTCTTGGTGTTCTTGGGGATGAGGAAGAATTTGGAGTAGAATTCTGTCCCATGGTGTGGTTCCGGAGCCTCCTCCATGGCATTGTTTTGATCAGGAGGTTCAGCTTGGCTACTAGGACTAGAATATGATGGCACGGAATATTGGTAGAATGAAATGGGTGGAAGGCCAGAGGGATGGGGGTGAAGCTGAGATGGTACCCCACTGAAATTATATCCAGGACCCATTGCTCCAAGGTGATGGCCTGCTAAGCAGGGATGAAGTGGCTGAGCCTCTCCCCCTCCCACAGACAGCATGTCAAATGCTGGGAGAGAATTTTAAGGAGGATATATACAGTATAGAAGACTCTTTATGGTCCTAGGGTTCTGCTTTGTGAAATATAGTGGATTCTGGATTCACTGAAGCTTCACTCTACTATAAGGTGTGAATCATCTACATGGATAATACTGCTGGAAAAACTGCTCATAGTAGGATTTGCGTTAGTTGGCAGATGAGGAGGGTTTGTGATACTGGTGTGCCTGTTCTGATGGCTCTGTAGACAGTTCCTATAAGAGACCTGTTTAATTTGGCCTTTTTGATGGCAGATTCAGCAACCATAGAATTATGCGGTAGTTGTTGGAGATCATGATCAGGGGCTTTTTGTAGTTGAACTTCAAGCATTTGGAGGCAGTTGAAACGGATTGAAGTTTCTGCCAGTTAGAAAGTTAAAGGACCTGGAGGAACTGGTGCACAGGTAGTGTGATGTCCTCTTTGGGGAGGGTGCTTGGCAGGATTTCAGGATCACATGGAAATCTCATCTGTCAGTGGGGGTGTTTGTCTGGCTGAGGCTGAAGGATCTAGAGACCTTCTGGAGAAATTTGGGATAGGAGTATTCTTCTGTGAGGTCAGAAGTGGCTTGAATTCTGGGAGAAGTTGTTGGGTCTTCAGACCAGACACGAGGGAGGGAGCGACGCTAGATCAAAGGATTAAGAGTGGTAGAGACACTTGGTTCCTCTCTGGATCTAGCTGAATTAAAATATAAATGTAGACAGTTTGAGAGATGATCCTTTGAGTAATATGCCTGTAGACACTCTTGGATGTGATCTACAGTAGATGTGAGTATGTAAGGATCCTTGTAAATCAGTTCACCAGAGTGCATTACTATCTAGATCCATGTGCGGCAGATCTATTAAGACCTTTGCTGGATCAGGTGTATTGCTGGCTTACAAATTTGGTGAACTCTTTATTGAGAGAAGGTGATTATTTGGAAGATATAGGAGTTATTACTCTTAATCCTTAAGGGAGATATATTAGATCCTAAAGATTGTAAAAACTATCAACCAATTGCTAATATTTCTACTTTGACAAAAATCATAGCAGCAATCGTGACATCACAGCTCCAAGAGTATTTGTATCATTTTCATTTATTGGACCCTTTTCAATCAGGATTCCTCTGTTCATTATATAGTACGGAGATGGTACTCTTGGCATTGGTATCTATTCTTTGGGGTTACCTAGATAAAAGATTGAGGTGATGGTAAATGCAATTAGATCTGTCAGTGGCCTTCGATTTAGTGAACCATGGCATGCTTGTGGGTAAAATGGAAAGAATGAGAGGGGGGTGTTAAAATTATTTGAAGGTGTTTGACAAAGAGATCTATGCAGGTTTGTTGGCAAGATAGTTTGTCTGATTCCTGGCATATGGAACAAGGTGTCCTTCAGGATTCACCCCTTTCCCCTTTTCAATTTATATATGAATGAATTGGGACTGTGAAAGTGGGGTATTGAATACTTCTCCTAACCAAGCAATATTGTCTTGATTTTTCCTGTTTTTCAGATTTTAATGCTGTGAAAATGTTGATGAAAGTGTTTTTTAAGGAAATTTTTGCTTGGATTAACCCTGAAAAAACAAATACTTTATGGATCAGATCTAAGAGAGTAGCTTTATTTATGGGTATGGGAAGGCAAAGCTATATACATTTGAATGTTGTGTACCTTCATGATTCTGATATACTCATAAAACATGAAATAAAGCTCTTGGGAGTATGACTTGATTCTGGTTTGATCATGGAAACCCATGTTAACCATCTGGTTCAAAAGATTTTGTTACAATTGAAGCCGTTACATAGATTTAAATATTTCTTGGAAGAGCATTATTTCCAGACTATTATTCAAGTGATTATTCTTACATCTTTGAATTATTGTAATGTTTGTTATTGGAGTTGCCAGCTAAACAACTAAAAATACTACAAAATGTATCTGCTAAAATGATTTTGAAATGAACACACAACTCCTTTTTTGTGTAAATTACACTGGTTCCTGTACAAGCATGAACTGAATTTAAATTGTTAACTTTTATTTGTAAAATCATATACGGACTGTGCCCTGGGTATTTAGTTGGTATGATTCCTATATATAAACCATCTCGCTGATTGTACACAGAAGCTGCTGTTAGCCCCTCCATCTCAGATGTGTTGCTGGTTAGTTAGTACTAAAAATAGTACATTATATGGAAGAGCTTCTGAACTTTGGAACAGTCTACCATCTGACTTTCACACTATGAGGTCCTTTTACTAAGGTGCACTAACAGATTTAAGGCCCTATTTACTAAGGTGTGCTAGCGTTTATGGGTGTTGCCTAGTGTTAGCATGTGCTCATTTTTAGTATGCACTAAAAGCGTTAATGGGTGTTTCCTAGTGTTAGCATGTGCTCATTTTTAGTATGCCCTAAAAATGCTAGTGCGCCTACAGTTCTGCTCAGTAAACAGGACCTTTAGTGTGTGCTAAATGATGACATTCATTATATTCCTATGGGAATCTTATCAGTTAGCATGTACTAAACATTAGCACATGCTAAATCTTATGTGCTCTAGGAAAGCTGTAAAAACATGGCTGTTCCAGTGATCTTTGTAGGTATATCGTTTTATTGATGATGTAACATTTTAGCCGTACTGTATTGTAATTACTGTTCTGTTGTAACCTGCTTTGAACTTGATGGCTAAATGGGATACCAATTTAAGGATTTTAAATTTTGAGAGGTCTTCTATGATTACACCTAAAGATAAGTTTAAGAACATATGCATTGCCATACTGGGACAGACCAAAGATGAATCAAGCCCAGTATCCTTTTTCCAACAGTGGCAAATCTAGGTCACAAGTACCTGGAAAGATCCCAAAAGAGTAAAACTGATTATATGCTGCTTATCCTAGAAATAAGCAATGGATTTTCCGAAGTCTACCTTAATAATGGCTTATGGACTTTTAGGAAATTATCCAAACCTTTGCTAAATCCTGCTAAGCTAACTGCTTTTACCACACATTCTCTGGCAATGAATTCCAGAGTTTAGTTACTCATTGAATTAAGAAATATTTTGATAGAAATCTTGAAAATTCCTTACAGTCGTTACCTCCTATGGCAAAGGCTTATTATTTGCTCACTACTGCTAAGAAACAACTTGATGAGGAAGAGATAGAAGGGCAGGTAAGGGATATCCTAGATGTTTCAGTGTTACTTGAGAAATCAATCTCAGAAGATTTAACTGTGGCAACTTTACTTGTACAGTTAGCCTTGGTGGTAGATAGAGAGTGAGATGAAACTTTTTTGAACTTTCCTATTAGAATTTTCCTGACATTTCTAAGGATATTCAGAGGCAAACATTTTTGTTGTACTGTCCTGTAAGTCTTCAAAAGGGGGCTCTCTTCTCCTTAAAGTTTTCATGTAAGTGCATTACTATTTTATCCTTAAACTTACGTGTTTTTTTAACCTTCTCATTTATCTGCATTTATCTGTGCAAATAGACCTGTGGTATCTCCTGAAGTTAGCTCTGTTGTTGGACTATCGCATTAGTTGCTTCATATTTAATTGGTTTAGGTTTAGCTGTTTGCTTATGCTTGATATCTAACTGATAATTAGTTACCTGTTGGATGTTAGCTCATACATTTCTGTACAAGTTTTTGCTTGGTTTATTTTGTATATTCATTAAAATAAAATGAAAAAGAAAGAAAAGAAATGAAAAAGAGTTAGAGATGTGAAAGAAGACTTGGAACTCACCTTTCTCAGTGTACCAAGAGCCTATATAGTGTTCATTTCCCAAATTGTCTGGTTGTCCATTGCCAAATCTTGCAAAATCCCATATTGAACCATCAGTCCACATATACTTCCCCTTCTATAAATAGTAAAGATTTAGAAATAAAAACATTTGCATGAATCACAAAACTTATGAGAGAAAGAAAGGAAGATTGATAGAAATAAAGGACCACAAAAAGTTATCTGGTTAACCTCTTTCCCTTCAGTCAGAATCCACTATGATGGTTATTTTAGAAGCTCTATTCATGTTGCGGACATTTGAAAACCAGCATTTTGGCATCCATATTTCATTGACATCCAAATCCAGATTTTATGAAGCCAAGATATGGACGTCTAAAACTGCAATATGTCTATATGGCAGGAAGGCGTGACCTGGGCATGTTTTGGGCAGAACAAGGGAGGGGCCAAAATATGGACGTCCAACTGCAATTTCAGAAGGAGAAGGGGAGTCCATGTCCAAAAAGATGGACATCTGTAATTAGACCTGATACTTGGCTTGTCCAGGTTAAAGAAAGGTGCTCCGATTGAGTAGTTATCAACTGGGTGGAATAATGGAAGTCAAAGTAGGTACTTTTCTGTCTGGAGGGAGTGCTCACAAAAAAAAAAAAAAAAAAAAAAAAAAAAAAAAAATATATATATATATATATATATATATATCACATATCACAAAGCACTGCAGTGGGATTTGAAATGGGGTCCTTTTGTTCTCAGCACTAGTTTTCAGCCAGGAACAATCATTCCAGCTGAAAGTTGTTATTTTTCTTGTTTCAGGACATCGAGTTGTTAACCCTACTTGATAATCCCAGCTGCTACCTTAAAGGGGCTGGAGCTGAAGCATGCTTTTTCCTTTCCTTAAAGACACCCCAAAAGAGCATTCTCCTCCCAAAGAGGCCCTCACTGAAGACCCCCACCCTCTGGAAGTCTGAGGAGTATTTTAGTGGTCAGTGCAGTGGACTGTAAACCAGGGGGACCCAGTTCAGTTCCTTCTTGTGCTCTTTTTGGGGTAGAAAAGTATCCTAACAGTTATTGCAGTGGTCTGAGAAACAAGGGAACTGGGTCAAGTCACATTGCAACTCCTTGTGACTCTGGGCAAGTCACTTAACCTTCCATTGCCCAAGGTACAAAATAGGTACCTGTAAATAATATAACTGCTTTGACTGTAAGAAAGGCAGTATATCAAATCCCATTCCCTTTCTTCTCCTTTAGGAATCACTGGGCCTACCTCTTAGAATTTCTAGGGGTTCCAGGTGTCATGGGCAAGGGGGAATCTGGCATGCCTTAGCGCTCTTTCTCTAGGTTTCTCCTCCTCCTAGACACAAATAACATGGAACAGTTATTCATTACACCAAGGAGCTTTATTATAGGTCTCAAACAAAACACAGCCTTCACTTTTGTCAGATATATTCTCTGTAGTTTCAAAACAATAAACACAGCTTCCTCCAGCATAGCTGTCTGTGCAGTCCCCCAGTGACGATCCTAGGTCGGCTGCCACCCGGGGCGGATCGCCGATGATGCGCACCCCCCGGGTGCAGTATGAACCCCCCTCCTGGTGCAATGACACCCCCCAGCGCATCAACCCCCCCCCCCCTCGGGTGCATTCTTGGCTGCTGGGAGCAGCCGCATGGCTCTCGGCTCTGCTGGTTCCCTCTGCCCCGGAACAGGAAGTAACCTGTTCCGGGGCAGAGGGAGCAGGGAACCAGCGGAGCCGACTGGCGCATGGCTGCTCTCTGCACCCCTCCAGCGGCGTGCACCCAGGGCAGACCGCCCCCACCGCCCCGCCCTTGGTATGCCGCTGCAGTCCCCCATTCTTCTTCTTCTCAGCACAGTTCAAATACTAAGCAAATATAGCCCTGACCTTCAGAGCTTAGGCATGTGGGCTGAGCAGCCAGACTTCACCTCCTTCCAAAGGCTTAGGCCTTCCTCCACTTCTTGGTCCAGCATTCTGTTTAGAGTCCTCCTTGCCCCAGGTTGGGAGACCTGCTGGCTACCAGCACCTACAACTCCTTAGTCCAGCCTTTACTTTAGGGTCTTCTTTGCCCTGGGTTTGGTAGACTGTTCACTCCTGTTGGCTATCGGTGTCCACAGATTCTTGGTACAGCCTTCACTTTAGGGTCCTCTTTGCCCTGGGTTGGGTAGCCCATTTACTACTGCTGGCCAATTGCTGTGAGGGAGCTCCTCTCCCTGGGCTGGGGCTCTTTCCTCCGGTTCCTTCTCTCTCCCAGGATTCTTCTTCCTCTGTCCTTTTAGCTCCCTCCTTTTTACTCAGGAGTTCTCAAACCCCTTCCTATGGGGCTCCTCCTTCCATTGATTGACAGCCAGGTGCTCAGTTTCACCTAAAGGAGCATGCAGGACATCAGGAGGAAGAGAGAGCAGGGCAGGGAACGCGATGGCACCGGAGACCGGCGCTGGACAAGGCTTCAGCTGGCAGGGGTTGGGGACCCCCACCATCAAAACCAGGGGCCCAGATGAAATTTGGGGGCCCAGGCCCCCCGTGGCCCCACCTAGCTACGCCACTGCTTGAGATTCAGCTCCAGGTTTTCTTTCCCTTCCATGCTCTAAATCCCTCCTAAGGCTCCTTTATGCAACACAAGTAGGAGAAGTGGAATGGGTACCCTGTGACTGCTCCTTTCAATACCACACAGGGCAGCAGCAGTCCCCAAACACTCTTCCTCCTGTCGGTGCCTGTTTCAAAATGGTACCAGTGATTCCTAGCAGTAGTCTCACAGTACTATCTCTAGAGGTCAAACTTCCATAAAAGGATCTGATTTCTAGAGACAGAATTACCAATGCCATTTGTAATCTGGTGTCAAAAGGAGAAGGTGAGACTAGGGATCATGTTTTCCCTGGAATCTCTAGCCACCAGGGATTCTAAGAGGGGTCTTTAAGAGGGTTTTTATGGAAAGGAGTCTGAATGGTGGGGAGAGTGTCTTCAGGAAGAAAGTGAAGAACGCTTAATCTCTGGCTCTTTTATAATGGTGCCCAGAAGCACTATCTGGTGGTTTATGAAAAAAACACATACTTTTATGTGACTGAGGTATTAGTATGGTCAGGGGACAATTTTGTGCACAACATGGGTGGAGTTGAGATTATCCAACATATTTGATAGCATATATGCATTCACATATACTTTATACACAAATATTTATGCCTTCCCTGATTCTTTGATCCAAGACAGATTTCTGCCACGTTGCTTCTAGTATTTTATAACAACACATAGTCCATCATTTTAGAAACATATCCACGTGTAAATACTGATTTTAAAAAGCCACCATTTACAGTTGGAGTTCTACATTACCCAGAGATTTCCATAAGGTATGATTTGGGCATATCTACCGGGTCAATATTCAGGCCAGGGTGGGCAGTGTGTCTTTAAAAATTGGCTGCCATGGGCTTTTTATATCCAGATATTCAGTGCAATACCTCACCTGGATTCCAGAGCTGAATATCCGGGTATGACCAGCCGCCAGACCTTATCCGTTTGCCAATATTCAAACCAGCACCAGGATAATTCCCCGGAAAAAGTAAGGACAGTCTTTCCTAACTTTAACTAGACAATTACACAGTTACTGAACTGAATATCATTGATAATTGAACAAGTCCCAGCCCTGCCCAGACTCTGCCCCAAAGACTGCCTTAGCACTAATTGAATAGTGCCATAGTGGCAGAGGTGGCTAGGAGGGTTTAACCAGGTAGGAGCCTTTAAAAAATCAGGCTTTACAAGTGTAGTATTCCCCGTTTTACCAAGGGAATATGCGTGAATGAGGAAAATTGTTCATCTTGGACTTTACAGCAGCTCATAGACCTGCATAAGTTTGTGTAGTTCTGTCTCAAAAACAGTACCAAGTTAAAATTATAGCCTCAGTACCAAACGGTGACACTTACCAATGTAGCTAACATGAGTAACACAGTAAGGGGTCCTTTTACTAAGATGCGCTGAAAAATGGGCTGCGGTAGTATAGGCACATGTTTTGGGTGCGCGCAGAATCATTTTTCAGCTCATTTGTAAAAAAAAATGCTTTTTTTTGCCAAAAATGGATGTGCGGCAAAATGAAAATTGGTGTGCATCTGTTTGGGTCTGAGACCTTACCACCAGCCCTTGACTTAGCAGTAAAGACTCACACGGTAACTGGGCGATAATGGTCTATGTGCTCCCAAATGCCGATTACTGCCCGCGCACCACAAAATAAAAATATTTTCTGATGCGCGTATCGGAAAGCGCGGCAAAAATAAAATTACCGCATGGGCCACGTGGTAACTGGGCGGTAACTCAGAATTGGTGCGCATCGGGTGCACGTAGGCGCTTACGCAGCTTACTAAAAGGGCTCCTAGATAAAGAACTGTATGGTCCATCCAGTCTGCCCAACAGTCACATTCATTATCAAAGCATTATTAAACCAAAAATCCAATAATATTATTACTACCACAACTTATCATTTCTAAAGAGCTACACATTTTATTTGCTAAGTTCCACTTTATGATGTCTTCCCCTCTCCTACTGGGATATACAGGTCACTCATTCATAGCATACGATATGAATATGGTATAAAAATGTGCATACTTGATCCTTATCCGTCCTTGCCATTTTCAGAGCTCAGATCCTTAAAAAGTCTGCCTTGCACTAGCCCAACTTCCATACTACTGGAGTTGCTATTGAAACCCACTCCAGCCCATCCTGATCTGTCTTGCCTTATACAGGGCACAGACCGTTGAAGTCCATCTGGCATTATCCTCGTGTTCCAACTGCTGAACTTGCCATTGAAGCCCTCTCCAGCATAGCCTGAGCTGTCTTGCCATATATGGACACAGACCGTGTAAGTCCATCCGACATTGGCTTCATTTCCCCACTGCTAGAGCTGCTATCTAAGCACCAATCCTGCCCATCATAAATGAACTTATAACTGTTGATGTGTTAAGTTTTGTTTTGATACTATCCTTTTTCTTTCCAGGGATCCTTTGTGTCTATCCCATGCATTTTTGAATTCCATAGCTGTTTTTGTGTGTAAAATGTTATAGCTGCATGTGGAAACGATGCCACTTGCACCTGGAAATTGTGACATTGCCACTTCCATATGTTAATGCCAACATCTCCACATAGCTACTGCCTGGTCCATGCCATTCATATTTTCAATGTGTTTTTTTGTAAAATAGTTGCTCTCCTGCACGTGCTGGAAAATACAATTGCACTCCTGCAGGCAGATCATTTCTGAATATACTACCAGAACTGAGCATGTCCCAACCTGGATCTCTTAATTCTGAGACTGCTGCTAAGGGTAAGTGATACCATTTTGAACCCAACACCAAATGAATCGGGAACAAAAGGGAAACATTCCCGCCCCTTGCCCCTGGACCACCAGGCTTTGCCTTTGGTTAAATCCCAGAGGTGTATGAGGGAAGGCTGGGTTGGGGGACAGGTAGGAGGGGCTTGTGTGATGTGGGAGAGTGACATGGGGGGGTCAGGATGGTGGGAGGAAGGATTGAAGGGTCAGTGATGCATCTGCATTAGGGCTGTGGCCGTGCTACTGGACTGCCAGTAGTGTAGCTGCACTTACTCGCCTCCAGGGCTGACGAGAGGGGGCCAGAGGGGCAAGATTTCTCCGGGCCCAGCCTCCAAGGGGGACCCAGAGCTGGCGTCTGTCTCTCTCCTGCTCCTGATGGCACCCGGGTGATTGCGTCCCAACAGGAGCAGAAGAAAGAAAACTCCGGGGCCGGGCCCCCCTTAGAGACTGGGGAGGAGCAGACAGAGGGCTTCGGGACCTCTGGTTTGGCTGGCAGGGCCATGGGAATCCCCAAGCCCCACCAGCAGCCTTCCTCCAGCGCTCTTCTCCGTCGCATTGCCTGCCCTGCGGCAGTTTTTCCCCTTATGTTGCTCATGCCACTAACACATAGTAACTACAAATTTGTTGCACTTTAGTAAAAGGGTCCCTTATTGTTTTAAAAGAATATTTATATTCAGCTATCTTTGTTAGGAATTTGAAAATTAAAAAAAAATACTTAATAGATTCCCCTTCTCTGAATGCTCTGCATTTTTATTTTTTTTTAAATGTGGCAGGGTATTTTCAAACAAACATTCAAGTCAAAATTGGAACTTTCTGCTCATAACATCCAAAAAACTGTCCATCTCACAATGCTGTTTTATTCAGAATGGCCATCATACCTGCAGCTGACATATAACCTGGTTTTCCTTTCCAGTTTCATTTTCAGAACACAGGAAGGGGTACAGCAACCACTGAAGGATTAAGGAGGGGTCATGCGGTTATCCCTCCAGTGGTCAGCTGCTCAATCAGAACACCTTTTTGTAACTTGGACGTGGCTGAAACAAGTCTAGATAAAAACGTCCTTTTTAGACATGAATGTTTCTTCCCCTTCAAAAATTGCTGTTGGACGCCCTACTTTTGGGCCTTCCCTAGTCCCACTCAAAACACACCCACAACATATCCCCTTGCTATTTGGGTGAACTGCAGTATGAAATGTCCAAATCCTGGTTAATAAGTGATGACCAGATCAAAAATAAATCACGGTTTGTGTGTGCATAATTAATCATAGTTACTTGATCTATCTCTTCATGCTTTTTAAAGTCATAATTTTATTTCGTATCCCTCGAAATACAGTAGGCTTGTACTTTCTGCAAGCACTGTAGAAAGTACTGAGGCTTTTTTGCATATGTCTTTATGGTAAAATTGCTAAATTCAGTTCTTGATGTGCCATATAAATGCAGTTGTATATTATAAATAAAACATTTGGGCTTCTTATTGCTCATTAATTTCAGCTAATTTATTATGTACTTGCTATTATTTTTCCACAAATAAAAAGGCAAAATTATACCTTGAAAGTATCGTGTCCTCCAATCCAGTACGCCTGTCCAGCTCCTTGATTGTGTAATTTCCCCATTAAAACATAAATAAAGTCATTTTCCTCTACAGAATGAATGGAGGCCAGATGAGAATTTAGTGACTGGCATTTGTACTAAGACATACAAGAAGAAGAAAGTTTGTATTAGCATTAAATCTACCTATGCATTGCAGAGTTTTACTTGATTACTGTGAGAATGTGATAAAAACACAAGAACAAATGCATGAGCTAAAGGTAGACAATACGGAATAACTCATTTGAGACGGCAGAAGCTAAACCCTACAGGATTCATCCATCATATTTTCTGATATCTACATTGACTTTCAAAACGAAATACTTTGGATAATATAAAACTAATTTCAACTCTTTTTTTAAGTTCAATATTTTTATTCAGTTTTAAATAAGAACAACAAACCATTAAAGTGGTAACATTTTTTATTTTTTTGTTATATTCGTACCCCACGCTTTCCCACTCATGGCAGGCTCAATGCGGCAGGCAATGGAGGGTTAAGTGACTTGCCCAGAGTCACAAGGAGCTGCCTGGGGCGGGAATCAAACTCAGTTCCTCAGGACCAAAGTCCACCACCCTAACCACTAGGCCACTCCTCACAAGAAGTTCAAAAAGAACTTCTGTTGATAACATAGAGTCATGCGCACCTTTCTTTAAATTAGTCACCATAGTTTTATAACTCCTCTTGCTCTCTTACCTAACTATGGGGCCCTTTTACAGAGTGGTAGTCCTGCCTCATCGCGTGGGGAAAAAGAAAACCTTCATAAATGGCTTGCATGGAGATAACCCGGTGGTAATCGGGCATCACCACATGCTGCCCGGCTACCATCAGGTTAGCGTGGGACCCCTTATCGTTACCTCAGTGGGTGGTGGGAAGGGCTCCCTGCCGCATGGCCATATGGTAAGAGTTCTTTTACCACAAGGCCATGTGTGCTGGGGGCTTTTTTACCCATTGCGGTAAGAAGGGCCCTGGCACATGGGAAAAATGGCCCCCGCCGCTAGCACAGCACCCTTTTTCCCACAGCTTGGTAAAAGGACCCCTTTATGTTAGCCATCTCTCTGACCTCCTGTACAACTTCCTTTAGTCACCTTATTTCTGACTTCTCTTACTCTCTTACCTATCTATATGTTCCTTCTGTGCTTACACTTTACAATGTCAATTAAAATGTTCTATTACGTATTATGTTTACATTGTAAGTAGTATATATGCCATGCTTTTTATTGTTATTTGAATATTTTTACTGCTATAATTGTCTATTGCTCATGTTTGATTTATTCTTACTGTACACCGCCTTAAGTGAATTCCTTCAAAAAGGTGGTAAATAAATACTAATAAATAAATCAGTACAACAGCAGAACAAAGAAAAAGAAAAGAGCAAATAAATACTTGTATTTCATAGTAAACCATATTACTAAGGGGGTTATTTTCAAGGCACTTACACTTACAAAGTTACGTGGAGGCGTAGTTTTAAAGCAGACTTAGACTTATAAAGTTACATGGAGGGGCATTTTCGAAAGAAACATCCAAGTTGCGATTTGGAAGTCTTTGCAAAACGTCAAAATCCAGGGGCGGGGAAAACTGTATTTCTGAAAAAAGATGGACGGCCATCTTTTGTTTCGAAAATACCGTCAGAGATGTCCAAATCCTTAAATTTGGACGTCCCTATATTTGGACGTCCCTAGACATGGACGTTTCTGACTTTTGGCGATTTTCGAAACCAAAGACGTCCATGTCAAAAACTTCCAAATGCAAGTCATTTGGACGTGGGAGGAGCCAGCATTTGTAGTGCACTGGTCCCCCTGACATGTCAGGACACCAACCGGACACCCTAGGGGACACTGCAGTGGACTTCATAAAATGCTCCCAGGAACATAGCTCCCTTACTTTGTGTGCTGAGCCCCCCAACCCCCCCTCCAAAACCCACTACCCACAACTGTACACCACTATCATAGCCCTTACAGGTGAAGGGGGCACCTATATATGGGTACAGTGGGTTTGTGGTGGGTTTTGGAGAGCTTGCTGTTTCCTCCACAGATGTAACAGGTAGGGGGGTATGGACCTGGGTCCGCCTGTCTGAAGTGCACTGCAGTACCCACTAAAATTGCTCCTAGGACCTTCATGCGCTGTCATGGACCTGTGTATGACATCTGAGGCTGGCACGACATATTTTTAAAGATGGTTTTTTGAGGGTGGGAGGGGGTTAGTGACCACTGGGAGAGTAACGGGAGGTCATCCCCGATTCTCTCCGGGGGTCATCTGATCATTTCGGGCAACTTTTTGTGCCTTATTCGTAAAAAAAATACGACTGGGTGAAAACGTCCAAGTGTTCGTTAGGGATGTCCTTGCTTTTTTTGATTATGGGTCAAAGACGTCCAAGTGTTAGGCATGCTCAAGTCCCGCCTTCACTACGCCTCCAACACGTACCCTTGAAATTTAGACGTCCTTGCGACAGACTGCAGTTGGAGACGTCCAAAATCGGGATTCGATTATACTGATTTGGACGTCTCTGGGAGAAGGACGTCCATCTTCCCATTTATGTCGAAAGATGGACGTCCTTCTCTTTCGAAAATGAGCCCGATGGTAACTTATGGAGTGGAGGAGTAGCCTATTGGTTAGTGCAGCAGGCTTTGAACTTGGTAACCTTGGTTAAATTCCCACTGCAGCTCCTTGTGACTTTGGGCAAGTTACTTAACTCTCCCTTGCCCCAGGTACAACCCCCCCCCCCCCCCCCCAAAAAAAAAAAAAAAACCTTATCCCTAGATGATTGAAAGCCATGCACTGTTCCAAACAGCGCTCTAAAAATAGCACTGGAACAGCGCGGGGCTTTACCGCCCCTATGATAA
Source organism: Microcaecilia unicolor (assembly GCF_901765095.1). Lineage (NCBI taxonomy): Eukaryota > Metazoa > Chordata > Amphibia > Gymnophiona > Siphonopidae > Microcaecilia > Microcaecilia unicolor. The sequence continues at coordinate 642,978,030 of NC_044031.1, forward strand.
GAGATAATAGGATGGAAATTTATGTGTGTTATTATCTCTGATCATATGGTAAATTGCGGATGGATTGTGCTTGAGCATGCACTCAAGCACAATCCTCTTGCACTTGTTTGACAGGTCCGGGCTGTCAAAAGCCCAGACCTGTCAAACACAGGGGTTGGAGGTCCATGGGACCACCAGACCCCAAACAGCAAAGCCCTGGTGGCCTAGTGCCCCCACCAAACCCCCACCCCAAGCCAATGACAAGGGGGCTGGAGGCTCGTCAGACCTCCAGTCCCCATGATCCCCCCCAACACAAGTTCACGGGGGGGCATGAGAACCAGTGAATCTCCAGTCCTCCTAACTCCCCTTGCACCCCCTCCCCCCAAAAAACGCCCTGGTGGCCCAGTAGGCCGCAAAGCAAGTCCCCCCAACCTGGTAGTCTAGCGACCCTCTTCCCCGCCCTCCTCATACCTTTGTTGGAGTTCCAAAGGCTTATTATCAATCTCAAGAGTTTGTAGTTCAGCATTTAGCTCTTTATGTACTGAGGCAGAAAAAGCTATTTTGACCCCTCTGATGCACACCTTAAACATTTACATAAGTACATAAGTACATAAGTACATAAGTAGTGCCATACTGGGAAAGACCAAAGGTCCATCTAGCCCAGCATCCTGTCACCGACAGTGGCCAATCCAGGTCAAGGGCACCTGGCACGCTCCCCAAACGTAAAAACATTCCAGACAAGTTATACCTAAAAATGCGGAATTTTTCCAAGTCCATTTAATAGCGGTCTATGGACTTGTCCTTTAGGAATCTATCTAACCCCTTTTTAAACTCCGTCAAGCTAACCGCCCGTACCACGTTCTCCGGCAACGAATTCCAGAGTCTAATTACACGTTGGGTGAAGAAAAATTTTCTCCGATTCGTTTTAAATTTACCACACTGTAGCTTCAACTCATGCCCTCTAGTCCTAGTATTTTTGGATAGCGTGAACAGTCGCTTCACATCCACCCGATCCATTCCACTCATTATTTTATACACTTCTATCATATCTCCCCTCAGCCGTCTCTTCTCCAAGCTGAAAAGCCCTAGCCTTCTCAGCCTCTCTTCATAGGAAAGTCGTCCCATCCCCACTATCATTTTCGTCGCCCTTCGCTGTACCTTTTCCAATTCTACTATATCTTTTTTGAGATACGGAGACCAGTACTGAACACAATACTCCAGGTGCGGTCGCACCATGGAGCGATACAACGGCATTATAACATCCGCACACCTGGACTCCATACCCTTCCTAATAACACCCAACATTCTATTCGCTTTCCTAGCCGCAGCAGCACACTGAGCAGAAGGTTTCAGCGTATCATCAACGACGACACCCAGATCCCTTTCTTGATCCGTAACTCCTAACGCGGAACCTTGCAAGACGTAGCTATAATTCGGGTTCCTCTTACCCACATGCATCACTTTGCACTTGTCAACATTGAACTTCATCTGCCACTTGCACGCCCATTCTCCCAGTCTCGCAAGGTCCTCCTGTAATCGTTCACATTCCTCCTGCGACTTGACGACCCTGAATAATTTTGTGTCATCGGCGAATTTAATTACCTCACTAGTTATTCCCATCTCTAGGTCATTTATAAATACATTAAAAAGTGTTGGATAAGTACTTCTTTCCATATGAAATCCTTCCTTGCTTTTCAGGTGTTGGTTTTGCCTTAAATATGTCCCATATAATGATCTAATCTGAATCTTTTAAAGTATTAAATTCAAAAAATGCTTGTATAGCAGAAGTTATTCTTGTCATAAAGTGAGTTGTTCCAGCAAACTGGCACTATATAATTGTAACATTGTGTGTGAATAGCCCAATAGGGTGATTTAACCTATATTAGTGTAGCTGATTTTATCCAAAGTGGAATCGGAAACTAAAAAGTAATCAATGCGAGAGTATGTGTTATTAGGGTTAGAGAAAAAAGTGTATTCCCTCTCATTAATATGAACAATACTCCAGGCATCATGAAAATTTAGCTGAGTCATAACATCTTGCAATACTTTTCTAGCTTTGGTATTTTTAAATAGATATTTAGATTTCCTATCAATATAGGCATTTTGAATCAAATCAAAATCACCGCCCACAATACAAGTCAGCAATCGTTTAAAAGAAATCTGGAGAAGCTGTGTTTGATGCATAGATGTTAATTAATGTTAAGAGAGCACCATTAATACTTACTGTAACTTTCACCCATGTACCTGAAACGTCATTTTACAGGGATATATGATTGATATATCCTGATGTTTTCTTAGTAAAATTGCTGCACCATTTTTAGTACCATCCACATGGGAAAAAATCAGAGGAAGGGACCAAATTAGGCTTCAATTTATTAGATTCATTAGCTGTTAAATGGGTCTCTTGAAATAATATAATGTCTTGAGAAAGTTTGGACATGTGAGAAAGAATCTTCTTGTGTTTTATGGAGTTATCAAAACCCTTAACGTTAAGTGGCTCCCTTGCCTCTCTTACTCAGCACCCTCACTTATCACCCCTACCACTGCAATTTCCCCACCCCTAGCTGTCTGTTCGTCTGTCCAATTTAGATTGTAAGCTCTGTTGAGCAGGGACTGTCTTTTCATGTTAATTTGTACAGCGCTGCGTAAGTCTAGTAGCGCTACAGAAATGTTTAATAGTACTAGTAGTAGTAGTGGTCAGGGCCGGTCTTAGGCAGAGGCGACCAAGGCAACCGCATAGGGCCCCACGCCTAAGGGGGCCCCGCACGGCGCGCCTAAGGGGGCTCCGTGCTCAACTCTGCCTCGCTCATGCCTCTGCTCCGACCTCCGCCGCTGCTCGCCTTAGTCGCCTGAGATGATCCCCATTCCCGCAGCTTGGCCACTCCGCTCCCGTCACTACTGGCGCAGTGCCCACTCCCAGCTTGGGCCCGCTGAGCCCGCCGTCAGCTCCCGAGTCCCCGGACCCCGGCGACTAACTGAGCGATGCCAGTGAGCCAGCCCAGGCAGCAACGACGGCGACGGCAGACAGTTGCAGCGTGACAGCTCACCTCCAGGCTTCAGCTTCCCGCTCAATGTCCCGCCTTCTGATGTATTTCCTGTTTACGGACGCGAGGGCGGGAGTCACTGAGTGGGAAAAGCTGGAGCCTGGTCGGAGTTGGTGAGGACATGAAGTGAGCCATCGTTGCTGACGCCAACAGTTGTGCACTTATGCCAAATCAAAATCGGATTCCATGCAGGCAGGAGATCAGGAGAAGTGTCTCTCTCTCATCTAACCCTGAGACGGACGGTGCAAGGGTTGGAAATGTCTGCCTCCCTGAGAGGAATTTGGCCCAACAACATTAGTTGCTGGAGAAGCTGAGCAAGTAAGATCTTCTGGCTTGGAAGAGGCTGTTTCTAACATATCTGGGTTATTTTCACATAGATCTGCAGATATTTCTCCTGATAAAAATTTGGATGGCAATAGCAGATTTAACTAAAACACTGCTTCCAGTAATTAATGATATGACACCTCGAATTAATCATTTGGAAGCTAGACTGCAATCACAGGAAGAAAAGATTACTAAGCTAAAATCTGAGAATGGAAATCATGAAGTAGCAAAATCTGATATAAAGTAGGTACAATCAGTTCAAACTATTTAGTAACTGATGTGGCTACTTGCCTCTCTGGTTTGATGGGTTACAGAGTAATAGGGGAATTTGAAAGTTCTGGATCTTTTCTTAATATTTTTCCTTTATTCTCCTTTGTTATGAGAATTGGAACTACTAATTGTAGTGGACTTGAACTGAATAATTTCTGGGAAGTTTAGCTTCATTTGTCTTTATTTGAAAATTCATAAGTAAAAAAATGTTCTAAAAATGGAATAATCTTATCAATGGGGTGGAGCTAGGATGGGGGCGGGGCTAGGGTAGGCGGGGCTAGGATGGGGCCCCACCAAATTGGTCTGCATAGGGCCCCGCTCTTGCTAAGACCGGCCCTGGTAGTGGTCTTTGAGTGAGCGCCAATGATGGCTGTGCGAGGCAGAGGAAACAGATATTATCCAAATGGCTTCCTTGCTTACAGTGGACTGGATAGGCTCACTTCACTCCAGTCTATTAAACACCCTACAAAATTTGCCAGCTCACAGGTTTGTTTGCCATGCTCAAGTGAACGTCAATGACGGCTGCGCGTAGCAGTGGAAGCAGAGATTAACCAAACAGCTTCCTGCTTACAGTGGACTAGACAGGCTCACTTCTACTCCAGTCTATCAAACCTCCTTTAAGATTCGCCAGGAAAGAAGAGAAGAGAGAACCGCAGCCCTGGATTATGACCAGCGATCGCTGCATACTGTAAGCAGCACCGGCCATCAAAATAAAAAAGGGGACGCTCTGTCACTGAACTTTTACCACCCTGAGACTGCTAGATCCCGCTAAGTCACGCCCCTGTGACATAACGTTAGCGTCACATGACGGAGACCTCGCAACCTCTAAAAAGGACAAGATCGCTACGCGAATACGAGGGCCCGGGAGCAGCAGCCACTAGGAGCAGGAGCAAGTGGGGTTCACTTCTGCCCCAGTGACCCACTAGTCCAATATGGAGCTTAAGCAACACCATGCATGATCCCCTACCACAACCACAGATCCAGAACCTAGAATTACGGACTCTCTGCACCTGAAGTATCACTTCTGAACACCCTGGGCTACCCCTACCTGCTTCAGCTGTATGTTATGGCTCATCCTGGACCACAACCATCACTCCGGAGACCACTACCCCCCGACCACTGACACAGCTCTAGGACTGCACATCTAACTGTGAGTAAACCAGTCATTTTTTTAACCTGTCAACCCGCCCACCATTACCATATAGCAACAAATCTACTCCAGACTGCACAGACACCATCCTATGAACAAAGATCAACAACGCAACCATCATACCTGATCATCTAACAGCCCAAAGTGAACCAACACCAAAATGAACACCGCCAAACTGCTCCTAATAATTTACTCCTTATCCCTAATTCACCACACACTAACCACCCCTCTCACAGATACCAACAACATACCCACAATACATAAGCTCAACAGACTACCCAGATACAATACATCTCACCAAAATAACAACCAAAACAATGGAAGAATTACTATATGCGGACAAAATCAATACAAAGGAAAGAAAAGACACAACAAACCCAGACTTCAAGAGAACAGAGAACTAACAAAAATCAACACAACTTCGAACCTAACTGACCCCTACCAAACAATTCAAGTGGGATACATAAACGCCAGATCAGTAGTCAACAGAACAACAATAATAACAGACTGGATCACGACAGACAACCTCGACCTACTATTCATCAGTGAAACCTGGATCCACGATCATAATGACCCCATAATTCTGTTCAATATATTTGTGAGTGACATTGCCGAAGGGTTAGAAGGTAAAGTTTGCCTATTTGCAGATGATACTAAGATCTGTAACAGAGTGGACACCCGGGAGGGAGTGGAAAACATGAAAAAGGATCTGAGGAAGCTAGAGGAATGGTCTAAGGTTTGGCAATTAAAATTCAATGCCAAGAAATGCAAAGTGATGCACTTAGGGAATAGAAATCCACGGGAGACGTATTTGTTAGGCGGGGAGAGTCTGATAGGTACGGGCGGAGAGAGGGATCTTGGGGTGATAGTATCTGAGGATTTGAAGGTGACGAAACAGTGTGACAAGGCGGTGGCCGTAGCTAGAAGGTTGTTAGGCTGTATTGAGAGAGGTGTGACCAGCAGAAGAAAGGGGGTGTTGATGCCCCTGTATAAATCGTTGGTGAGGCCCCACCTGGAGTATTGTGTTCAGATTTGGAGGCCGTATCTTGTTAAGGATGTAAAAAGAATTGAAGCGGTGCAAAGAAAAGCTACAAGAATAGTATGGGATTTGCGTTACAAGACGTATGAGGAGAGACTTGCTGAACTAAACGTGTATACTCTGGAGGAAAGGAGAAACAGGGGTGATATGATACAGACGTTCAAATATTTGAAAGGTATTAATCCGCAAACGAACCTTTTCTGGAGATGGGAAGGTGGTAGAACGAGAGGACATGAAATGAGATTGAAGGGGGGCAGACTCAAGAAAAATGTCAGGAAGTATTTTTTCACGGAGAGAGTAGTGGATGCTTGGAATGCCCTCCCGCGGGAGGTGGTGGAAATGAAAACGGTAACGAAATTCAAACATGCATGGGATAAGCATAAAGGAATCCTGTGCTGAAGGAATGGATCCTAAGGAGCTTAGTCAAGATCGGGAGGCGGGGCTGGTGGTTGGGAGACGGGGATAGTGCTGGGCAGACTTATACGGTCTGTGCCAGAGCCGGTGGTGGGCAGCAGGACTGGTGGTTGGGAGGCAGGGATAGTGCTGGACAGACTTGTACGGTCTGTGCCAGAGCCGGTGGTTGGGAGGCAGGGCTGGTGGTTGGGAGGTGAGGATAGTGCTGGGCAGATTTATACAGTCTGTGCCAGAGCCGGTGGTTGGGAGGCGGGGATAGTGCTGGGCAGACTTATACGGTCTGTGCCCTGAAGAGCACAAGTAGAAATCAAAGTAGGGTATACACAAAAAGCAGCAAATATGAGTTATCTTGTTGGGCAGACTGGATGGACCGTGCAGGTCTTTTTCTGCCGTCATCTAATATGTTAATATATGTTAATAATTTTAGATCTATGCCCCCAGACTACCAAATCACTTACTGGACAAGGAAAGAAAAAAGAGGAGGAGACATAGCACGAATCCATAGATCCCACTTCACCGTAACAACAACAGCCGAGTCCATAACACCCCAACTTGAAATTGCCTCAGTTAGAATCCACCATACAACCTTGCTTGACCACCTAAACGTTGTCTTGTTTTATAGACCACCAGGTAACTGTCATGAATGCCAACCACACCTCATGGATTTCATATCAAATACATGTGTATCTAACTCCAATCTACTTATAATAGGGGACATTAACCTACACCTAGAAGACCCTAACTCAACCAATGCACGTGGATACAAGGATTTCCTCCAACTATGGGACCTCAACTGGCCAAATATGCAAGCAACCCATGTCAAAGGACATACACTCGACCTTATCACACACAAACCTAATACTAACAGATGCAAAATGGACAGACATACCATTGTCAGACCACGACAAATTAAACCTATCCCTACAATGGCAAAAAAAAGACTCATACTACAATCAAGAACGCACAACCTACACCACGAGAGGCCAAATTGACCCTGTAACATTCTGGCAACAGATCTACAAGAATGAATGGACAGCACAAACAGACTCGAAACACTATCTCCTAGATTGGGACAACAGATGTAGAAGCACATTAGACAACATAGCACCACTACAAACAAGAACCCCACGAAGGCACAACTTGATACCATGGTTTAACGAAGAACTGAAAAAACTAAAAACACAAGTTAGGAGGCTTGAACAAGCATGGAATAAAATAAAAGATGAATACACACTTAACGCATGGAAACAAATGCAAAGAAAATACAAATATGCAATAAGACAAACCAAAAGGTCATACTACAAAACCAAAATAGGTCTAGACTACAAAAACACGCATAAACTTTTCCAACTCATGAACAAACTACTAGACACCACACCAATTACCACAACCAACACAGACACCCCATCAGCAGACAACCTTACTAAATACTTCAATGAGAAAATTGTAAAGCTACGACTCACATTACCACTTAATACCACCGACCATGAAAAATTCATTGACTGTCTGGACCCAATCCCCGATGAATATCCAGCAGACCGAATCTGGACAAAATTCGCTCTACTTACTGATGAAACCATCACCCAAGCGATCAACAGGTTTGCAAAATCCCACTGCAAACTGGACATATGCCCCAACAACCTAATAAAATCCGCCCCGCAACACTTCATAACAGACCTCTCGATGCACCTAAACTACATGTTACAACACGGACTCTTCCCTAAGGATAAAGGAAACATACTTCTCACCCCAATACCTAAAGATTCAAAGAAAAAAGCAAATGACATAACCAACTACTGCCCGGTAGCATCTGTCCCTCTGGCAGTCAAACTAATGGAAAGTATGGTAACCAAGCAGCTTACCGACTACTTAAACAAATTCTCAATATTACCTGAATCACAATCAGCATTTCAATCCAACCATAGCACCGAAACAGTACTAATCACTCTCCTAACCAAATTCAAACAAGCAATTGCAACTGGCAATAGTGTACTTCTCCTACAATTCGACATGTCCACCGCGTTCGACACGGTAAGCCATAAAATACTATTAAACATCCTAGAATACTTCGGGATTGGAGGAAACATACTTAGTTGGATCAAAGGCTTCCTAACCACAAGAACATACCAAGTGATATCAAATTCGAATACATCATCACCATGGAAACCAGAATGCGGAGTACCCCAAGGATCACCGCTTTCACTGACCCTTTTCAACCTAATGATGACACCTCTAGCCAAATCGCTATCCAACCAAGGCCTTAATCCCTACATCTACGCAGTTGATGTCACGATCTACATTCTGTTCAAACATGATCCAACAGAAATCACAAATGAAATCAAACACAGCCTCCAAATCATGAATTCATGGGCGGATGCATTTCAATTAAAACAACGTAGAAAAAACACACGTCTCATCCTTTCATCACAATATAACACAAACAAACCCGCCACTATAAACACCCCAAACTATACCCTGCCTGTTTCAGATAGCCTGAAAATTCTCAGAGTCACAATTGACCGAAATCTCACACTAGAAAGCCATGCAAAAAATACAACAAAGAAAATGTTCCATTCAATGTGGAAACTCAAAAGAGTAAAACATTTCTTCCCAAGGGAAATATTCAGCAGCCACCTAGATTACTGCAATGCAATCTATGCCGGATGCAAAGAACAAATCATTAAGAAACTCCAAACTGCCCAAAACACAGCAGCCAGACTCATATTTGGAAAAACGAAATACGAAAGCGCCAAACCCCTAAGAGAAAAACTACACTGGCTCCCACTTAAAGAATGGATTACGTTCAAAATTTGCACTCTGGTTCATAAAATCATTCACAGCGAGGCCCCGGTCTACATGTCAGACCTCATAGACGTACCAACCAGGAACACAAAAAGATCAGCATGCACATTCCTGAATCTCCACTACCCCAGGTGCAAAGGACTAAAATATAAATTAACATATGCATCCAGCTTCTCCTACATAAGCACGCAACTATGGAATGCACTACCAAACGCCATAAAAACAATGCATGATCTAACTAACTTTCGAAAATCACTAAAAACCAATCTGTTCAATAAGGCATACCACAATGATCCATCCTAAATACCAGACAACGAAACTCATACCAGAACTGGACAAAACCAGACTCTCTATACTTGACTGCCTCAGTTACTCTGTCACTTATGAACTTTAATGCAATACCACTTTGTATTTCTCATTCCGGAAATGGCGATCGCCATTGCGGAATAATGTAAGCCACATTGAGCCTGCAAATAGGTGGGAGAATGTGGGATACAAATGCAACAAATAAATAAATAAACTATAGCCATTCTGAAGGAGAAATGAGATGATTTATAAGGACACATGGATTTGCAGTACAATTATACACATAATAAGGTCTGAATTATAAACATTATGCATATTAACAATGCACAAGCTACTAATCATGAGATATAGAGACCAGCGGGCCGCTGCTATCAACACTGCTCTCCTGTGATTGTAAGTACTATGGAAGGACTATATCGAAGATATCTTAAAGCATATGATATAATCATATGTTAAAGGATAACATACATAGGTATTAAATAATAGACTAAACTTAATCTCCATGTTAACAAATTAGAATGGAAACTACTATATCAAAATATCAATGTACACAAGCCACAGAGGCTGTGAAATTTATTTATTTATTATCTCATTTGTACCCCACAGTTTCCCAACAGTGTCAGGCTCAATGTGGCTTACAGCGCACCACAGAGGCAAACGCCAATGCAGTGAAATGAAGCTAATACATGGAAATCTACAAGTGACAATGGGGAAGAGTAAGAATTGACGGAAGGAGTAGGGAAACCAGGAGGGAAGGGGAATGTGTCCAAAATGTCTCTAGATCGATGCGCATCCAACAGTGGAGACACATGCAGAGGCCGTGGGAAATGAATAGTATCTGGAGAAAACCATTACCAACATACATAAGTGTATATGATTTCAGATAGCATCAGTGGGCTAGGACACAAGGTGATACTTCCTCTAAGAAGTTTTCCAATGCATTATGATCAGTGTAATCCCTTGTTTTGTTATTGTGGGTGACCCGCATATGCACAGGGTAAAAAAGACCAAAGCGTGCATTCATTTCTTTCAGTTTGGGTCTAAGTGCAAGTAGTTGTTTCCTTAGTTTGACAATATTTTTACTCAAGTCTGGAAAAAAGTGGAAAAAAATTCCTTTGTAGTTTATCTGCACATTCATAGGAGCATGTTGCATTATTTTTAGTTACTTGTGAATAGCAGAGCTGTTTACAGACTACAGGCCTCGGGTATTGGATGTGCGGCGCTCAGTGGGACGGCACGCAGTGAGCTCTTTCAGTCCCAGTGCTTCTATTTTAGCTTTAAATTGTGTAATCTCATTTTTAATGACAGCTAAGTCATCTTTTCTCTCACCAATGTCTTCTTTCGTTTCAGACATCAGATCTTTCAAGGCATGCAGTTCTTCAAGTATGGCTGCCTTAGTCAGCTTTCACGTTATTCTACTAGTAGTAGTAATCATTTCTATAGCTCTGCTAGACATACACAGTACTTTACACACTACATGCAGGTACTTTTTCTGTCCCTAGAGGGTCACAATCTAGTTTTTGTACCTGGGGCAATGGAGGATTAAGTGACTTGCCCAAGATCACAAGGAGCTGCAGTGGGAACAGAACCCAGGTTGCCAGGATCAAAACCCACTACATGAACCATTAGGCCACTCCTCCACTCATCATCTTCCTCTTATTCTGTTCTTTTTGAGGGTAGCCAGTCTCTATCCTGTGCCTTTTACCAATCTTCCCCGGTGCCATAGTATAGAATAACTTTATAATATGTATTAAGCGCTAGTCTGAATGGTTGTAATAGATAAATAACTTCTTTTTGATGAGGGTTCAGTAGGAGCTCAGTGCCTTTGCTGCTGACTCACATGGTGCTCCACAGCGCCCCCCTCCCCCTAGTGTTGACTTGACATAAATGTGCATAAATTCAAATTTCATACAACAGAATTTTCTTGTCCTCTGTGTATTGACAAACAGAATGTGTTTCTTACCTCTGCTTCAGCCCAAGGCAAGCGGGTTGTGTAATTCAAGTAGCAGGCATCTTTATACTGCACCCAACCTGTGGCACAGAATCCCTGAACACACAGACAGTTTTCCGTGGCACAGTTACCTATTAATAACAATAATACTAACATTAATATATGAATCGTTTGTAGTTTGTATGTCAGCTTTGTGTCCTAGCAGCATGAAACTATAAAATAAAGAATAGGATGGAATAAAGTTATTATAACCATAATTTACACATAATTAGTTCAAAAAATAAGAGCAGCAGACTAAATATCAGGGAAGTATGGGGACACACTAGCAAAGCTTATGACCTTGGACAAGTCATATCACCCTCTATTGCCTCAGGTACAACCTAGACATAAGCCTACTTGGATAGGAAAATAACTTGTGTACCTGCTTGTATTTTGCCTTAATCTCAGAATTAGGGGAAAGAACGGTGTGGAATAAAATCTCAAATCCAAATATGCACTAAATTGCATAGAAATATACCAATCAATATTCAGATGGTGGCAGTCGGTAGGTAAGTTAGACCCGGATATTACCAAACTGTGGTAAAAATGCCTTAACTCATGGGAATGACCCATGTAAGGATGAGCGAAGGCCAATTTTTACCACAATTTGGTAAAATGGCCCCTTAGAATAGCCCAAGGCAGATGAATAGAGAGACATAAGCTGGCAAGGAAAGCCCATAGTATCAAAGGGTACTTGAAATCTGCAGACTCATCAGTCACAAATCTAACCAATTGGATAAATTAGTATGGTAGAGCGCATTACATCTTAATTTCATTTGTTTGTTTGTTTATTGTATTAACTTTAATGACTGGAATAGCTATCTGTGCAGCACAGCTTACAAAAAAAAACCTTATACAGGGAATAATTTATTATAGAAAAGTGAATTGTGTGTGAGTTAAAATTCAGTTAGTTTCTATCTCAGAGTGTTTATAATCTACAGAATGTTTTTTTACTGGGGCAGTAATGGTAAAACGAATGACCAAGGACATATGGAGGGGCATTTTCAAAAGAGACGTCCATGTTTATATATGGATGCCTTGCAATACATCCTGACCCGGGGCGGGAAACCCGTATCTTCGAAACAAGATGGATGTCCATCTTTTCTTTTGAAAATACCATCAGGGACGTCCAAATCCTTAAATTTGGTTGTCCCTAGACTTGGTCGTTTCTGATTTTCGGTGAAAACCAAGGATGTCCATTTGGTTGTGGGAGGAGCCAGCATTTGTAGTGCACTGGTCTCCCTGACATGCCAGGACACCAACCGGGCACCCTAGGGGGCACTGCAGTGGACTTCATAAATTGCTCCCAGGTACATATCTCCCTTACTTTGTGTGCTGAGCTCCCCAAAACCCAGTACTCACAACTGTACACCACTATCATAGCCCTTACGGGTGAAAGGGGCACCTAGATTTGGGTACAGTGGGTTTGTGGTGGGTTTTGGAGGGCTCGCTGTTTCCTCCACAAACATGACAGGTGGGGGGGATAGGCTTGGTCCGCCTGCCTGAAGTGCGCTGCAGTACCCACTAAAACTGCTCCAGGGACCTGCATACTGCTGTGATGGACCTGAATATGACATCTGAGGCTGGCATAGAGGCTGGCAATCAATATTTTGAAAGATATTTTTTGAGGGTGGGAGGGGGTTAGTGACCACTGGGGGAGTAAGGGGTGGTCATCTGGTCATTTTGGGCACCTTTTTGTGTCTTGGTCGTAAGAAAAACACGACCAGGTAACGTCGTCCATGTGTTCATCAGAGACGTCCTTGTTTCTTTCGATTATGGGTCAAAGATGTCCAAGTGTTAGGCCCGCCCAAGTCCCACCTTCGCTACGCCTCCATGAACTTTGGTCATCCCTGCGATGGAAAGCAGTTGGGGACGTCTAAAATCGGTTTTCAATTATGCTGATTTGGATGACCCTGGGAGAAGGACATCCATCTTCCGATTTATGTTGAAAGATGGGCGCCCTTCCCTTTCGAAAATGAGCCCGAAAGAGCCTCAGGGTTTGAACCCTGGCTTCTCTAATGTTCAACATGCTGTGTGCATTCTGGACTAAATATACTTGTGGTGTTGGATAGTCTTACCTCCAACAATGAAGAGAACCAGAAGATACAGCAACGTAGGAAAGTTCATTTCTAAAGAGAGAAAAAGAGGATTAGCAGGACTGCTATAGTAAAGAGTTTACTGAGGATCCTAAAAGTGATCACATTCAGTACCTCAGATGTTCTGTATGAGACAAGTAATGTCTTCTATTTCACTCATAAAGATTGAAAAATGTGGTTAAAAGAGAAAGACTAGTCCAACATTCTGTCATTTGGAGTGATAGTATTTTAAATTTTGTTTTCATTTGCTCAATGAAGCCCTGTGGCTGCAATGAAAACCAAAGATGAACAGACAGATCATCATCCACATTAGCAAAATCAATTTGATTGTAAGACCTTCAGATATTCTTTATCTTCAAGTGTTTTATTATTCAATCAGTAAATATTCACATTTTCAAGAAGGGTGAACAGTCAAAGCAGTTTAAACAGGCAGAAAGGGCTCCTGGCCATTTCAATTGCCCAAGGCTTACCAGGCATATTCAGTAGCACTTAACTGGACAGTGCTGCTGAAAATGCCCAGTTAGCATCCAAGCCCAAACCAGCTCTTCTGAGGGCATTCTAGGGGTGGAGTTAGCACTTAGCCAGTTAAGTGCTGATATTCAGCACTTAACCGGCTACGATATCCGCATAAATAGGACCAAAAAAAAACACAGTCCTATCTTTATGCAGCTGATCTTAGCTAATTAAGTGCTGAAAATTGCACTTAACCAGCTAAATTTTAGCTGGCTGCGTATGAATATTCAATGCTGGAGCACGGGCAAACCCTGACATTGAATATCCCAGCATAAAGACATCAGTGGTCAACAAAACACCAACTGCCGCTGGGTGAATATCTACCCCAAAATGATTTACAAGGTTAACTTGAACATAGGAAGTAATTCTATAAAAAAGGCTCTGAATTTTACATTTCATGTAAGTGCATAACTGGACAGAATACCTGCATATGAGTGTACATACTACATGGGGGGGGGGGGGGGGGGGGGGGGGTAGTCATAGATTTGATATACTGCCTTTTTGTGGATACAACCAAAGCAGTTTATGCAAATTATATGCAGGTACTCTCTATTCATAGGGGATTCACAATCTACGTTTTTGTATCTGGGGCAATGGAGGGTTAAGTGACTTTCTCAGAGTTACAAGAAGCCACAGTGGGACTTGAACCTGGTTCCCCAGGTTTTCAGCCCACTACACTAACCTTTATGCTGGTCTTCCCATCCTCCACATAAATGTGTAAAAGCCAGAAATTTGGCTACACACTATTGTGTAACTGCACACATATCTTCAATAGTTCATAGTTTGTAAGTGTGCATTCACATGGGAAAGTCTGGGCCCAACGTGGGTGGAAGCAAAGCACAAACAGGTAGATGCCTCTCCTTGAAGTCAAAAGAGCCAAGCAATAGTAGAGGATGCCACAAAACAAATACCAGCCAAAGGATAATGTTGAAAGGTCCTTTATTGAGAGCAGCAATGACCGGACCCAACATGATCCATGTTTCAGTGAAAGACCGCCTGTTTCAGGGGTCACAGTAAAACTTGTACAGTAGGGTATTAGTCAAAGGCGACTGATGCAAGGCAAAAGCACAGCTAAACACATCTGGCAATAATCGCAGACTGATGCAGTAGCGCAAGTCAAACACGCCAGTCCCTGATTATTGCTGGATTTGTTTAGTTGTGCTTTTGCCTTGCACAAGTTCCCTTTGACTAATACCCTACTGTGAAAGTTTTACCATGAACCCCTGAAGCAGGTGGTCTTCCACTGAAACACAGACCATGTTTGGTCTGGTTACTGGTCACAGCATTATCCTTTGGCTGGTTTTGGTTTTGTGGCATCCTATACTATGACTTTGCTCTTCCAACATGGGTGGGGCACACATACATGTATCTCCAGAATTTAGGTGTGAACATTTACATGCCTAAAAGTATTTATTTATTTGGATTTTGCTCACACCTTTTATTGGAAAGCTCATAATCTAATGTTGTACTTGAGGCAATAGAGGGCTATGTGACTTGCCCAGGATCACAATGAGCAGCAGTGGGATTTGAACTGGTCATCTCTAGATGTCAAGATTGGTGCTCTAACCACTAGGCCACTCCTCCAGTTATACCGTGATGGAGTGTATAGAATTACTAGTGTAAGAGGTCATATCCGCACCTTGTGATGGAATGTATGGAATTACTAGCATAAGAGGTCATATCCTCACCTTGTGATGGAATGTATATAGAATTTACTACTTAGTAGCTTCATTGTGTGTCCTCTAGTCCTAGTATTTTTGGAAAGAGTAAACAAGTGATTCATGTATATAGAGTGCATAGAATTACTAGTGTAAGAAGTCATATTTGCACCTTGTGATGGAGTGTATAGGAAGTTGCTGGTTCTCCTTAACCCGCTTTACAAAGGCACAATAAGAAGCCTAACTTTTGAGGCTCTTGTAGAGAGGGTGTGGCTCAGACAGGCCACAGCAGGCAAGGAGTGCCTTAGCCCTCCTCCCATCCTTCTTTAATTCTGCAATTGTGGAAGTTGTAAACAATTGCCCGGGGAGGACCTTGAATTCCTCTTCAGTACATAGCTCTTAATGCAATCTTTTAAGTGCACTGGCTGCTGATATCTCAACAGTTTGGAAAATAAAAACCATCAATATAAAACAACAGCACTCTTTTACTGGGAGTCATTATAATGACCACAATAACAGCTGAACTCTTGCAAATCTGTTTGCCTCAAATGCTAACCTCGTTACCCTATCTTGCATCATCTTTATTTTTCAACTTATCTGTTCTGGCATTCCCACCAACCAAAAACTATTAATCTTAACTACTTAACGCCAAACTTTGTACTAATGTTTGCAAGGCTTTCTCCTCTAAAAATGGCCTATCCAATAACCTACTACTCAAACACTATCCCAAGGGACCTCAAAAACCCCACCCAAGGATTTTCTTACCTTTGAGAGTACCCATAAACTTGCTTTACTAACATAATCCATCCCCAATAGTCTCCACATTTAGCACCAGTCTTCTTTCCTCTTACCAAGTATAAATCACATCTAAACAGGATTTTTATCTGTTCTATGATCAAATCACCATCTCCATCTCCCTGTACTGGTACTACTAGATGGATATAAACTGCATAAACATAAGATGACACAAAAAAACTCTAATACCCCTAAGGTTTATAGATATACATTAAACAAAGAGGAGACAGTGGAGACCCTAGCAATATTTCCCAAAACTACGGGAGAGTCAATGACCAATATGCTCTGTGGTTCATTTTAAAACACATTCTCTCCATAAAAGACCCAATCCCAAATGCAGTTAGCACCAGGAGAATATCCATTTCTACCAGATCAAAATATACCAAATATAAGAACATAAGAAAAGCCATATTGGGTGAGACCAATGGTCCATCAAGCCCAGTATCCTGCTTCCAACAGTGGCCAATCCAGGTCACAAGTACCTGGCAGAAACCCAATTAGTAGCAATGTTCCATGCTGCCAATCCTGGAGCAAGCAGTGGCTTCCCCCATGTCCATCTTAATAACAGACTATGGACTTTTCCACAAGGAACTTGTCCAAACTTTTATTAAACCCAGAAAAGCTAACTGCTGTTACCACATCCTCCTATATAAGTATTCTTTGAGTGAAAAAATATTTCCTCCTATGTAATTTCATTGAGTTTCCCCTGTTCTTTGTACTTTTTGAAAGAGTGAAAAAATGATTCACCTCTAATTGTTCTACACCACTCAGGACCTCAGTCATATCCTCCCTCGGCCATCTATTTCCCAAGCTGAAGAGCCCTTTTTTAGCCTTTCCTCATATGGGAGGAGTTCCATCTGCTTGAACAATATCTGCACAATTACTTCAGAATCCGGGTTTGAGGTGACCAAAGGTAGACTAAAATTTTACATTCAGTCTACACAATCCACATACTGAAAAATAACAAGTATGCACTTATATTGAAGGGAAGGAAAAGCCTCAAAAAGCTCAAAGTCCCATAGAAAGACTTAAAGAGCCAAAAAGATCAAAATATGATCACATCAGTTCATCAATGGCAAAAACCTTCCCATAAGAACTTTCTTTTTCATTTAATGTGAATGCATTTCTAATGTGATATAACACAAAATGACAAATAGCATTTATCTTTTAAAGTGCTACTGTGGTGTGGTGATTCAGAACCAGAACGCTGTCATTAGGACTGTCTGCTCGCTAGTGGTCTGCCCCATCCCCTCAAACCATGTAATCATGGCTTTTTTGTTTTCTTGCCATAACATCATCAGAAGAGTAAAAATAAACTACTGCGGAGCCTCGCACTCATGTGCACATCGAGTCCCTGCTGGGTCCCAGGTCCTCTGATGCACAGATCCCGTTGCGTGTGAACCAGACCCAGCAGAGATTCTGCAGCAGTTTCATTTTACTCTTCTGATGCTGTCTTGGAAAGAAAACAAAAAAAAACCATGATTACATGGTTTGAGGGAATGGGGCAGACCACTGGAGAAAGGGAAGATGGCAAGAAAGGGAGAGGCTAGATGCCTAGAATTGTCATCCGCCCATCAGCGGGAGACTCAGCTTCTCCAGTGGGAGTGCGGGGGATGGCTCAACAAAGCTGGAATGTTTGCTGAATGCAGGAGACCTGGCAGGTCTCTGTTGTAAAGAGAAACAGGAACAGGAAGAGAGGTATGTAAGGGGATTAGGCAAGATGTGCAAAAGCAATCATGTAAGTATAGTATTTAGGACAGAAGGAGGCTGAAAAGAGATATGAGGAGGAGGAGTGGGCCTGGGGACAGAGGAGAGGCACTTCCTTCCACTCTAATTTGGATTTTTCTTTCCTTGATTTCAGTTTCTCCCCTCACTGAATTTACTTTTGAGCCCCCACCCCACCCCATCCCAGATCCCTGATCACCTCTCCCATTTATAAGAACATAAGGATATCTATACTGGGTCAGACCAATGATCCATCCAGCCCAGAATCCTGCTTTCAACAGTGGTGATTCCAGGTCACAAGTACCTGGCAGAAACCCAGTTAGTAGCAAGATTCCATGCTATCAATCCTGGGGCAAGCAGTGACTTCCCTCTTGTCCATCTCACTAAGAGGCTATGGACTTTTCCTCCAGGAACTTGTCCAAACCTTTTTTAAACCCAGATATGCTAACTGCTTTTACCACATCCTCCGGCAGCGAGTTCCAGAACTTAACTGAATCCCTTTAGCTGCTTGATTCCACTCTCTATCTCCTGAAGAAATGGATCATAAAACACATTCTTTTAATTCCCAAACAATTCTAGGCTTCTTTATTTTATTAATATCAGTGTTAAACAGTGCAGATGAGCTGAACTAATCCAGACTTTTTACCCTCAAATTTGGTCAGTTTTATACTTTTGTTTCATTAATGCAACATTCCCCCCATTTTTCAGTTCTCTAGCTCTTCAATAATGTGCTTGTATCTGAACAAAAAAAAAATAGAAATAGAGAGAGCGCTGGAAGGGATATTCTGGGCTCATTTAGCCCATTTTCTTTCCTCTAGGCAAGATCTTAATCTGTCTTAAATAAATGCTTTTTTATAGGAGATAATAATGGAGCTGCCATCATCTCCTTTGGAAAATAAATAAAATAATCTTGTCTGATATCTATACTTAGGGAGGATGTTATCAACCTGGGCTACTGTTAAGATGGATCATTTTACCACAAACTGTGCTGTTTTAACACAGAGTCTCATTGTGGTGAAATAATCCATCTTAATTTAGCCAATGTTGATAGCTCCCCTCCCCCAAGACAGAGAACAACTGATTCCCAGAAACCTTATAACTCCTCTCTACATATATGAACTCTGCTATCAACACATTGATTTGCTAGTTTACAATATCATGTGTCTCACTTACATTTTCCCCCAAATGCCTTCAAAATAGTTTCTGGTGTAATAATGTGAATGTTTTTCCAATAATAATGAAGTATTTTTTATGTTTCCTTTTTTTAAATAATGATATTCATAAATTCTGGAAGACAGGAGGGAGAGAGGAGACATGATAGAGATGTTTAAATATCTCCAGGGCATTTATGTACAGGAAGTGAGCCTTTTTCAACTGAAGGAGAGCTCTAGAACGAGGGGGCATACGATGAAGTTAAGAGGGAATAGGCTTAGGAGTAATCTAAGAAAGTATTATTTCACAGAAAGGGTGGTGGAGGCATGGAATGGCCTCCTGGTGGAGGTGGTGGAGTCGAGGACTGTTCCAGAATTTAAAAAGGCGTGCGATAAGCATGTGAGATTGCTTAGGAAAAGGGAGAGTTAGGGGTTACAGAGGATGGGCAGACTGGATGGGCCATATGGCCTTTATCTGCCGTCATGTTTCTATGTTTCTAATAAAATCAAAAACCTTTCACTGCCCTGGGAGAATGACTGATCTTTAGAAAAGTTAGGAATTTTAACTTGGAACTTTTGTGGAATGTGAGAAAGTGCAGAGATTTTGTTTCTTTCTTAGGCATGCAGATCTCACGCATCTGACATAAAGTTCAAAGGGGTAATTACTAGCGAGTGCTTACCGCTGCTTAAAAAGACTTGCTGCGGAGCACATTTAGGTGTCCTGCGGTAAGTTCCGGGTTTGTGTGCACACACCACACACTAAATATTTTTATTTTTACCGTGGAGGGGGCCTATCTGGGGGCGGAGAGCAGGCATTTCTGCAGTAATCAGTTAGCGCAGCGTGTGGTTAGCATGTGAGTCCTTACTTGTGTACAAAATAGATGGTGGTATGGGCTCACACATTAATGTTGCCATTACCATAAGGCCATTAATACCAAAAAATAAAAACATTGAAAATCAGCCATTCTACAGCTGCGCTAAAAATGTCCTTAGCATGCTGGAAAGACCCACATAAGGGCATACTAAGGGTAAAAGGACCCCAAAGGCAATAAGCACTTACCTGGTTTTTGGTTCTTCAGACTAAAAGAACAGAAATTTTTTTACAGAACAGAAAAAATGATGGATCTGTGAATGACTGAAAAGTACCATCTACTGCCTGTTTATATCTCCTGGCAGTCAATGATGTCACTGATATAAGAACAAAACACAATGCAAATTTGTAAAGCTGTGTTCACAACAGGTGCAGATTAATGATTACAACATAGGTCAGAGATTCAGGATTACAGTCTAATTATGCTCTTTACTAGGAAAAGTCCCAGAAAAAAATCACAGGGAAAGAAATCATGAACACACATATACAGTACATTCATTCCTCCAACGTCCTTACACAACCTGGAACATATCTTATCTTATCCATTAATAGAGAGCACACACACATTTTGCAGCAGATAAAAGAGCATTAAAAAAAATCACATCTTCAGTGCACTTCTAACTGCTCAGACGCTGACTATTGCAAAGCATGTTTGACATACATATATACAGAAAATCTCTCTTTCCATCCTATGAGACAGTTCGGTTTTAGGGCAATTCTTCAATTATTGCTATCAAGGAAATCAAATCAGTCATTACATCTCCAAAAAAAAAATGCAGATATTGTGATATACACAGGATTTGTTGTTTGGCCTTTCATTCCTCATTTTTGACATTTTTACAGTTTGTTTCATGCATACTTTTAATAAAAAGATAGAGCTTAATGTGGGTCATTCATAATCATCTATCAGCCCCTAAATAAATACTATTACACTAAAATAATTGGCACAAGGCTGCAGCTTTATTGAAAACATCATTCAATAAAACAAATGCAATATAACGGAACATTAAAATCACATAACACTTTCCAGCCCACCACATGACATTTGAATTCAGATACCAGTCTTTTGGTGTCATTTTAATCTGACTGTAATCATCACACCATAATCTAGGCCATCCTAAACTCATGCAGTGATGCCAAGTAGTTAAAGGGTGAAAGTCTGCCCCCACACACACACTTAAACATGATGACTGGTACCCTTCTCCAGTGGTCATATTAGAGAACCAAGGTCATCCATGTAAAGCAGTTCCAATGCCCCATTATCATTTCGGCTGGAACACACACAAGGGCTCACATCCTCTACCACAAGCTGTGACAGAAAACTCCACTACTTATTCCCACCCACCAAGCAATGTAAATAACACAGGGTGGATGGGAAAACTGCCCTCCCAATTCAGCAAGTAGAGAAGACAAAAGTCCGCCACAGCTCTCTTCAACAATTGGCTCCTCTCGAATCAATCATTCAGCCCCTTCCCTCCACACGTTGCACACATATTGATCGAGTGGGACTGCACCAAATGAAGACCCATGTTAGTCAGCCCCATCATTATTCTGGGGCTTCTTCATGTGCAAAATTAATTTAACATGCGTTGATTCATATGTTAACATTAAAGTATGTTACATTGATGAAATGAATGTGGACTAATAAATGCTTATCCTCAGCAAATATGTTTTCAGCTGATGACATATTGTGGGAAAAATTGGTGATTACCAAATTGGACCTTCAGCATGAAAATATAGTTAAATTTGAAAACAGGCTTTTAGAGCGTGAACAAGTCATTCAGACAACTACTAGTTATTTGAAAAACCTTTGGGCAGTGAAGTTAACAGAATAAAATTGTAACTGAGGAATTGTCGAAATTTCATCTTTGAGAACTTAGATAATGATTGAAGAGGTGTAATATTAGAATAATCAATTTTTCTAAGCTTGAGAATGTTTCACGTACCGATCTCTCCAGAAGTTGTCACAGAAAGTCTTAGAAGTTCTAGAGTCATCCTTTCCCCCAATTCTTATTACATATTCTGTAAATGGTGCCCAGATATGGGCTCTAAAAAAATGTTTGCTAAGTGCTATTCTATAAATGGCACTCAAAGTTCGGCACCGTTTATAGAATAGTGCTTAGCACCAGGATCTGCACCCAAATTTGTGTGTGAGGATTTACATCAGCTGAACCCTTTTGTAAATCTCCTGAATTCTATAATACTATACAAGATTACATGATGCCTTGACCGTGGGAGGGGACTGAAAAGTGCTTCTCTGGCCACCGTATTGCAAACCTCAATATTGTTAGTGCATCAGAGCCTTAAACATACCTCAGATTGTTTTGGGAGGATAGCGGAACATCTTCAGTATCTCTGATTGGAGAAAGCAAGGAGAGATGGGGGTGAAATTGCAGAAAAGGGACAGACACCGCGAGAAGGTTGTCGAGGACAAGATGGCAGTGCCCCAAAATATGCAGGGCCAGACAGTATCCTCGGCATGGATAGTGGAGATAACCACATAGATGAACTCATTATTGAGCCCTATAGACTACAAACTGACCCATCTGGAAGACCTCAATCAAAAGGTAGCTAATTACCAAACTCGGAGCAGTGCAGTGGAAGACCGGGTTTCTGGTATGGAAGACTCGCAGGCCCAGCTCCTCAAAAAGGCGGCAGCTTTGGAAGACAAGGTGGATGTCCTGGAAAACAAGGTGGATGACCTGGGGGACTCTAAACCCCAGCGGTTACCTGAGGATAGGCCGAGGCCTTCTTCCAAGGGTCCTATGTTTCCCTCCTCTTCCAGACCTCACTTCCTGAAGCTCGCAGGTATCGCCTGGGGTGCTCTGCTGGGTTTTCTCAACGTGCCCGTTTTAAGCAGAGGTACTCCTTTTGCTCGGATAAATGTTCCACGGGGGCCGGTTCAAGGCCAGGAGTTCAGGGGCGTCCTCCACAATGATGGGACGCCTGTCCATTCCTCGATTCCTGCAGTAGGAGGACGTCTTTCCCTCTTTCTAGAAGAGTGGACCAAGATTACCTCGGATCAGTGGGTCCTGGACCTGATCAGAGAAGGTTACCGACTGGAATTCGGCCTATCGGGGTCTATTGCAGAGAACAAACTGATTGGGTTCTTAGAACTCTGGCTACTCTGGGAATTACATCTATCGGATTGCTTTGGGCTTTTGCGAGTGGAAAGGGCACATCGGGTTGGCACAAAACAGACATTGGCCACTAGGCTGCGAGTAGTCATTTTTTAAGTACTGAATTTTGCTCACAAATCTGCAATTTTACAAGTTCTCAGATCAAGGAAAACCTTATTGCATAAAAATAAACATATTATATGTTTCCAGGATTATTTGGCACGAGTGGCTGATGAACGTAGAGGTTTTTCACCAGTCTGTTCTAAACTTTTTGGTCTTAAGATACATTTTGCTCTCCTATAACCAGTTAAGTTGCCGGTGATAAATAATGGCTCCATACACATTTATGAAACTATGGCAGCAGCCCAAACTCTCCTGTCTCACATAAAAGCGAGAGAGGGTACTTCATACCTGCCGAAGGGTGACCAATGGAGTCTTACTAACTCTCACGCTTCACGGCACTATACGATTGGAGGATGCCTTGTATTTCTACTATAGATCACTGTTCCGTGAATAGTATCTGGACTATATTAATTGCATACTTCACAAACTATGATGCCCTTTTGGGGAAATTTGGGATTGCTTTTCTGATGTTGTCACGTCCCTTACCTGCGCCGCCCTGCCCGCTGGGATGCCTCGCTCCGCGAGCAGGAGAGAGCGGGGTATCGCTGGCTATGGGCGGCGTGGGCAGGGAGTTGTGCCCGCCTCCTGGACAATGCCGGTTCGCCGCTATAGCGCGGTGGCGGCCGGAGAGCGCCGGCGCTTCCAAATGGCCGGCGCTCTCAAACTGGAAAGTCTCTTCCGGGTGCGGGACCTGGGAGCAGAGGAGACGCCCCTTCGGGGCTCGGATTGGCTGGTCGCGGCTGGACTCCGCCTTCTCTCTGGGACCAGCCTATCCAGAGCCCTGGGGCTGGTTGTGGGCCCCACCTTTTGAACAGCTGATGAGTTTTCTCCTGATGGAGGGGGCTATTTAAGTGCAGACGCTGGCAGAGTTCTTTGCTTCGGCTTCTGCTTGCGGATCCCTGAGTTCTGTGTTTGGATTGCCTTCCGTTTGCCTTTGAACCACTCTTTGGACCTGGACCTTGCTTTTGCCTGCCACCTGCCCTTGAACCACTGTTTGGACCTGGCCTTTGCTTTTGCCTGCCACCTGCCTTTGAACCACTGATTGGACCTGGACTTTGCTTTTGCCTGCCGCCTGCCCTCGAACCACTGATTGGACCTGGACTTTGCTTTTGCCTGCCGCCTGCCCTCGAACCACTGATTGGACCTGGACTTTGCTTTTGCCTGCCGCCTGCCCTCGAACCACTGATTGGACCTGGACTTTGCTTTTGCCTGCCGCCTGCCTTTGAACCACTGTTTGGACCTGGACTTTGCTTCTGCCTGCCGCCTGCCCTTGAACCACGGTTTGAACCTGGACTTTGCTGTTGCCTGCCGCCTGCCGTTGAACCACTGATTGGACCTGGACTTTGCTTTTGCCTGCCGCCTGCCTTCGAACCACTGTTTGGACCTGGACTTTGCTTTTGCCTGCCGCCTGCCTTTGAACCACTGCTTGGACCTGGACTTTGCTTTTGCCTGCCGCCTGCCTTTGAACCACTGCTTGAACCTGGACTTTGCTTTTGCCTGCCGCCTGCCTTTGAACCACTGCTTGAACCTGGACCTTGCCTTTGCCTGCCGCCTGCCTTTGAACTACTGTTTGAACCTGGACCTTGCTTTTGCCTGCCGCCTGCCTTGAACCGCTGGTCGGACCTGGACCTTGTTTTTAGTCATCTGTCTGCCCCAGCCTGCCCTTCTTTGGAGGCCTCTGTCCTGACTCTCCAGGTAAGATCAGAACTGTCTGGCTGCCAGACGTTGTTTGGCCCAAGGGCTCACTTTTCGTGACTAGGCTTGACAGAAAGCCGAAGCCATGAGCTCGCCAGATAAGCCTGATCTGACCGACTTGGCCCAAGCTCTCCAACAGCAACAGGCCCAGCTCAACAGATTGTCTGGAGTATTGCAAGATGTGTGTTCCCAGATGTCAGCGCAGCGAGCACCGGCTCCCGGAGCAAGTAGGACATCTCCGCCTCAGCCTGCCTTTCGTTTGCCGGAACCTCCCCGGTTTGACGGCACACCCTCCGCATGCCGCGGATTCTTGAACCAATGTCAGATGCTCTTTGACATGCAACCTGCTTCTTTTCCTACGGACAAACAAAAGATCACCTACATTATTTCATTACTCTCCGGTTCGGCTCTGGCATGGGCTTCACCTCTCTGGGAGCAACAGGATCCTCTCCTTTCGGATCTTGGAGAATTCCTGCGTCGGTTCCGCATGGTCTTCGATGTTCCAGGGCGTCCCTCCTCTGCTGCAGGAGAGCTACTACGGATTCAGCAAGGAAGCAGTACGGTTGGAGCCTATGCTATTCGATTCCGTACCTTGGCGGCGGAACTTAAATGGAATCAAGAGGCTCTTACGGCCATTTTCTGGCAAGGCTTGAGTGGGCGCATTAAGGACGAGTTAGCCGGCCGTGAAATCCCTAGTACTCTGGACGCTCTAATCTCCCTAAGTACTCGGATTGATGTCCGTTTCCAGGAACGGGCACGAGAACAAGTTGCCTCTCGTCCATCTCGCAGGTTTTCCCCTCAAAGACCACGAACTGTCTCTCCTCTGGAGGCTGCGGTCCCGACTGCGGAGGGATCAGAAGTGCCTATGGTGATTGGCAGGCACCGACTGACAGCTGTTGAACGGACCCACCGAAGGGAGAATAAACTATGTATGTACTGTGGGAAACCTGGCCATTTTGTGAAAGGGTGTCCCAGCAAGCCGGGAAATGCTTAGACCCTAGCCTTGTGAAGGGGGTGGTTTTGGGTCGTTCAGGAACCCTTCCGGATAACTTAATGACAGTACCTATTATCTTACTTTGGCAAGAATACAGGATAAACACCCTAGCCTTGCTGGATTCAGGAGCAGGAGGCAACTTTATTGATGCTAGGCTACTTCAGGGCTTAGGAAGGCCGGTTATTTCCTGTAAACCAGCTCTTCAAGTAACGTCCATTCATGGCTCTACTCTGCCTCAGCCTATTACTCATCTCACTCTTCCGCTTCGGATGCAGGTGGGCCTTCTTCATCATGAGGAGATACAATTTCTTATTTTACCTCAAGCCATCCATCCTGTAATTCTAGGTATGCCCTGGCTGCGGCTGCACGCGCCTTGCATAGACTGGCCTTCGGGAGAGATCAGCCAATGGAGTGGTCGTTGTTTTGAAACTTGTCTGACACCAGTGCACCCTCTTCCTATTAATGTGCCAGCGCTACCTGGAGCCCTCCACCCCTGTGATGCTCATCTTCCGAAGGAATACGATGAGTTTTCTGATGTCTTTGATGCCCGGGAGGCAGATTCCCTCCCACCCCATCGCCCGTTCGATTGTCCCATTGATTTGTTGCCCGGCACGATGCCTCCTCGAGGACGATTATATGCTTTGTCCCGGGATGAATCTGCTGCCATGCGGGACTACATTCAGGACAATCTTCGTAAAGGATTCATCCGACCATCTTCTTCTCCTGCCGGGGCGGGGTTCTTTTTTGTCTCCAAAAAGGATGGGTCCTTGCGGCCCTGCATTGACTATCGAGGGCTTAACAACATCACAGTCAAGAACCGTTATCCCCTTCCGCTTATCCCGGAGCTTTTTGATCGACTCCAGGGGGCTGTTATTTTTACTAAGTTGGATCTGCGAGGGGCCTACAACTTGATTCGTATCCGTCAGGGAGACGAGTGGAAAACTGCGTTTAATACTCACGAAGGCCATTTTGAGTATCGGGTCATGCCTTTTGGACTTTGTAATGCTCCGGCTGTGTTTCAAGATTTCATCAACTTCATTTTCCGGGATCTTCTGTATTCTTCAGTCATTGTTTACTTGGACGATATTCTGATCTTCTCTGCTTCGCCCCTGGATCATCCCGGGCATGTCCGCACAGTGCTTCAACGACTCCGGGATCATCGACTGTTTGCCAAGTTGGAGAAATGTGCGTTTCATCAATCCACTATTCCTTTTTTGGGACATATTATCTCTGCTGTTGGATTACAAATGGATCCTGCTAAACTGCAGGCTATCCGGGACTGGCCTCTTCCCCAAGGTCTCCGGGCCTTACAGCGGTTTCTTGGCTTTGCTAACTACTACAGACAATTCATTCCCCATTATTCGCTCCTCACGGCTCCTTTGACAGCCCTTACTCGGAAGGGGGCGGATGTTCGGCATTGGTCTCCTGCTGCCCTGGAGGCTTTTTCTGCCTTGAAGACGGCTTTCTTGTCTGCATCTGTGCTCCGTAGTCCTGATGTCACGAAGCCTTTCATCGTGGAGGTCGATGCCTCTGCTTTGGGGGTGGGGGCGGTGCTGTCCCAGACAACTTCTTCTGGTAAGAAACATCCTTGTTTTTTTTTTTCTAAGAAGTTTTCGCCAGCTGAACGTAATTATACCATCGGGGACAGAGAGCTGCTGGCTCTGAAGCTCGCCTTTCAGGAGTGGCGATACCTACTGGAGGGTGCTGCTCACCCTATTACAGTCATTACTGATCACAAAAATCTGCTTTATTTGCAAGATGCCAAACGCTTGAATCCCCGGCAGGCCCGTTGGTCACTATTTTTTGCTCGTTTTACCTTTCATTTGGTGTTTCGTCCCGCAGAAAAGAATATACAGGCAGATGCCCTCTCCCGAGCTTTTGATGTACCTGAGGAGCCTGAGGAGCTCTATCCTATGCTCAATCCTGCTTGTCTTTCCCCTACGGTGGGGGCATCCGCCTGTCTCAAGACTCCTGTTCCTGCTCGATCTCGTCGCAAGGTTCTTCAGTGGGGTCATTCTGCTGCGTTTTCGGGACATTTTGGGTTCCGTAAGACCTATCATCTTATTTCCCGTTATTTTTGGTGGCCCCACATGGCCCAGGAGATTCGGCAGTTTGTCTCTACCTGTCCTACCTGTGCCCGTACCAAGTCCTTGCCAGGCAAGCCGTGGGGGCTTCTTCAACCATTACCGGTACCCCACCTACCGTGGCAGGAGGTCTCGATGGACTTTATAACTGATCTTCCCTGTTCCAAGGGCAACACGATCATCTGGGTGGTGGTGGATCGTTTTTCTCGCATGGCTCACTTCGTACCCATGCGGTCCCTGCCATCCGCGAAGGCTCTTGCGTCCCATTTTATCCAGCACATTTTTCGGCTGCATGGACTGCCGCATCGTATCATCAGTGATAGAGGGTCGCAATTCACCTCTAAATTTTGGAGATCGTTATGCTCAGCCTTTGGGGTTACCACGCATTTCTCTTCAGCTTACCATCCTCAGACCAACGGCATGGCAGAGCGTACTAACCAGACCCTTAAAGCGTTTCTTCGGGCCTTCACTAATGCTCGTCAAGATGATTGGGCTGATCTCCTGGCCTGGGCTGAATTTGCCTACAACAATAGTTTCCATTCTGCTTCACGGACATCACCCTTCTTCACTGTTTTTGGACGTCATCCACGTCTTCCGCCTCCGATTCCTTTGACTGCGGCTCCTCCACTGATCCAGTCTACTCTCACCACCATTCATGCAACTTGGAGGACAGTTCGTCAGCAGTTGGGGAGGGCGGCTGCTCGGTACAAGCAATTTGCTGATCGGCGTCGCTGTGCCGCTCCCGTATTCCAGCCGGGACAGAGAGTATGGCTCAGCACCAAGTACCTCAAACTTCGTCTTCCCTCCCTTAAGTTTGCTCCTCGCTTCATCGGGCCATTTTCTGTGAGATCTAGAGTGGGGACGGTGGTCTATCGCCTTCACTTACCTGGTAATCTTCGCATTCACAATGCTTTTCATGTGTCTCTGCTTAAACCTTTTAGGACTTCCCACTGGCATCCTGCTCCAAAGAAGATTCTGGCTCCAGACTCTGACCCTGATCCGGAGTTCGAGGTAAAAGAGATTCTTGACTCTAAACTCCAGCGGGGTCGATTGTTTTACTTGATCTCGTGGAAGAACTTTGGTCCTGAGGATAACTCCTGGGAGCCAGTTGCTAATATCCTTGCTCCTGATTTGTTGCACGAGTTCCACTCTCGCTACCCTACTAAACCTGGACCAAGACGGAGAGGGGGGGCTTACGGGGGGGGGGTACTGTCACGTCCCTTACCTGCGCCGCCCTGCCCGCTGGGATGCCTCGCTCCGCGAGCAGGAGAGAGCGGGGTATCGCTGGCTATGGGCGGCGTGGGCAGGGAGTTGTGCCCGCCTCCTGGACAATGCCGGTTCGCCGCTATAGCGCGGTGGCGGCCGGAGAGCGCCGGCGCTTCCAAAATGGCCGGCGCTCTCAAACTGGAAAGTCTCTTCCGGGTGCGGGACCTGGGAGCAGAGGAGACGCCCCTTCGGGGCTCGGATTGGCTGGTCGCGGCTGGACTCCGCCTTCTCTCTGGGACCAGCCTATCCAGAGCCCTGGGGCTGGTTGTGGGCCCCACCTTTTGAACAGCTGATGAGTTTTCTCCTGATGGAGGGGGCTATTTAAGTGCAGACGCTGGCAGAGTTCTTTGCTTCGGCTTCTGCTTGCGGATCCCTGAGTTCTGTGTTTGGATTGCCTTCCGTTTGCCTTTGAACCACTCTTTGGACCTGGACCTTGCTTTTGCCTGCCACCTGCCCTTGAACCACTGTTTGGACCTGGCCTTTGCTTTTGCCTGCCACCTGCCTTTGAACCACTGATTGGACCTGGACTTTGCTTTTGCCTGCCGCCTGCCCTCGAACCACTGATTGGACCTGGACTTTGCTTTTGCCTGCCGCCTGCCCTCGAACCACTGATTGGACCTGGACTTTGCTTTTGCCTGCCGCCTGCCCTCGAACCACTGATTGGACCTGGACTTTGCTTTTGCCTGCCGCCTGCCTTTGAACCACTGTTTGGACCTGGACTTTGCTTCTGCCTGCCGCCTGCCCTTGAACCACGGTTTGAACCTGGACTTTGCTGTTGCCTGCCGCCTGCCGTTGAACCACTGATTGGACCTGGACTTTGCTTTTGCCTGCCGCCTGCCTTTGAACCACTGCTTGGACCTGGACTTTGCTTTTGCCTGCCGCCTGCCTTTGAACCACTGCTTGAACCTGGACTTTGCTTTTGCCTGCCGCCTGCCTTTGAACCACTGCTTGAACCTGGACCTTGCCTTTGCCTGCCGCCTGCCTTTGAACTACTGTTTGAACCTGGACCTTGCTTTTGCCTGCCGCCTGCCTTGAACCGCTGGTCGGACCTGGACCTTGTTTTTAGTCATCTGTCTGCCCCAGCCTGCCCTTCTTTGGAGGCCTCTGTCCTGACTCTCCAGGTAAGATCAGAACTGTCTGGCTGCCAGACGTTGTTTGGCCCAAGGGCTCACTTTTCGTGACTAGGCTTGACAGATGTTGAGTTCCTTTGGAATGCACATACAGACTTGGGACCTCCTGTGATTTCTGAGGAGATGGGAATCCCTGGATGTAAGTTTATTTTGATTGAGGTCGGATAACATCTGCAAAATGATGGGACTGCCTTTAACAGCAAGCTTGACATAAATTTCTATCTCTGACCTTCATGAATGAGGGCGTTGGAGGGCCACACTGATTGCTCCTTCTGAAGAGCTTGCTATTCTAATCATAGTATAACTGATGCTCTGGAACCTTGGATATATTGACTGAGGCACTGGATTAAGTCTTCCTGAGAGAATAGTCCGCTGGTTAAAGTTTATTGTTGTTTTGTTATTTTAGACCTGCTTGCTCTTCATCTATCCCATATGTCTGGAGAGGATTTGTGATATTTGAGTTCCTCCCCCCTTTTGTTTACCAAGACTTGCAGTACCTGCCTATTGCCTTGACTTCCTCCCTGGGCATCCTGGAACTGGCAGTGATCGGATTAAGTCAGTGGTTGGAATGCTCCAGCTTAGGGTATTGCGGGTAGGTCAAAGACTTGAGGGGTTATGTTCACTTTGAATTGGGAGGGAAAGGCACAATGAATGTTGAGAACATTGACTAAGAAAAGGGGGTTTGCAATGGAGTAGGTGTTACATGTGATTGCTCCTTATATCGGAACTCAGGGGATGGATGGTTGGGAGTTTTTAGGGATGGTGGGGGGGGGGGGGAATGGGTAGGGTGTGGGAGGGATTGGGTGGAAGGGTTTTAGGAGTGAATATGCTTTACAAAAAATAAAGAAACAAAAAGCGGGGAGGAAAGTCCTCACGCAAAACAACAGCAATGAAAACAAAAAAGTGAGGACACCCTCCAACACCCGGCCATTTCAGTTCTACTACACTGGAAAGTGGAAGGATAGACTAAGCAAGAGGAACGTCACTCTCAGCCCACCAATCCAGAGCAGCTGTTGGAGAAGAGACTGTGAAACACTATGGGAGTTGTTTGAGGAGCCCCAGCCCATGTGGCTGCACGAGGCACCATGAGACAGCGATTTGTTTGACCCCTGATGCAGGCTGTGATGCCGAAACACGGCCGTGTCGGGTCATTATTTGATCACCAATAAAACATTTTTGGATTTCCTCCTCAACTTGTCCTCACTTTTTTGTTTTCATTACAAAAAATAAACCTCCAGTTCAAATTCAAAAAATCAACAGGCATGCAAAAAAAAAAAAGAAATATTACTTAGCAAACAAAAATGATATTACTTAGCTGACAAAAGAAATCACTACTGCAGCTCCATGTGTAGCTACATGAATCCACTGTAAATCCACTGTAAATACAGCTCTCTTCATATTTCAAGGAACTAAACTTCCTCTCATGTCTTCAACAAGAGTGCCTAGTTTCGCAAACTTCTGATGCCTCAGGAAGACGTCTCTCTGTAGAACTTTTATCCTCAAATGGACATTTTTTGTAAAGCATATTCACTCCAGTAGCTTGTGCTAGTTTAAATCAAGGGGATGTTTTTTTAATCAATTATTTTTCTCTCATAGTGAGAGTTTTTTTTACATTGATGCTTTTTTGCCCCCGCAATAGTGGATCCAATGATAGGAATGAACTCTTGAGGTAGTAGAGGGTTACATATTCAGTAGGAATCCCCCTACTGGGAGGTTTGAGGTTGCCTTTGTTTAATTTATAATATACAAAGCACTGAGAGTGAACGCTTGTATTATACAAAAAATTATTGATTTATAGCATTGTCATTAGTGGTAGTTTGTTGGTCCCACTTTAGTATTTGTATTAAATATAAACATACCATTACACGCAAATCTTAGAAATGCCCATGACTTGCCCAAGATCCTCCCATAGCCCTACCCCTTTTTAGATCCACGCTGAAAAACTTACACACACATCTTTAGAGAAGAGCAATTATAAATATGTGTGTGTAAATTCCGATTATTGCCAATTAGCACCAATAATTGATTGTACTAATTGGCTCACTATGCAATTAAGTTGCTTGCACAATTTGGGTGTGCACCCAAATTTGCACATTCAATTTAGAGCACTCTATAAAGAATTAGAGGGATTATTTGCCTGGGTGATCTGGACTTAATTTTTTCTTTTTTTGGGGGGGGGGGGATCAGAAAAATCTAAACTCTCTAAGCCTGATCAGCCATCTCCTTTAAAGGTTCAAAGGTCATTTTATTTGATCTACCACCTAGGAGTTACTGTCATGGTGGAATGAGGCTTGAGATGTACCAAGCCTCATTCTGGCTCCAACTTTGACCAATAAGGTGACAGTTAAGAAGGAACCAATGCGGGCGCCGTAGAAACAAATGCCCAAAAAGTTGCAACTTGCAACTGAAAGAAAGTGCCTGCAGCCAGCACAGAAAAAAAAACAAACAAACAAAAAAAAAAACGCCCAATTCAGTGGCAACTCTGTTTACAAGGATAACTCAATTTCCCAAACAAAGCAGTCTGCTTGTTTCTTGATTTCCCTAGCAGTGATGGAGAGAGAGGGTGTAGCTAGAGAGCACATTCTGTTAAAAGTAGCAATCCAGCAGGGAAAAGAGGTCCACATCAAAGGAAGAATTTTCTCTACAGGCCAGAGGGTGGGAAGGAACCCCATTTGAAGGAAAGGCCAATTACCAGAGGTAAGAGGGAAGAAAGAGTTTCTCTGGGAGGGAGCCAACCTGGTGTGAGGTGTGAGGATGTTATAATGCCATTATATCACTCCATGGTGCGACTGCACCTTGAGTATTGTGTTCAATTCTGGTTGCCACATCTCAAGAAAGATATAGTGGAATTGGAAAAGGTGCAGCGAAGGGCGACTAAAATGATAGCGGGGATGGGTTGACTTTCCTATGAAGAAAGACTAAGGAGGCTAGGGCTTTTCAGCTTGGAGAAGAGACGGCTGAGGGGAGACATGATAGAGGTATATAAAATAATGAGTGGAGTGGAACAGGTGGATGTGAAGCATCTGTTCACGCTTTCCAAAAATACTAGGTCTAGGGGGCATGCAATGAAACTAGTGTAGTAAATTTAAAACAAATCGGAGAAAAGTTTTCTTCACCCAACGCGTAATTAAACTCTGGAATTCGTTGCCGGAGAACGTGGTGAAGGCGGTTAGCTTGGCAGAGTTTAAAAAGGGGTTAGACGGTTTCCTAAAGGAAAAGTCCATAAACGGCTACTAAATGGACTTGGGAAAATCCATAATTCCAGGAATAACATGTATAGAATGTTTGTACATTTGGGAAGCTTGCCAGGTGCCCATGGCCTGGATTGGCCGCTGTCGTGGATGGGATGCTGGGCTCGATGGACCCTTGGTCTTTTCCCAGTGTGGCATTACTTATGTACTTATATGTAGGCAATTTATTCAGGTGCACTTGGAATTTCATTTTAATAAATCATGTGGCACCCAAACTGATGGAAAATATTTCTGTATCCTTCTGCCACATATTCTTGGTCTCAAACTGCATTTCTTTCTCTACATAATTTACCTAACAGTCACTTGGGACAGACACCTGCAGGATTAACTGTGAGTTGGGTATATGCCACAAGATCAACTCCATCTTCCATTGTAATAGGGATGCAGAAGATCTAAAATGGAGAAAGTAAAGCACAATACAAAGAAGGTGAGTAGCAGATCCCTGTCTAGCCAAGTAGACACACTCACTAAACAAGAGAGGTAGATGCTATAAACAGTGGATGAGGAGTCCTTACATGGTCTAGCTAGCTCACACCATGCAAGGACTCCTCATTCACTGTTTGTAGCACCTGTATAAGGAGTCATTTCATGATGTTAGCTAGGTGGATACATCTTACCATAGTGAAGTCACCAGTAAGATCTCCCCTCTCCCATCCTCTTACTCCCTGCTCGCTGACCCTCTCATTGGGCCATCCTCTGTCAGTAGTTAAAATGCTAAATTTTCATCACAGTATCAATGATGGGGACTTGGCCTTGTTGCTTATCAGTGGCTCCTATTAGCTTCAGGCTCAAGTTAAAATTCCATACCATTTCCTTTATGGTTATATAAGTGGATCTGCCTGCCTTTCTTTTTAGCATTTTTATCCCAATCACTCTGCTTTAATTCTGACAAGTTGCTAGTAATCCCTTCATCTTTTTGTGCTAGACCTGAATCCACCTGATACTGAGTTGTTTATATTCTTAGTACTTTACTCTGGAATTCTTTACCAAATACTTGTGCCTGGAGACTGGCATTCAGTTGCTGAATAGATGGGCTGGTGGTGTCTGGCAAAGTATGTGACCCTTTCTAGCTTTCTTTCCTATTTTTCTATCTCTCTCTTCCATTATTCTATATTTTGATTTAATTTTATACTACTTTGATATTTGTTGAATCGCAGTATATCAAAACTGGCAGTAAACATAAACATAAAGATGGTATACTACCTTGTGACTTCCAGTTGAGAGCCTTTTGGTGCCACTAGAGTGTCTCAGACTTCTGCCCTGTGATGGCAACTATTTGACTACCTAGTCTGGACTGCATCCTGATTAGGGATGTCCATATGGCTTTCAGAATGCTCACCACATGCATCATTCCAGACCATTGCCAGAAGGCTAGGGCAACAGTCCCATGGGCATGCTGGTGGAGATTCCTTTGGACTGCATGATAACATTATTCTGGCCAGATATAAGCCTACAGCCATGTGGGACATTCCATGACAGTGCATGTCTCAGGTTGTGCTGTGTGGAGAGACCAATGGCATTCACATGTTGATATTGTATAACTAGTTCATTATCTGTAGATAAGATCATGGCTTTAGATGGTGAGGAATGTACTAGCAGCCAAATCTGAATAGATGATGGGCAACTATCCCAGGAGGGACATCAAGAGCAGAGATTCATCATATGCCCCTTGAAGAGCACCTAGGAGAGGAGCCTAGAGCATCTGGCATGACAGCTGAATTTGAGGCTGCAAATGAGGAGGCACTTGTGCCTAGACAACCCCCTTACCATCTGATGACCAAGATGAGCAAGCAGAGAGAGAAACAAATGCTAAAAGATGGGAATGCGATCATGAGGGTTGTTATAGTCAGGAACTACTGAGGCATTCAGTGCAGTTTATGCAACAAAATATTTAAAATGCTCACTCAATGGAAAGGAAGCTTCAGCTCCAGGAGTGAATGCTGGCATTCACAGAGCATCAGGTGGTGATGCAAGACAGGCAGTTGGAATTT
The DNA here is from genome assembly GCF_901765095.1 of Microcaecilia unicolor. Taxonomy (NCBI): domain Eukaryota; kingdom Metazoa; phylum Chordata; class Amphibia; order Gymnophiona; family Siphonopidae; genus Microcaecilia; species Microcaecilia unicolor. Next base: position 643,013,810 of record NC_044031.1, read on the forward strand.
AGCAAGCAGATGGTGAGGGATATGTGGTCCCTCACCCATGAAGCCCTAGTCCTATTCAATGAGATGAAAGATCAGCATAGGAATCAGCTGAGACACCAGACCCTCAGCTGCATCTCACTGACATAGTTCACCTTTGTAATTCCACAAATAGACTCCTCTTTCACTTGAGCCCCAATCACCACAAACCAAACTTCCAACCCCTTCCTCATATTATTAAACACCCTTGCATATGGGAGATAAGTCACGTCTATTCATACGTGCTTACCTGTTCAATTGTAATACTGCACACTTATTGCGGAAGGAATGTCTGGTAAGGTTTGTCTCTTTGTGGATGATACTAAACTCTACAACAGGGTGGACACCCTGGAGGGTGTGAATGACATGAGGAAGGACCTAGCGAAGCTGGAAGAATGGATCAATATTTGGCAACTAAGGTTTAATCCCAAAAAATGCAGGGTCATGCACTTGGGTCGCAAAACTCAGAGGGAACGATACAGTATAGGGGGTGTAGTGCTTCAGTGTGTGAAGGAAGAGCGGGACTTGGGGGTGATTGTGTCTGACGACCTTAAAGCTTTCAAACAGGTATAAAAAGCGACGGCCAAAGCCAGAAGGATGCTTGGGTGCATAAAGAGAGGCATGACCAGCAGGAAAAAGGAGATGATAGTGCCGTTGTATAAGTCTCTGGTGAGGCCTCATTTGGAGTACTGTGTTTAGTCCTGGAGACTGCACCTATGGAAAGATATAAACAGGATGGAGTTGGTCCAGAGGGCGGCTACGAAATTAGTAAGCGGTCTTGAATGCAAAAATTATAGGGACAGGCTTATGATCCTCAACATGTATACACTGGAAGAGAGGAGGGAGAGAGGAGACATGATAGAAACATTTAAATATCTCAAGGGCATTTATGTACAGGAAGAGAGCCTTTTTCCAAATGAAGGAGAGCTCTGGAATGAGGGGGCATATGACAAAGATAAGAGGGAATAGGCTTAGGAGTAACCTAAGGGAGTATTATTTCACAGAAAAGGTGGTGAAGGCATGGAATAGCCTCCCGGTGGAGGCGGTGGAGTCGAGGACTGTTCCAGAATTTAAAAAGGCATGGGATAAGCATGTGGGATCGCTTAGGAACAGGAAGAATTAGGGGTTACAGAGGATGGGCAGACTGGATGGGTCATGTGGCCTTTATCTGCCATCATGTTTCTATAAGTTCAATCTCACCTGTACACTGTTACTTGTTCAATAGTGGCTTCACATATAATTGAGCTGTTATTGTTAACTGCTCAATGTAACCAGTTTTGTTAAAATGTAATTTGTTTGTTCAGACTGTCCTCCGCCTTGAACTTTTCGCTTAAGAGAAATACAAATAGCAATTAAATAATAAAAATATCTAATTGATTTACAAAAGAATCAAAAAGAGTACATGGCAAATAAAAAATGTGAGCAAGAATAGGGGGCTTAGGTTACAGTCCAATAAAGTATAAAGGAAGGACAAGAAGGGGGTACTAAATTTTGAAATTAGAAGATACAAAAGGAAGGGTGGAGGTGCAAAGGAGACAAGACTAAAGGGACAAATGCTATAGTGGGGTAGCAAATAGGCCTCATACATTATTCAAATAGGGGTCTGGTGTCCAAATGAACAGATGGGTATACAAAATAGTACACTTTAAGAAGCGATTTATATTTTCTGAATGAAAGGAGATAATTCTCAGGTCTAAGGTGTGACCAGCAGAATGAGCAGGTGCTGGAACATGCTAGTTGAAGTTATCAGACAGGAAAAGATTAAATTCAGCACAGATAGGACTGCTAGAATTGGTAATATAAATATTGAAGTAACCTAAGAGGAGAAGGCTCAGTCAGATAAGGTGATAAAACATCGGATAGAGCTTGAAAAGAAGAATGAAAGATTGAAGGAAGTAAATAGATAAGTAAAAAAAACAAGGATTGACCAGAATTAATACAAATGGGTAAATCTTCCAGCAGTGTGAAATAATATGAATGAAGCTGGTTAATATGTACATTGGGAGAAAAAAGTGTTCCCCCCTCCCTTTTTTTGTGAGTATAGTTGGAAAAAAATAAAACGGTATTCAGGAGGGAAATACTGTTCAAGATAGAAAGTATCTGAATCTAAAAGCTAGGATTCAACGAGGCATAGGATCAAGGGAATTTTTCAGAAAAATAAATCATGAACAAGAGACAATTTTAACTGCAAGGACTGAACATTTAGAAGGCCATTATTGAATGAAGCAGGAAATAGAGGGAGACTAGTTATAGAACTGCTATGAAAAATATTAGTCAAAGGGGAAAGCAACATGAATCTACAGAGCACATTAATAAGCATGAGGCAGAAGTATCTGAGGACCAACAACATCATCCCCATAATACTGGGATACGGTAAAAGCTGTACAGATTGAAGGCAGTGCAAAAGGTGTCCAGAAATAAGACAATGATAAACAAAAATTGAGGGGCATAATCGAACGCGAACGCCCATCTCCTTGGGCGTCTATCTCCGAGAACAGGTACGTGAAGGGGAGGGACAAACCGTATTTTTGAAAAAAATGTGCGTCCATCTTTTTTCCGATAATACGGTTTGCGCCAGCCAAATGCATCGGATTGGTGAGGATTTGAGCTGGGCGGTATCATTTTTGAGCGATAATGGAAACCAAAGGCGCCCAGCTCAAAAACGACCAAATCCTACTACTACTAATACTACTGTTTAGCATTTCTATAGTGCTACAAGGCATATGCAGTGCTGCACAATCATAGAAGAAAGACAGTCCCTGCTCAAAGAGCTTACAATCTAATAAGGCATTGGGTCATGGGAGGGGCCAGGATTCGTAGTGCACTGGTCCCCCTGACATGCCAGGTCACCAACCGGGTACCCTAGGGGGCACTTGTAACAATAAAAAAAAACAAAGCAAACTACCTCTAAAGTCCATAGCTCCCTTCCCTTGGGTGCTCAGCCCCCCAAATCCCCCCAAAACCCACTCCCCACAACTCTACACCATTACCATAGCACTTATGGCTGAAGGGGGGCACCTAGATGTAGGTACAGTGGGTTTTGGGGGCAGTTTGGAGCGCTCCCATTTACCACCACAAGTGTGACAGGTAGGGGGGATGGGCCTGGGTCCACCTGCTTGAAGTCCACTGCACCCTCTAAAACTGCTCCAGGGACCTGCATACTGCTGTGATGGAGCTGGGTATGACATTTGAGGCTGGCATACAGGCTGGAAAAAAATTTTTTAAGTTGTTTTTTTTTGGGTGGGAGGAGGTTAGTGACCACTGGGGGAGTCAAGGTGGTCATCCCCGATTCCCTCCGGTGGTCATCTGGTCATTTAGGGCACTCAATGATTCTTTAACTCCATTCAAATACCACAGGGAAAGATGGATGGAGTTAAAGAATCATTGAGTGTATGAAGGTGTGAATGGTAGAGGTGAATGAATGTAAGCAACTGAACCATAAAATGGAGCAAAATAATAAGTATAAATTGATTTAAACATCTGTTGTAATAAAAACAATTACTATTTGATTGATTGGTCACTAAAGTGTTATGTTAATCAATTGTATGACCAAAAGAAAAAAGAAAGCTCACATAATGTATGTATATTCATTGAGGATATCCTGAAAATCGTGTGGTACTTAGAGCAGATTTGGGAAGTCCTGCCATAAAAGGTGCAAGGGAAACAATAAAAAGAGTTATTGTTAACAGAAATGTTAGAGATCTAGACAATTTAATAGACCCAAAAGACAAATTCAATTTAGTGATTTTTATTTTCCAAAAAGCTTGCACCCAAATAGCTGCATCTGTTGCCTTATCCTCCCCCCCCCCCCCCACAGCCCCCTAAAAAACATAGACGTTATTGTGGGTGTCTAAGGTAAAAAAAAATAACTTTGGAAGGTGGCTGGGTGGATGTCTGAAACGTATGCCTACTTATGTCCTACAGCTAGAATGTACTCATTTTCAAATACAAAAATATATCCACTTTATATTTAAATTAAGTCAGGGTTGCCAAATGGCAAGTATTTTGCCAGTTGGACAAACTCTCTTAAAGGAAGGCCAGTGGGCAGAAGGATTAGAAAACTAGCCAGTGGAAGTACTGATTTTTTGCAAACCATGGCCTAGAGTAGAAGAGTAACAACTTCCTTTCTTCTAGAGCTTTGGCTTCTCAGATAGGTCTGATTCCAGAGTCTTATTGTTATTGCGAAAGGAACAATGCCTAATAATAAAGTGGAACACGGTAATTCCTTATGGCCTTAATAAAGAAATAGAGTGGCTGAGCATTTAGTTGATGGTGTATAAATACTGAGTCCCTGTTGTAATCTTTACGCATGCGTGGGCGTCCTTCTTTGGCGCCTTCACGAGCAACTGGTGTTCGAGTGCTCAACAACCTGTGGTAGCCGGTAGGCATGTTGATTCTTGTATATATTGAATGTATAAGTAAGGGGTAAGATAGATAATTATGCATTGTTGTTCATTTAGAATATATGACCCCTGAAGATGCTCTATGGAGCGAAACATGTGCGTGTAGGGTCCCGATGTTGAGATGGATATATCGCCGCCAGTGGCGTTCCTAGCCTGGATGACACCCGGGGTGGATCGCCGATGCGCCCCCCCCGGGTGCAGTGCCCCCCCGGCGAAATGACACCCCTCTGGGTGCACGCTGCTGGGGGGGTGCCGCAGCGCGCGCCTGTCGGCTCCGAGTTCGCTAACTTCGCTCGTTCGCTGCAGCTCCCTCAGCCCTGGAACAGGAAGTAACCTGTTCTGGGGCAGAGGGAGCTGCAGCGAACGAACAAAATTAGCGAACTTGGAGCCGACAGGCGCACACCGCGGTACCCCCCAGCGGCACGCACTCGGGGCGGACCGCCCCATCGCCCCCCTTGGTACGCCACTGATCGCCGCAACAGAAGAAACCAGTATCAAGTTAGTTTTTACTAACTGAAGTGGCGAGATTATCATGTGATCCTCGAGTCAGTATAGCTCCGATTTATGAGAGTGACAAACAATAGATGAATGAGGATTATTGATTGGAAGTGGATTACTCCTTGGGTTATAGCCTGTTGTCTCAAGAGGAGTAAATTTTGAAAATGACTTTGGAAGAATTTTAGAGCAGTTATGGAGTATGAAGATTATGCTAGAGTTATCACACACTGAGGATTACTTGGTGTATAAGAACATACATGATTTCTGACTTATGAGAAGAAATGTGGATGATAACTTGAAAATTGAATTAACACTTTTGAGAAAATGGACTGTTGCTTTAAGATGAGTAACTATGGAATTGTAGTTCTTGGAGATGACTTTTGAGGAACATGAAAATGTGAATTGTACTTGATTTTTAGAATTTTCAATACGTGTGAAGTTATTCTTTTAGTGCGAATGGGAGTAAGAGTGAGGTGTGTGTGTGTTGGTTTGTGTGAAAAGTTTTAAAATATGGATGGCATGATAATTTGAATTAAACATTTAATAAAGATTGATAATTAAGAACAACGGTTGTTGAAGAAAGTGTAGGGTCTTATTGTGGAGATCGAGGGAGACAATACCACCAAGTGTTAAGATGAACTGGGTAGAGATTGACTTTCATATAGAAAGCTAGCTTGGAAACAAAGCTTTTACTGACTCATGCTCTACCATGTGCTCTATAAACTGCTGTTGCCACCACCTCAACATTCAAGCAACTGGACTGGGAACAGCTTACAAATTATCAAATGCAGAGAATATTGGTGGTAGGATGGTATTTATTAAGGAAGTTAAGAAGAGGGGAGGGAAAGAAAAGAAGAAATCTGGAAAGGACATGTGGCCATTTTGTGAAAGGGCAAAAAACATTGGCAAACCTCCTCAGAATCCAGGGGCCCTTTTACTAAGCTGCATAAGCGTCTATGCGCGCATACCAAAATGGAGTTACCACCAAACTACTATGTAGTTCTTGTGGTAATTTCATTTTTGGCGCACATCCAATACGCGTGTACGAAAAATATTTCAGACACGCATATTGCCAACTGGCATTTGACATGCGTTGATCATTACTACCCAGTTACCATGTGAGACTTTGCCACTAAGTCAATGGCTGGTGGCAAGGTCTCAGACCCAAAATGGACATGCGGCAATTTTCATTGTGTGATACATTCATTTTCAGCAAAAATAAAAAAAGGCATTTCTAACAGGTGCACTTAAAATATGATTCTGCGGGCGCCCAAAACACGCATCTACACTACCACAGGTAATTTTTCAGCTCGCCTTTGTAAAAGGGCCCCCCAGTTTCTGTTAAAACTGAATGCAAAGTTCACAAATTAGGTAGCCCCCCACCCCCATCCTGGGACAGATACCCTCAGCAGTTTCAAGCTTTTCCTCCAGGATATAGTCAATTTGATCATATTTTCTTGATAGGGCTTTGAGCTATGAGTTGCAGACAGTCCCTTCTTAGTCTTTGACTGATACTGAAGCTATTGGAGATCAAGAGATTATTGTCTTCACATCCAGCATTATTGAGAACACGAGTATGTATTTATCATTGCCAAAGAAGGATTATACCTCCTGCTTAAAATAATAATAATAATCTTTCCTCTGGGTATTAACCTAATCCTTCTCTCAAGACTGATAAAGATATTACTGCAAATGATAAGGGTGCTCTTAGATTCTTGTAGGATTTTTAATGTAACTCTTCATCTACGTACATCTTTAATTTCTACTTGGGGGGGGGGGGGGGCATCATCCATTGTCCGAGCTTAGTGCCAGTCAGTCTGAAAACTTCGGTGTGAATCCTCTAATAAAAAGAATGGGTCAGGATTTACCTTTAAAACTCACAGCATGTAGAACACCACAATGGGTTTGTTCTATGCTTAGAAATTTTAGGGGATGGAGAAGAAGGGGACTTTATATTATAAACAAAACTAAATACAATAAAATATTAATGATAAATATATATATATATATATATATATATATATATATATATATATATATATATATATATATATATATATATATATATCATTAATATTTTATTGTATTTAGTTTTGTTTTCAGTTTTGATGCATGCTATTTACAAATAGCAAAGTTATTTCTTTAGTAATTTCATAGACAACCTCCAAGCAACTGTTGACATCATGGCAGTGTACAACACCAAATATCAAATAGTCGCAACTTCCCAAAAGAATCTATTAGTGGTCCTTTCTTTCAGACACGTTAGGCTAGACTTTATAATATAAAAACTCATTTTTCAGTGTTTCAGCACCTACGTTATGGAACAATCTGCCTTTACACGAGACAGGAGACATGCTGTAGAAAATATACGAATGCTGTCAAAATGTATTTTTTTCCAAAGGTTTTCACTGCCTAAATGCCAGTTTCTAGAGCCAAATAAAATTATTGGCTGATTCAGATAGAGTGGAGAAGATGAAGGCCTGGAGCCAGAAGCAGTCAGGCTGATATTCAAAGCAATTTAAGGGGGCAAGAGCCTCTCCTGCCCACTTAAATTGCTTCCCGCCATTGAAGTGAGGATGTTCAGTGCCGTTGAATATACCCACAGGCTGCCCAAACAAAAAGTGGGCCAGTTAGGGGTGATGCTGAGGGGTGGCACTAGGGAGGAGCCTGAGGTTCTGTGGTTCCTGGCAGTTTTTAGTGCCAGCACCCGGCTAAGCAGCTTAATTTAGGACAGCTTAAAAGCTATCCTAAATATGGCTGCTTAGCTATGCGGGTGCTGGCACCCACATAACTTAAAAAAAAACAGAGCCCCCTTCTGACCCCTGACATTGGTCCCTCCTTTCCTCCCCCTCCCTAGCCCTCACCAATAAGGAGCCCCCCAGAATGAACATGTAGTACCATGAGCTGCTGCAAGAGATCAATGCAGCCATTTTGGATTGGCACCGCAAGGGGCAACAGCAAGGGGCTGTGCTCTTGCCTCCCAAACAATCATTGCTGAACCACAAAGGATATAGGGAGACCTGGAGGGGGGCCTACCTGGTTGATTGAGGGGGTGGGGGGCTTCTTTCTGTGGGCTTGGGGAGGGGGAGGGAAGGAAGGGGCATAATTGGAGGGGATGGAAGGGGGGATCCAGGGAACTTTAAAAAAATGGCCTGATAATCAGCTGGCAGTAGAGAGCACCCACGTGAAGTGAAAGTACACTTGATTCCTACCAAAATCAATCAGACAAAGGAGGAGTAGGGGAAGCTGGCTCTTTCCAAACAATGAGGGAGATGTGTATGTAATTATGGATCTTTATTACAGAGCATCAAACACAGCAACTGTTTTTCAGCGCCTAAAGAGCCTGCTTCAGGAGTCTATAAAACTTATTAAAAATATATAAATACTGATATGAACATATAATACAAAATATAAAAATAGCAAAATAAATCTATACATACATGTATAGAATTACATGTGTTAAGAAGCGTAGTAATAATAATAATAATAATAATAGTAATAGTAATTAAATAAATTTGCATACATATAAAAATACAAAAGATAAATGAGTAAAACAACCCAAAGAATGTGTATATAGAACAATCAACATTTTCAAACAAAATATAAAAAAAAACCGGTATGACATCAATAAATCATTTATGGGACATTGATAAAACAAGTGTACATTAAACACTAGTTTACAGACCTTATGATGTAATAAATGCTGTTCACAAAAGAAGGGGTACAGAGAAAAAAGCAAATGCTGTTTCCAGACATGGCCCAGCACTGAAGATCGTGGGATAATTTAACTGGTGATAATCAGCATTTAAGAAAACGCTGACCACTTCTGGCTGACTATTGAGGGAGAATGACTATTTTTTTTCTTTTCTATTTTTTCTTTTTTTATTCATTTGTCAGAATATGTAGCTTTCCCTTTTAGTTTATTTTCTTTTCTTAAATCATTATTTGTCTAGCCTTCCATATCCTATCTTTTTAAATTAACAACTGCTTAGATGAATTAATAATGAGCATTACATCAAATGTTTAAATTAACTTGAAACAAGAGCACTCCACAACAACAATGAAAACCCAAACATGATTAAAGTAGGAAGAGGATGAATCAAATAAAATAGGTAACCATAGATTGTGAATTTATAATGGAGAAACAGAGGAGAACATGAATGACAAACCCACCAAAGTTGCCCAAAATGATGCTAAAAAATTAAGATGTCCAAATTAAACAAAATGACTGCCTATAAACAATAAGTAAAACCATGAAAAGGCCAAATTAAAAGCTATGTCATAGCATTGAATTTAAATATTTTATAGGAACTCTCCAACCATTCTTTCTGCGGTAATGAATTTGAAAAGGACCTGGTCAATAAACTACAAGCAGCACTACAAGAAGAATCCAGTTATAAATTGGTTGAAGAGGGAAAACCTAATACTTCACCTGAGATGATCTAAGCGATTGAAGTGGATAATAAGGGAGGAAGTTAAATAAACAGGAATGTCAGCATAGAGGACACAGTGAGTGAATATCAGAATTTTTAATTTCATTCGACTATTGATGGGAAACCAATGTTCTTCAGATAAAAGTGGTAGCATGTCATATACTTATTTTCTAAAATTTCTATGCTACACATTCCAAGGTCCCGTGTGGCTTACATGTAAACATAAAATCAACATACAAATCCATTATAAACAAAATATTCATCTAAAACGCACAAAAACACTGCACTATAATCACATTACAAAATAATTCAATTAAAATTATCAGGATCAAATGCTCAAGAAAATGACAAAAGCCTTAACCTGTTTGCCAGGGCTAGCTCAAGAAGTTGTAGTGTCCTAAGTCAACTTTAATTTTGGGACCGCATCTGCTCTTCCACACCCTCATCATGTCCCTTCCAGCTAGCTTCACCCCCTCACCGTATCAACCCAATACCCCCATCCCAGGAACGCCAACCTTTCCAGGGATCTCAAGGGTGACATGGGCAGGAGTGATTCCCACCTGCTCCTGCCATGACAGTTACTGTCTTCAAAATAGCACCACTGGGGATTTAAACTGCCATAAAGGGCTTTCTCTCCCTTATATGGCAGCTTAAACCCCATAGCAGTAGTACCCTTAGACTACAGCTAGGGGTCAGTAGTGCCATTATGAAGAAGGCAGTTGCAGGGGCAGGAGTGAGTGGGAATTGCTCGTGTCCACATCACTCCCCTGAGGTATGTCAAGGTTTGGGGAGGAAGGTCAGGGTGATATAGAAGGACCAACTACTTGACATGGGAAAGAGTGGGGTTTGGAAAGGGGAGGAGCTTCAGGACTAGATATATGGTGGCTAAAAAGTTGGTGCTGAAAAAACCCCTCTTAAGTGGTATTCTATAAGCTGCACCTAAAGTTCAGAGTCGTTTAAAGAATTAACTCTTCAGCGGAGAGGTCGTACATAAATTTAGGTGTCACAATTTGCACCAATGAAAATGTGGTGCAAATATCCATGCCTAAATTTATGCGCAGAGCACCGTTATCCTATAACTACATGTGTAACACAAAACCACACCCCTGAACTGCCCCAAAATGTCCATGACCCTCCCATTTCCACACCCACTTTTTGGGCCAAGTATAAATTTTAGATGCATATTATGTGTCTAACTTTACATGTGCAATTCTCAATTAAATCTAATTAGTGCCAATAATTGCTTGTTATAAAGCCAATTATTGATACTAATTGGCTCATTATTGGGAGCACACTTAAATTTGCATGTGCACTTTTTGATGACCTTTTTAGAATTAGGGGGTCAAGAGTCAGGCTTGCATTTAAGCCCTGCATCAGGGAATGAGGGAGTTGCATTGGACTCACAGGTCTACCAGGAATTTGAGGTCTTCCAAGCAAGGGAATTCTTGGGGACTTCAGATCTGAGCTGGAGGGCCTATTACATTTTAAGTGCTATCACATAAATGAGGCCATCATTTTTTTTTACATGTTACCATAACCCTCAACACTCAAAGCTCCTGCTATGGCAATGCACCAAATTTAGCTACCGATGTAAACAAGCCAAAGGCTTATTTGCATGTCCTAGCTAAATTTAGCAGAAATGGGTACTATCCCATGAACATTTTCAGGGGTTACTGCATAGGCCCCCATATCCTTTAAGTGGTGCAAGAGCTTCCCTGTGCTGCCACTGGCACAACCACAGGTTAAATGTAAGAGCAGGAAGTACCTACCTGTTCTTACATTGATTAATTTATTTATTGGGATTTATTAAAACTGTAATCATGCTAGAGGTATTGCAGGAAGAAGCAGTGCAGGGAGGAGTACACAGCAGTGAAAGCAGAGCAGCATGCTCTTGCCGCTTTGAAGGATAAGTCTATGAGGCAGTCTTTTGGCACACGAGTTTTGGTGGCCTGAGCTACTGCCTCACCTGACTCATGCCTTCAGCCTGTCCTGCTGTTTGCAAAATAACAAGTCTGACAAACACCTTAAAGAATAATGAATTCCTGATTCCAGCAGTAAAGACTGAGAAGGATCTAAAACAGGTAATCTGCTTAAAGATGTTCAAAGCAGTGGCGTAGCTACAGGGGGCCATGGGGGCACTGGTCCCCCCCAAATTGGCTCTGGGCCCCTGGTTTGGCTGGTGGGGGTCCCCAACCCCCATCAGCTGAAGCGTTTGTCCAGCGCTGGTCTAGGACTCTCTGCCACATTGCCTGCCTTCACTAAAATGAGCATGCACGCGATGTAGGGGAAGAGCAGGGAGGCAATGTGGCAGAGACCAGCGCTAGACAAATGCTTCAGCTGGCGGGGGTTGGGGACCTCTGCCAGCCAAGGTATGTGAGGCGGCGGCAGTGGCAGTAGTGGGAGAGGAGCAGGCCAAAATGTCCCCCCCCCCCCCAAACACACACATACCTTGGGCTCCGGACCTTCCCCATGTCGAATTGTAGCTATGCCACTGGTTCAAAGGACATGTGTAGAACTATAATGTTGCAAAAATAAGATTAAATGATTATAAGACAACCCATGCAATGATTTAAATACAGTCAGAATGACCTTAAAACAAAATTCAGAAGCTCCAACAGACATGGAGTAATATGAACAAACGTATTCTTACTCAAAATTATCCTTGCACATACATTTTTATGGCCCTTCAAAGTCAGGTAAACTCATCAGTACTATATTACCATAAACCAAATTTGGGAAAATAATGGACTGTAAAACAGTATAAAAATATGAGGGGCCCTTTTACAGTGCAGCGGTTCGTCCAAAGCAGGCTTACAACTCGCTCTTCCGGGACTACCGCCAGCCCAACACGGTTGCCAGTGGTAGTCTCGCAATGAGCATGCACCATTTCCGGGGGAAAAAGAAAACCCTCGGAAATGGCTTGCGTGGCGATAATCCGGCGGTAATCGGACATTGCCACGCACTGCCCGTTTACCACTGGGTTAGTGCGGGAACCCTTATCGCCACCTCAGTGGGTGGCGGTAAGGGCTCCCTGTTGCATGGCCATGCGGTATAAGTTCTCTTACCACATGGACACATGTGCCCAGGGTCTTTTTACCCGCTGTGGTAAAAACGACCCTGGCACGCGGGAAAAATGGTCCCTGCCACTAGCGCAGGGCCCTTTTCCTGAAACTTGGTAAAAGGACCCCTGATTGATCTAATAGAAGATGCAACTGCTGCATACCTGACAAAAGAGTTAACGTAAGACCTCATAGACAACTCTGAATCCAATTTGATATCTAACTGTGTCATTTCTGATTTAGCATAAATAGATGCATTGCCAAGGTTAGTAGTCTGTGGCTATACCTTCTCTGAGTCCCTAGTGACAAACAGTGCCTCATTTTAGCCACATTAAGGGCCAAGCCATGAGTAGCAGTAGTAGCCACTTGAAAACAAAGCACCAAGCCTATAGCATGATAGCCAGATAATATTGCAAAAGGAACACACAGCAGAACACTATCTGCATAAAAGTGATAAAAGTTTGGATCAAATCACAAAGAGACTATACATACATATTAAAGTAAACAGCTGATAAGGCTGATCCTACAAAATCCTGAGTGGTGAAGTACAAGTAAAAGTGAATCAATTTTTCACGCTTTTAAAAAGTACAAAGACCAGGGGACACTCAATGAAATTACACGGAAATACTTTTAAAACAAATAGGAGGAAATATTTTTTGCATTCAAACAATAGTTAAGCTCTGGAACTCATTGCCAGAGGATGTGGTAACAGCGGTTAGTGTATCTGGGTTTTAAAAACTTTGAATAAGTTCCTGGAGGAAAAGTCATAGTCTGTTATTGAGGTGAACATGGAGGAAGCCACTGCTTGTCCTGGGATTGATACTATGGAATGTTGCTACTGTTTGGATTTCTGCCAGGTACTTGTGATCTGGATTGGCCACTGTTGGAAGCAAGATACTGGGCTAGATGGACCATTGGTCTGACCCAGTATGGCTACTCTTATAGTCTTATGTTCTTATGGAGCTCATTTTCAAAAGAGAAAAACATCCAAAAAGTGGCATAAATGTGCATTTGGACGTTTTTCTCACAAAACCGTGGCCTAGTGGTTAGTGTGGTCGAATTGGGTTCAATTCCCACTGCAGGCACAGGCAGCTCCTTGTGACTCTGGGCAAGTCATTTAACCCTCCATTGCCCCAGGTACAAATAAGTGCCTGTATATAATATGTAAGCTGCATTGAACTTGCTATGAGTGGGAAAGTGTGGGGTACAAATGTAACAAAAACAATTGGTATTTTTAAAACCAATATTTAGATGTTTTTCTATGAAGTCCATCAGAAGTTCATTTAAATCACAAGGGGACGTGTCAGGGGTGTGTTTAGGGCAGGATCTGGGTGTTCCTAACTCTTAGGAACAACCTAACTCTTGGATATTTTTCAGCCATAATGGAACAAAACAAAAGTGTCCAGGACTATAACTAAGATGTTTTGAGCTAGACCTGTTTTTATAATGAATGCAGAAAAGGGTGCCCTAAATGACCAGATGACCACTGGAGGGAATCAGGGATGACCCCCCAATCCCCCTCCAGTGTTCACTGACCTCCTCCCACCCCCACCCCCACCCCCACAAATGTGAATATAAATATGATTTAGCAGCCTCTATGACAGCCTCAGATGTTAGAACCAGGTCTGTTAGAGCAGCATGCAGGTTCCTGGAGTAGTGTTCTGGTCAGTGCAGTGCATTGCACCATGGCATGGGGGACTCTGGTCCCTATCTCCTTCTACCTGTCACATTTGTGGGGGAAACTGTGAGCCATCCAGAACTCACCAGAAACCCACTGTACCCACATAAAGGTGCCCCTTCACCTATAAGGGCTATTGTACAGTTGTGGGCAGTGAGGTTTGGGTGGGTTTTGAGGGGCTCAGCAGAGAAGATAAGGGAGAAACAGTGAGATGTGTACCTGGGAGCATGTTTTTGAAGTCCACTGCACTGCCCCCTAGGGTGCCCCATTTATCTCTTGGAATGTCTGGGAGACCAGTCTACTAAAAATGCTGGCCTCTCCTACATCCCAATTGCTTGATTTTCTACGTTTTTCACTTGGACATTTTTTTTTTTAATGGACCAAAAAAAAAAAATGCCCAAAGCACAAAACCTTATTAGAAATAGTATTTTCGAAAACAAAAGATAGACATTTTTCTTTTTTGAAAATGAACTTCTTTCCTATTCAGATTTTGGACGTTTTTTTTGCAAAACGCCTAAAGTCAGACGTCAAATTGAAAATGCCCCTCCACGTATCCTATACTTTAAATCAAACCAAGCTGAAAGCTTTTTACCCACTCTCACAGTGCACATTCAGTGAATTATGAGCTAAACCAAATTAGAATGGTTGAACCAATTCCAATAGCTTCTAATCTATGTAGGAGAAGCCCATAATTTATGGCATCAAACAAGGAAGACACATTCAAAAATCAGTCCTATTTGCGTGATTCATTGATTTTACCACTGTATTGTGCATGAGCTGAAGCTGTTCAGATGATAAAGTGGGACACCTGCCAACAAAGAGTTACAAATAGTTCACACAGAAAACAAAATGAAACAAAATATAAATAAATGCACACCCCTATTTAGGTCAAGGTTGACACACCAGTTCTCAATTGGTCAGATTTCCAGGATAACCCTAATGAATATGCACGAAGTAGTGTAAATGCCCTGGTGGAAGAGTGCTTGGTGGAAGAGTGCTTGGTGGAACATTTCTGTAATTTTATCTGAACTTCCATCAAATGTATTTATGACACTCTACCACCTTCTCAATCCCTCAGAAACTAATTGAAAATACGACAAGAAAACCTCTCTTATCACCATATCAGCTTCATCTATCAAGAACTTTAAAGCTAAAAACAGCATACTATTGAATTTGCAGCAAAAAACGTTTTGTAAAAGAATTGATTCTTTTTTTTTTTTACCACTCTCTTTTCCGGGTTCCAGGTTCTGATCACCACAGAACTCTGCACCTTGTTCTCTCAGCTAATTTTTTCCCCTCTACTAACAATGTTTTTCCTTTTTAAAACCCTTTTAAGTCAGTCTCTTTCTCTCCTTGTATGTCCCTCAGGAGTGATGTGGTGAGGTCCACTTATCTGGTTTAAAGCTGTCTTGACTAGTTCTTGCTCTTGCTTGCGTAGGAGCTCATAGGTTTTTCTCGACCTTTGTGTTTGTTTGTGTTTTCCCAGTTCCTATTTCCTGACTCAAACAAAACAATAAAGCAATACCCTATATTTCCTATCCCTTAGTGATTTCTTTCTTTAAAGGTAACAAAACCACCAATCACTAATTACCTTGGGCTCCCTTTTCCAAGCTGTGGTAAGCACCAGCACGTGCTTACTTCAGCTTACAAGGGCTTACCGTGGGACGTGGTGTTCAAAATGTGCATGCACAAACCACATGTTAAAAATATTTTTCAGTTTTTCTGGGGGCAGAAAATGGACATTTTTATACAAATCAAATAGCACATCTACATGTCGCATGCTAACTGATTGGTGCAAGATTGGTGCTTGAGCTCTTACCGCCTAGAAAATAGGTAGTGGTAAGGACAAACACGCTAATTTTTGGTAATGGCTGTGTGCTAATGATAACATTAATGTGTGGCCATTAATTCAGAAAATGGAAAATTGGCCATTTTCCAGCTGTGGTAAAAACGGCCTTAGTGAGCAGGAAAAACCTACATAAGGGCACAGTAATACCACTTTCTCCTACAGCTTTGTAAAACAATCCCTTAATTTCTTTCTCTAAACTGAAAAAAGAATCAATAATTGTAAATCCAGTCTAGGTTTTCCTATTCTTGGCGCTGAGTCCATAACCCTAAGAGGGGCTGGTTTTTAATTCACCATAGATTCAGTTCACACCCATACATACTACTACATAGATAAGCTAGTTTACATGGTTTAAAGTTATACTGCTCACATCCAGTGCTATTACAAAGGTAGCAAACAGGTTCACAAAGCATCACTCAACCTCAGCAACTTCTCCCTCTGTAGCAGATGCTATCAGGCACAAAAGCCTTCTAGGAGCTCACAGGCCTTCAAAGGAGTTTGGCCTTCCATACACTGCCTTGCTCTCCTCTGGATTCTAGCTCACCTGATCAATATTATTAGACAAAGGGTCCACTCACCACAATACTTTTTGTTCAACTACTCTCTTATGGAATTGACTTCCACCATCACTCTGCAGTGAATCTTCCCTCCCAAAATATACAGCTGCTCTTAAAACATATCTATTTACGTGGGCCTTCAGTGAGCAATTGCCACGCTAATCACAGATATAACTGCATTGTTTCTGCACCAGCATCTATCTTCCTTCATACTTATCTCTTTCTCTCTACCTGTCCCTTTTTCTCTCTCTCACCTGGGTGTCTATGATGCACAAACCCAGTTTGATCTTGCAGAATAGGGGTGGCCTTAGGATCCATGAGACAATTGGCTATCTGTGCATAATTTTTTGCTTCCAGATTAATTAATGAAATGGGTCTATAGTTTGATACTTCTAAAGGGTGCCTGCCTGATTCGGAGAGTACAACATTAACCGCTTCAGTAACAGAGCCAGCCATGGAACCAGTTTGAAAAAAAAATTATTATAGAGTTTTAAAATCATGGGGTCAACCCCTCCTGAAAGGCCAAAAATGTACTCAGCAGTGAAGCGATCCAGACCGGGTGTTTTATTTGGCCTAAAAGAGCTAATAGCTGTTTGTATTTCATTCACATCAGTAGGGGGTCTTTAACTGCTGCTTCAATTTGTCAGAAAGCTTAGGGTCAATTTTGGAGGCAGAGGAATTGCATTCCGACTGATATAATTATGTATAATACTGAAATAATTGTAACACTATATGGTCAGGTTGAGTGAGCAGGTGACCATCTTGGTCCTTAATGGAAGGAATAAGATTTCTTTTCCTTCTCCCCTTGAGATAAGAGGTGAAAAGCTTGCCAGCTCTATTTCCAGACAGATATCGTATGGCACCCTGAATATATGCCCCCCATGGCTCTGTCATTGAGGATATGATTATATTTAAAGTGCTTCTTTAACAGCTGGTGTAAGATTATATTATCCCATTTGCACTTCAATATAGCTTCCAGAGTAGCCAAATTCTCTAAAGTAACTAACTGCGCCTGTCTGGAAGCATTGAGTTGGGCAGTATATCCAAAAGCAGTAAAAACTACGCTCGACCACCAAAATTTCCGGAAATCACTAAAGACAGAACTGTTCAAAACAGCATACCCCGCCGACCCAACATAAAATACCTGGACACTTTTGACACAATTGAACCAAAGACCGTATTAGACACTACCTGACCCTTCCTACCCTCTCCCTCTCTAAGCTCCTCCAATTGTACTTACCACACATGTACCTCATTCTACCACAAAACCACCTTGAATAAATCCACACCATATATTTGTTCAGACCGGAATCGGCTAACGCCGTTAACAGTAATATGTAAGCCACCTTGAGCCTGCAAAAAGGTGGGAAAATGTGGGATACAAATGTAACAAATAAATAAATAAATAAATAATGATGCCCCTAATAGTGCCTTGAATGAATCCATATCATCTCCACTCCTACCAGAGCATCATCATTAAAATAAAAATATTCCTCTGCAGCTTGGCATATAACTGGAAGAAAAGCAGGATCCTTTAGCAGGGCATTATTAAAATGCCATAGGGGTGATGGCTGATCCGGTAATAATCCTTGTAAGTAGAAATGCTTGCGTGATTCAATATAACTATAGGATCAATAATAGCAGAGACAACATGCAGAGCTAAAGAGTTGGATAGTAAAGCATAATCAATATGAGAAAAGGACTGATAAAACTTGTGACATAAAAGTGTAATCTTGTCCTTCAGGATAGAGCATCCTCCAAGGATCAATTAGTCCCAGGAAATCCTTAAATAGGACAACATCCTAACTCAAAATCTAGATAATCTTTGGGTTGAGTGTATAAAAGAGGGTCTAGGATGTTATTATAATCCTCTATAACTACTACCTCCATAGGGCCTTGCTCCGCTACCAATGTGGTTAGATCCTAAACAAACCTATTAGCCATACCAGTAGATGTATAAATATTACAGATGAGAATTCTTTATTCCCTACCTTCAATCTGACCCAAGCCCATCTTCCTTTAACAGCAGTCTTCCACCCAATGATCTATAAGTTGGAAATTTTATTAAGTAAAATGTCAACTCCACATTTTCTACCAATAGCTGGGGCATAAATACAGTCACTCACCCACCTCATTTGCAACTTAAGTGATTCAGAAAAGACATATATCTGCCTTAGCTTTCTTTAAGTGTGCCAGGACTTTCTTCCTCTTGATAGGGTGAGTTAGCATTAAGCGAAAAACATTTAAGACCCCCCATAGTAAAATATAGGATAACCTAAAAAGCCGAAAGCACTATGGACATATGACAAAGAGGAATAGAAAAAGAAGTCCCCTGATCTCCCTGCAGTTAAAAGTGCCTAAACATTCACCCATTCTCACTCCCCATTCCCCCATCCACACCAGCAAATACACATTCACCCAATGAGGCTTACCATCCATGCACTCTCATAGGTGGTCCCCTGCAGAGAGTTATAGAAGTAGCCCAGAATTGACAAATATCCTCTAAAGGAAACATCCATTAGCATTTAGAACACTTATCAAAAAGCATCCATTTCCAAAGGCAACAATTAACAAAACAAGGTATATAGCAGGACATTCACCCATTAACCACTTGACCCTGCTCAGTCAGAAATTTCTTTAGCATGTCCAGATCCTCAAAAGTGTGGGTCTGGTTGGCAAACATGACCTGAAGACAAGCAGGACAGGACAATATTATTGAACACCTAGTTGTTTTAGAGACGCTCTGAAAGACAGAAGTTACTTTCTTTTTCTTGCAGTTGCTGGAGAAAAATCCAAAAGAATGGTAATTCTAGACCCATGCCAGGAGAGGTTCAGAGTCACCTTTGCTTTGGCCAGGATACCCAACACTTGAGGATGGTGTAGAACTTTCAGGATGAATGGATGAGATCCTCTCATGACATCCGGTCTTCTAGCAGGAGTATGATGAGCACGCTCCACCTCGAATGCATGTTGAACCTGCAGGCTGAGAAGATTGAAGAGCCACTGCTCCATGAACATGATGGGGTTAGACCCTTCCAGGCCCTTGGGAAGGCCCAAAATGTGCAAGTTATTCCAGTGATTGTGATTGTTGACCTCTTCCAGGTCAGACTGAATGTGTTCCATGTGCACACTTCATTTTCCAATTGCAAAACTCACCAAAACTCACCTGGGAGCTGAGATTCACCAAACAATTTTGAGATCTAGAACCTGCTGAGTACTTCCTTGAATCATAGGTTTGATTTAGCTTAGCTTAGCTCAGCTCAGCGAGAACCATCTCCATCAGCACTGACAGTTCCTGTGGTGTGGCCATCTTAATCTGTGTTGGTAATTCTTGGTATTGCCAGCAGGAGGAAAGACCATGTCAATCTTCTTATTCTTGGAGAAGACGTGGTATCATCAGCACCAGAAAATGATTTTAGGAGATGGCAATTGTTAGTAAATCTGCTAAGGAAGCAAATAAATCCAAAAGCGTGCAAGAGTTCCTTCCTAGGCATTCAAAGCACTATTCTATAAACGGCGTGCAACTCAGAGAGCCATTTATACAATAGCACTCTATGCGGAATTTTTTCAGTGCTATTTGTTCAGTGCACTTTACTGAATCTAGTCCTAAGCTTGCACAGGATCAGAATAAGGTGCAACAAGGTTGAAGATGTAATTTATATGCTTATTAATAAAATATGCATATATGCATGCACAGCACACACGGACATGCACACCCACTGTTTAGCAGGTGTCCGCATCTTGAATGTAGGCACTAGTGCTGCTAGATTTGCACTTATATTTTAGAAAATCACATAGAGGGGCATAATCGAATGGCGCCGGCCATCTATATGGCCGGCGCCGTAAAGAGTGGTCCCGAACCGTATTATCAAAAAAGATGGGCGGCCATCTTTTGTTTCGATAATACGGTTGGGGCCGACCAAATGCATTAGATTTGGCAGGGCTTCAGATGGTCAGCATCCGTTTTCAGCGATAATGGAAACTGAGAGCGGCCATCTCAAACCTGGCCAAATCCAAGGCATTTGGTTGTGGGAAGGGCCAGCATTCATAGTGCACTGGCCCCCCTCACATACCAGGACACCCTAGGGGGCACTGCAGTGGACTTCATTAATTGCTCCCAGGTACATAGCTCCCTTCCCTTGGCTGCTGAGCCCCCCAAATCCCCCCCCAAACCCACTCCCCACAACTGTACACCACTACCATAGTCATTATCGGTGAAGGGGGGCACCTAAATGTGGGTACAGTGGGTTTTGGGTGGGTTTTGGAGGGCTCCCATTTACCACCACAAGTGTAACAGGTAGGGGAGGATGGGCCTGGGTCCGCCTGCCTGAAGTGCACTGCAGTACCCCTTTAAAACTGCTCCAGGGACCTGCATACTGCTGTGATGGAGCTGGGTATGACATTTGAGGCTGGCATACAGGCTGGTAAAAAATGTTTTAAAGTTTATTTTTTTAGGGTGGGAGGGGGTTGGTGACCACTGGGGGAGTAAGGGGAGGTCATCCCCGATTTCCTCCGGTGGTCATCTTGTGAATGGGGCACCTTTTTGAGACTTGGTCCTGAAAATAAATGGACCAAGTAAAGTCGACCAAATGCTCGTCAGGGCCGGCCTTCTTTTTTCCATTATCGGCCCAGGGCACTTATCTCTTACCCATACCCCAGTCCCGCCTTCGCTATGCCTCCGACACACCCCCTTAAACTTTGGCCGGCCCTGCGACGGAAAGCAGTTGAAGCCGGCCAAAATCGGCTTTCGATTATGCCGATTTGGCCGGCTTCAGGAGAAGGGCGGCCATCTCCCCATTTGTGTCGGAAGATGGCCGCCCTTCTCTTTTGAAAATAAGCAGGATAGGCACCTATCTGTCTTTATAAAATAGTGCCAATAAATGCTTTCTGCTCTCTTCATCTAGGCACTGTTACAAAATTACCCTCCACAAGTGTGACCATTGTTTGGCTTTTTACGTCATTCTTCTAATGAAAGGATTCACAAATCCTGATCATGGATGAGTTTATTCACTGAGAGGTCCTTTTGCAATGCAGCGCTAAAAAGTGACCTTTGCACACCATTACAAAGGTCTTTCCCATGTGCTAAGGCCATTAACGTGTGGCCATTAGCACATAGGCCCTTAATGTCACCGATTTTGTAGGCGATAAGGGTTCACCCATTGTCAGAGTGTGGCAATGCTGACACGCTGATTAGAATAGACACACCCACTCTCCCCCTCCCCCCAGACAGACCAGCTCAGCGATAACATTTTAAATATTTTTTTAATGCGTGGGTAGTGCATGTACATTTGAATCTTACCATGGGATGCCTTAGCACACCCCACAGTAAGTCCTTTTAAGCTGCAGCAAGTGCTCATTTGTGCTTACCGCAGCTCAGTAAAAGGACCCCTCAATTTCTTTTTAACAAACAATAGAATATGCAGCTTATATAATCAAATGTCCAGATGACAAACTTTATATAGGTAAAACCACTAGACAATTTAGATGGCAAATTGCTAATCATACATATTGTATTAATAAGAAAAAAAATGGAAGCTGAGTGTCACAAGGCTTGAGAAGTTCTTGCAGCATATATGCATTGAGCGGGCAGCGCTGTCAATAGCTTTGCGCCCATCTCTTTTTTATTTTGGTTATCACCACAATAGATTTTGATACATTTCATACAACACAACACAAGAAGACTCCTGAGGCAGGCCACTGGGCCAAAACATGGCCGTGTCAAGTAGTGCTGTTTAACAAATCTTCTAGAACACATAGCATCATCATTTCATTGTGTCTCCTTCGCTGTCTCCTGAGTGAGCTGTATTAGTATCACATTGTTTGCAATTCCAAAATGATTTTGGTAGTTTGAGATATTTTATGCTAGGTTATGTGCCCAACCAGAACCCTCTTGATCACTGTTCCCTCTAAACTGAGTGGGATTCCTACACCTATAGTCCTGCCAATAGTGGGGGGAGGGTACTGATTCAATAGTGAGGGGCAGGCAAGCCCTGCAGGACTCCAGAGAACCTACCTGTCCCTAGCAATTGATAGCACAATATTGAAGCAGCACTTCACACCGGCAGTAATACAGTTAGAGGGCGCCCACTCAGCTTAGAGGGAACAGTACTATTGATGTTAGAACAAAAATGAATTATTAAAATACCATGGGACCTCTAAACACCATATTGAATATTTGTTTTTTTGGAAGAAGCAAGCATAAAACAATAAGGGGCATGTTCATGTAAGTGTGGTAAAGTTTTGCACTTACACACATCTTAAGAGAAAAATATAATGCAGTAAATGTAAGGGATATAGCCAACATCAGCTCTGCATTTAGCGCACAGGGCAGACACTGTACTAGGCCATGTCACATGGCTTGGCAGGCAGTATGGTTGTTCTTTTGCTACCTGCTGAGGCATAGAATATAGACTCTGATGCAAAGACAAAAATCCTGCTGTCATGGTGGCTGAACACTTATGTCCTCCTTCCCCCTCCATGTACCCCATATAACATCCATTAAATCTTTGTGCCCCATCAGTCCCCTGCCACGATCACTCCTCCAGAGTAGACCCCTCAAGATCAAGCCCTCCCAAATCTGTACCCCCATCTAACCCTCCCCAAATTAAGTCCCATCAAGACCACCCTTAATCAATCCCCCCTCAAAGGCTCTTAGAAATCCAGCCTCCTCTCCAATTCCCTCGTACAGTACAAAACCTCTCCCGATGACCTCAACCTGACTGTTCCCAACCCTGACCCCCAACCCTTTCACTAACTCTGGGTTTTAACTGAGGGTATTCCTGGTCCTCTAGTAGAATGGTGCTGGTCCCTTTCTACTCCTGCCCTGATGGATATTACCCCTAGTGGTACTCTTTCAGCATTACCACTAGGGGTCATCCATATGAGTTGGTAAAAGTATGGAATAGTGGTTCTCAACCCACTCTTAGGAGATCTCTGATTTTGCCTTTAGTATATCTGGATACAATGAAAACTGTATATGTAAAATATCTCAAGCATATTCATTGTGGGAATCCCAGAAAATAGACTGGGGGGGGGGGGGGGGGGGATTCCAGTGACCACATTGCAGTCTCCTCTGTATGAGATGATAAAATTTACTGTACAATAATGCTCCAGGACAAGATTTATAGGAAAACACATTTTTATAGAATTTCCACCTATTCCTGAAGCCCAGATCTTGTCTAGTTTTAAAAAAAAAAACACAAATCATGGTTAGATATCGTAATGAGTTAACAATATTTCTTACAGAATGAAATGCTCTGAGCAAGACTGAATTATGGGGGAAACCTCTATTTCTGTTTTCTAGAGATTAACAGACAACAATCACTTCCAGCCTGATATTTCAGAAACAAATTTAACAATTCTCTGCTATTCACCAGGTAATCTTGTAAGCTGCCTTAAGTGAGGCCATTTTGCTCTGAAGAAATAAATTAAATCACTAGTTAATCAATTAATAGAACTCATTTTCTAAAGAAGATATTTCTAGATATGGTTTTTCTTAGGGCGGCTTTCACTTCCTGGTTTCTCAGACTGTAGATCAAGGGATTCAGCATGGGAATCAACATTGAGTAGAATGCAGAAACCATCATGTCATGTTCCAATGAATAATTTGAACTGGGGCTCAGGTACACAAAGAGACCTGTCCCATAGAACAAGGTAACACTGACAAAGTGAGAGGCGCAGGTAGAGAAAGCTTTGCATCTGCCCTCTGCAGAGCGGATCTTCAGGATAGTGGAGATTATGGACGTATATGATATGAAGATCACCAGAATTGGAGGGAGGGTTGCAAATGTAGCAAAGGCAGGCAGCACAATCTCATTGATGTATGTGTCCGTGCAAGAGAGTTTCAACAGCGGGTGAATATCACAGAAAAAATGTTTAATCTCGTTGGATCTGCAAAAAGATAACCGGAAGGTTGTACCTGTTAGTATGAAGGAACACAAAAAGCTTGCAAAGTAAGAAGAGACCACCAGCTGAGTACAGAGCCTCCTTTTCATAATGACAGGATACATCAATGGGTTACATATTGCCACATAACGATCGTATGCCATTACTGCCAGCAGGAAGTTATCTTCACTTTCAAATAGAACAAAAAAATAGAGCTGTCCTGCACACCCCAAGTATGAAATGGCTTTATTTTCAGTGAAAAGGTTAACCAGTGTTTTAGGGGTGATGGTAGAAGAACTCCAGACATCAACAAAAAAGTTACTAATGAAAAAGTACATGGGGGTGTGAAGATGAGAATCCATCTGGACTACAAGCAAGACACCAACATTTCCCAGAATGGTTATCAAATATATCAGCAAAAAAAACCACAAAAAACATAGACTTTAGTTGCGGAATGCTGTTGAATCCTAGAAGAAGGAACTCAGTCACTGATGTTTGATTGACTTGTTCCATACGATCAGTGCTCATTTTGATATTAGCTGAAAATAAAAAAAAAAAAAGGAAAAAAGCCAGATGAGAACAAATTTTGGTAGTTTCTAGCTGACATACCTTTGACTACAATAACCTTCATGGGTCTGAGAACATTGCCATTACCTTAAAAATTCAGAGGTCACTGTAAAGCCATTTGTGCATATAAAACAGACAATTGTGCATGGAAATGGGTTGTTATCAAATTGCCCAGTGTAAATGCTGGTAGATTTGTTTGCATAAAGACATTTTCACATACTTTACTTGTGACACATAAGGCCAGATTCAGTAAATAGTGCTGAAACATAGGCGCTGGAAAAATAACAGTGATCAGCACTGTTCTATGAAGGTTGCTCAAGTACAGCACTTAGTGGGGATTCTTGTGCCCAACTGTTGGCACAAGAAATTATGCCAGCTGAAACCTGGTGTAAATCCTGGCACTCAACTTGGGAACACATTCCCCAAATTCTACTACACTGTGTGTAATTGATTAGAACACTGTTGACCTGCCCATGCCCCTTCCATGGCCATGTTCCCTTTTCGGTTGCTCATGAGAGGATTTGGGCCCGGATCATTAGAGAATTATGTGCAATCAGATCAGTGTGAACACCTAAATTAGTGCCAATTAGCATCAATAATTGATTGTTAGCAGGTCATTAACTAATTTATTTGAACACTGATCTCAGGATTGTGCGCAAATAGAATCTGGGGGATAGAGACACACCTGGGGTCAGATGTGGGGACAAAATTTGGAGCTACTTTTATATTTCTACAAGTACCATGATATCCAGCTTCGCCCTAAAATTGTAAAACCCTATCTAAGGTCCACCACTTTTGCACTAGGCAGGCAAGCTATTAAGCAAACATTACATCCTTTAGTCTTCCAGCTATCTACATTCCTAATGACTGACTTACCAATTACTATAGCAGTCTTATCCTTCCTTCTTGTAGAAACCCTTGGAGACCCATCCTTGACTGGAGAGCAGGTTCTAGCTACAGCATGACTTCCTGCAATAACAAGATTATGATCTCCTTTCAAGTGGTCATGCTTCTCCAGACTGGATTTGGGACTTTGGTACTATGTTCATGTTGATCTCTTCTATTAACTGCTCTATCTTCCTGAAGTCTGACCTTCTAGCCTTCAGAAATCAGACTAATTTGTTGAGAGCCACAAATCCTTTGCATCAAGTGTGTGCATATAACATCTCATCAACTGATAGGTAACCATGCATGTGGATCTCAGACCAAAACCTAGATAGACGCATACACAGTGTAAATCACCAAATAGAAGACATAGGCATAGTACGAGTCAAATTCAGAACTTTAAAGCACAAATACAACCAGAGTCCGACATGGTCACATTTTGCCTGTATGGCTGTGTCATGAGTAGCTGGGAAATAAGATCACACTTGCCTCCTCCTAGTAAAGCAAATTTGCAAAATAGTGAGCAGGTTATGCTCCTAGTCTCACCAATCAGATAAAAAATTTCCCTGGTCAAAACCTAGATAGTCCTCATCTCACTGCTAGGTGCTATCTGCATTCTAATATGGTTGAGTTGGTAGTTATTTAAATTCCTAAGGAAATAGGGATGTTTAATGTGACTTTTAAAAACTTACAGACCCTTTTATTAGGAGCTGGGAAGCACTTTGAGGAAGAGTAGGCCTATTCCAAAAGGTTTAGTTCCATCTCAACTAGGATTGAAGTCCCAAGCTGGTCTCATAAGATCTTCCTGCAAATTCTCATAATCTACACTTGTTTAACTTTGAATATTTTTATATAATCTGCAAATTTCATAACCTAATTGCTGTCTTTTTCAGATCATTAAAAAATATATTAATGAACCAATCCCAGTACAGAGCTCTAGAGTACACCACCATTATACAGATCTCTAGAGTACACCACTATTACCTCTCTCCATTGAGAAGACTGACCATTTAGTACTACTCTGCGTTTCCTATTAGGAATGTACACAGGAAAAACACTTCTGTTCATTTAAAAATTTTTTTTTTTTTATTTATAATCATTTAAATTTTTACAAGCAATAAAACAACTTGCTGGAAATACAGAGAAAGTAATATGTAGGAATTATTTCAGTCAGGTAATTCTATTCTCTTTCTTAGACCACTAAATAGGAAGAGTGAAACAAGATAAGGAGATCAATTAAACAGTAAAAAGAAAAAAAAAACGTGGTATTAACCTGATTATCCCCAGATATTACTCGTCCAATTCATTATTCCACATTGATCATCTGGTTGGCTTCTTCAAGGCCAATACGGTGTATAGTCAAATCATTTCATTGAAAACATACTTATTATCCAGTATTAGTTAGAAATAATATATCCGAATACATTCTTTCTCTTTTAAAAACCAGAAGTTATTTAACAATACTTATGTCTCTAATTCAAATGCCACTGATTAAAGTAATCCCAGTTTTCACAGGCTTCACTCCTTTTAAAGTAATAATTTCAAGAAATATTTCTGAGGACAACTTTAGGTGTCATACCCAGAACTCTGGGAAAAACAATAATCTCGATATTAATCATACTTCTGTTCATTTTTGAGTTATTTTTGGCCTTTTTCCTTATTTTCAGACATGTTTTCAGTTTATCTAGTACACTTGTATTAATAAAAGAAATTAGGGCCTTATTACTAAAGCTTAGTGCGCACTAACCCCCTGATTCTATATAGCGCGCCTAGAGATCAGCGCTAAAATCTAAGTGTATTCCATTTATTTATTTCTGCATTTATACCCAACATTTTCCCACCTACTGGTAGGTTCAATGTGGCTTACATGTGTTAAGGGTAAGTTGGTTACATTTTATGTTGAACAAGGGGTTTATAATTGTCCGCTATGCTTCAAAACAATCCTACCAGCATTGGCAGAAACAACCCGAAATCACCTGGAGAGGGATAAAGTAGTATTAATACTGGTGAAAAGACCACAAGGTACTGGGAGAGAGGCTAAACAATACCAAAATTGGCAGGAAGATCCCAAATCCTCTGGGTTAGGTTAGATTCCGAGTTTTAAGGGAAAATAACTCCAATGGAAGGATTAGATAAGTCTCTTCATAGGCAGGTTTGCCTGGGAGAATTTGGTGGGAGTAGCCTTACTGTATATTTCACTGCCAGAAAGATCACATGAAAGAACTTAAGACTCTTCCATGAAAGGAAGATTCAAACGTAGTCTAAATGTTCATTTGATACAAAAGAGCTCTTACGGACTAATCCCAAAGACAGCTTGTAGGATAAATGGATTGTAACATATGAAATAAAAATAAAAGAAAGAAAAACAGTGACACAGGGGGAGGATCTGGCCAATGTACTGTAGGGTTCCCCGAGGTTCTGAGCTCACTATTCCTCTTACGGACTAATCCCAAAGACAGCTTGTAGGATAAATGGATTGTAACATATGAAATAAAAATAAAAGAAAGAAAAACAGTGACACAGGCTCAGCACACAAGGTAAGGGAGCTATGTTCCTGGGAGAAATTTATGAAGTCCACTGCAGTGCCACCTAGGGTGCCCGGTTGGTGTCCTGGCATGTCAGGGGGACCAGTGCACTACAAATGCTGGCTCCTCCCACGACCAAATGGCTTGCATTTGGTCGTTTGTGACATGGACACCTTTGGTTTCAAAGATTGCTGAAAGTTAGAAACGTCCAGTCTAGGGATGACCAAATCTAGGGGCGTCCAAATTTAAGCGGTATTTTCGAAATTAAAGATGGACGTCCATCTTGTTTTGAAAATATGGGTTTCCACGCCCCTGGATTTCACCGTTTTGCAAGGACGTCCAAATCGCAACTTGGACATCCCTTTCGAAAATGCCTCTCCACAGCACATTTGTTGTGTTTTGTGTCTCTTCGCTGCTTTTTTTTTTTTTTGCTGTTTTGACTCGAGATCTGTGGAGGACTGCTCTTTTCTGCTTTCCATCCCTATATAAAGGGTGCTACGTATATTTGTGTATTTTTTTAGATCTCACATTTTATTGAAAATAGTTCATTTATAGTGTATCACAAATTATTGCCACTGAGGGGCATGCTTAAGGGGCGAGATACGCACCTTAGTGTACACCTTTGTGGGCAACTGTAGGGCTATTAGAGGTGAAGGTACTGTTCAAAAGACCCTTTTGTAAAAGCATCATGTCTTCATTGTTACTATTACAGCTGTGTTATCTAGGGTTGGGATGGGTGGAAAATCGGAAGTTGGAAAATATGGGGAGTTAGTAGGTTTATCAATACCAGTAATACATTCAGGCTACAAATGAATACACCACAGGAATAGAGTAAGTAGAGATTTGGGTAATTTGGTAGATTGTATGCCATCATGTATACAGATCCCAAAAGTAGTAGGGGGTTTTAGACCTATTCATGATAATGTTAGGGAGAAAAGATTGAGAAACAAGGGAAGGTGTGTAATATACCCTCCCGTTATTTCCAGGGTTCCTAATAAAGAGGATTATGGGTCAATTTAACTGCTTGTATTTAAATGCATGATCAGTCTGTAATAAGACAATTTTAATTCATGACCTACTTAATGATACACAAGCGGGTTTGACTTTTATAACAGAAACTTGGTTACCAGACCCTAATTCTCACCATGTGTTAGAACTTTGTCCTACAGGTTATTGGATATTACATAATCCTAGACAAACACTATAGTGAAGAGTCCAGGGTTGATTTTTTAACAGTAAAAAATACTTCTTTAAAAACAAGGAAAAGTCCTCAAAACACCCAAACGCTTATTTTAATTTTCAGCGTTTTTAGCTGGGGTCATGGTATTCATCAGTGGTCAGAAAAACCTTGTAACTTTTCTTTATTTCAATTAATATATTTTATCATATTATGTTTGTCTTCGCTAAAGTAATTATTTATTTATTTTTGAAACAAGGGGTCTACCTTGTTTGACCATACATTTACGATTGTCTTGCACAAAAAAATTTTTAAAGACAATTTATAAAGCAAAAAAAGGTCGAGCACTTATCTGACACCCGACGGCGGCCAGATTCGTTTCACTTTGTCGGCTTCTTCACTGGTTGTGCATTGACATTTACAACAAAAAGGATAGTGTCATTCCTTTAATGATCACATTTTATCCCACTGGCGGTTTGCTCAACAAAACAAATGTGAAGGCTTTATCTGAAAAAAATTGTTCCGATTGCGGCAGCTGAGAGCAATTCGACCTAAATTACACCATGATAACTTTAGAACAGTGGCACAGGCAATCCTGATAGATTATTGTAACTCACTATTTTGAGGGTCTTATGAAAAAACTGTTACAAAAACTTCAATTTCTGCAGAATACAGCAGGAAGATTGATTTACAGCCTGGGATGGTATGAAAGAGCATACTCACTGTTGAAGGAGCTACATTGGCTTCCTGTATCTTCAAGACTGAAGTTTAAGCAAACATGTATGATGTACAAAATGCTGTATGGTGATGGATTTGGTAGACTGATTAATTATTCAGATTTGCCATCATCTTTCTTCTCAGGTAGAACAGAACGCTGTTCAAAATTAAATTATTTATTCTTTAATTGGTGTTTGGAAGAAATCCATGTTAGAATTCTTTTTACATCAGGGAGTTAGACTTTGGAACAGACTACCTTTAGAAGTTCAGAAAATAACACAATATTATTCCTTCAGGAAAGCATTAAAGTCTTTTTAGTTTGATGAGAAAGATGTTCTTTAGTTTCAATGTATTTGATGAGAACGATCCTTTTTAGTTTCAACGTATTACATATGCAACTATAATTAATGTTTTAGATGTGCATATGAGAAAGATTTATTTTTGTTTCAATGTATTAGATATACAATAGTAAACTCTCCCGAAAAAAGGACTTATTGTTCGTAATCCACTTAGAATCTCTTTTGAACTTAGTGGAATATAAGAATCATATAGCATTGCATCACTGCAGCAATATCATATAGGCAGGCCACAGCACAGTGGCTTAGTGTGAGTGCATGCTTCCATTCCCTGGACTGCTGAAACATGTTCTCTCACTCTACCTATAATCTCTAAGGTTTCGACCTGTGATCCTTGCTGGGCTTCCAGGGCTCAATGTGGGCATGTGGCAAAGAATCTCATGTGGACCCTGCAGGTGGGGTGGCCATTGGCATGTGATCTGTGAGTGCCAGGAGAAGTACTGCAGAGCAGGGAATGGGAAAGCAGGAGCAATCTCAGAAACCAGGGTGAAGAGCAGAGCAAGGAAATGATCCAAGTCTGTGGACAATGGGGAATCACAAATTAAAGATGAGCTAAACCTACCAATGAAAGAAAGTCTTACCTGTACAGGAGAGAGGCGGGAAGTAGTGAAGGGATGACTGAACCAAAACTACATGGAATGGCAGTTGATTAGGGAGAGGAGGAGATAAAGGGGATGGGACTACTTCCCTATGAGGAAAGGCTGAAGCGTCTAGGGCTCTTCAGCTTGAAGAAAAAACGGCTGAGTGGATAGATCACAGAGGTCTATAAAATGAGTGGAGTGGAATGGGTAGACGTGAATCTTTTGTTTACTCATTCCAAAAATACGAGGACTAGGGGGCATGCGATGAAGCTACAAAGTAGTAAATTTAATACGAATTGGAGAAAAGTTTTCTTCACTCAAACGTATAATTAAACTCTAGAATTCATTGTCAGAGAATGTGGTAAAGGCAGTTAGATTAATGGGGTTTAAAAAAAGGTCTGGGCGGCTTCCTAAAGGAAAAGTCCATAGACCATTATTAAATGACTTGGGGGAAATCTACTGCTTATTTCTGGGATAAGCAGCATAAAATGTATTGACATTTTTCAGGATCTTACCAGGTATTTGTGACCTGGATTGGCAACTGTTGGAAACAGGATGCTGGGCTTGATGGACCTTTGGACTGTCCCAGTGTGGCACTACTTATGTACTTATAAGCTTGCTGGGACGTGGAGGGAAATAGAAGGCTGGTTCAAAAGGAAATGAAAAGCAGAGCAGGCTAAAAAGATGTAGAGAGTTGGGCAGCCAGTTATTAAACTCTCTGACCCCAAATATAAACAAATTATATTTGTGGAAAAGGAGAAAAATTAAAAAAATGCAGAGGGAGTATGGAAGGGGAAAGAAGAGAGATGAAGAAGAAGAAATTAGGGGAAAGAGAAAATAATTGGGGGGAAAAGAGTGTGTAGTTGTAGATGGGCTGAAAAGAGAGAGGGACTAGATGGGGAAATGTGCTGTGGATGACGGATGACTTGAATGAGGGAGGAGGAGAGGGAGGGAGAAAAAGAGAGAGTATGATGATGGCTAACTACAAGGGGTGGACAAGAGAAGAGACTAGAAGGACCTTATCTTTTTATTTGGCCATATGAATCTTCCCCTTGTCTACTTTACCTGCCCTGTTCTTGACATGTAGAGGGGCAAAATCGAAAGGGACACCCAAGTTTTGTTGAGGATATCCTTGCAAAACGTCCCAATGGAGGGGCGGGGAAATCTGTATTATTGAAATACGATGGACGTCCATCTTTCGTTTTGATAATACGGTCAGGGATGTCCAAATCATTTAGGTCGTCCTTAGAGATGGTCGTCCCTAGACTTGGTCATTTCTGATTTTCAGTGATAATGGAAACCAAGGACGACCATCTCAGAAACGACCAAATGCAAGCCCTTTGGTCGTGGAAGGAGCCAGCATTTGTAGTGTACTGGTCCCCCTGACATGCCAGGACACCAACCGGGCACCCTAGGGGGCACTGCAGTGGACTTCATAAAATGCTCCCAGGAACATAGCTCCCTTACCTTGTCTGCGGAGCCCCCCAAACCCCCCTAAAACCCACTACCCACAACTGTACACCACTACCATAGCCCTTACAGGTGAAGGGGGCACCTAGATATGGGTACAGTGGGTTTGTGGTGGGTTTTGGAGGGCTTGCTGTTTCTTCCACAAATGTAACATGTAGGGGGGTATGGGCCTGGGTCCGCCTGTCTGAAGTGCACTGCACCCACTAAAACTGCTCCAGGAACCTGCATACTGCTGTGATGGACCTGAGTATGATATCTGAGGCTGGCATATAGGTTGGCACGACATATTTTTAAAGATGTTTTTTTGAGGGTGGGAGGGGGTTAGTGACCTCTGGGGGAGGAAGGGGAGGTCATCCCCGATTCTCTCCGGTGGTCATCTGGTCATTTCAGTCGAGGACGTCCATGTGTTAGGCATGGCCAAGTCCCGCCTTCACTATGCCTCTGATACACCCCCTTGAACTTTGGCCTTCCCTGCGATGGAAAGCAGTTGGGGACATTCAAAATAGGCTTTTGATTATACCGATTTGGACTACCTTGGGAGAAGGACACCCATCTTCCGATTTGTGTTGAAAGATGGGCGTCCTTCTCTTTTGAAAATGAGCCTGTTAAACAGAGGATGGTCAATCACTACCAGATGTACTTGTCACATCCGTCGCTCCCTCCGGCTGCTCCTCCACGGGGAGCAGGAGCCGGCGTCCTCCACGATGAAGGCCGGCCTTCTTGAGGCCACGGAGGGGAGCCGGGGCTCGCCGGGGTGATGGCCGCCCAGTCCGGGGCCGAGGCCGGAGGCTGGCGATCGCGGCTGCCGGACTATCGATCACCAGCTACGGGGGCTGTGTTTGCGCCAGTAAGGGAAATGGCGCCGAGGCACGATGGCCGGCGTTCCCTTCATTCTTGGGCACGGGAACCCCAAGCTCCGCCTCAGAGGAGTTAGACTGGAAGGCCAGCACGATAGACCCGCCTGGGAGGTCGGTCAGAGCCAATCAGAAGAGTTCTGTCAATAACCAAGTTCTGATTGGCCGGCTATGTCTACAGGGGCTGGGCGGCTGACTGCCGAACAGTATTTAAGGAATGAGTCTGAGGTAGGAGGTTGCTTCAGGTTCTGTTACCCGAGGCCAGTCTCCGTGGTTCCTGTGTTCCGTTGATTTCCTGGTGTTGCTGATTTTGGACTGTTTCCTGGTTTTCTCTGCTAGCTGCCTGCCTTGACCTCTTGCCTGACTCTGACTACGTTGTTAGCTGCCTGCCTTGACCTCTTGCCCAACTCTGACCACGTTGTTAGCTGCCTGCCCAGATCTGCTGCCTGTTTGTGGACTCTCTATTCCATCTGCCCGCTTCTATCCTGGTTCCAGTCCAGGTCAGCCCATCAACCCCGCAGCTCCTGAAGTCCCGTTGACCGCCTGCAGCTGGGGGCTCAACCCTTGGTGAACGGCGGTCGCCACGGGTGAAGACTTGGGGTTGCACGGCTGTCCTTTGAGGTCCTTCGGGGCCTTACGGGACCTAAGGGCTCACCTTCCTTGCGGACAAGACAGTACTCTGTTTTTCTTTTTTTTTTTCTTTGCTGAATGAGAGGAATGTTGTGAGTTTTGAGTTCAGCACCTCCTCAGGGTACCTGTAGATGGGCAATATTAGGGGTCCTTTTATTAAGGTACACTGAAAACAGGAAAATTGGTCATTTTAACACAGCTTAGTAAAACAACCCCTTATTGCTGCTTTTCCTCCTATCACAGGGATCCTTTTATTAAGGTGCACTGAAAAATGGCCTGCGCTAGTATAGGCACAGATCCATTTTTCAGCACACCTGTAAAAAATGGGTTTTTTTGACCGAAAATGGACGTGTGGCAAAATAAAAATTGGCGCCTATCCATTTTGGGTCTGAGACCTTACCACCATCCATTCACCATTCTGTAACAACATGCACAACTTTTCAGAAGGTTCCTGATACTCCCATGCCCCTCCCATGGCCACACCCCCTTTTGAGTTGTAAGTGATGAACTTTGGGCACGTTGCAATATATTCTAATGCGCAGCCAGACGAGCGTGTAAAAAACTAATTGGTGCTAACTACATTTAATAAATGGTGGTTAGTGGCCAATTATTGCTCATTAATGGCTCATTAGCCAATTAAGTTGTGTGCACATCTTGGGATCACAACCAAATTTGGGCACCATATATAGAATTCAGGGGTATATGTTAATTTCAACTCCACCAATGATTCACCCAAACTCTTTCCCTGTACAGACCCACTCTACAGTATTATTACATGCCAATTTAAACTGAATGTACGTCTGCGTGTGAGAGAATTTTAAAAGAGGCCTTTTAAATGCATAAATTAATGTTTTGTGCTCACAAGGTTTTAAAAATTACCTCTTTGATGTGAATATGCAACTGCAGAATTTCATCAGTTTTTTTCTGCATGTAAAACAGGATTTATGCATAAAAAGTCATAGAAAATTGTCTACCGAATACTCAGATCAGTAGTAAATGTAAAGGATAGTGGTTCTCAGCCTGGTGTTAGGTAAACTACTAAATGTTTCATTTTCAGAATACTCACAATGAATTTGTGTGTGAGATTTTTTGTACACAGCGAAGGACTATGTGCAAAACAACTTGTGCATATTAATTGTGGGAGTCCAAGAATCCAGACTATTTGGGGGATTCCCAAGGACCAAACAGAAGACTCCTCTATTTGTGGTCTGGATCCCTCTGTTGCTATCTTCCAGGGCTTAATTAACTCACTTTCAAGATGGTATTTCAAAAATACATTTATTTGTTCTCTGGTATTCACAGGAACTCATGTAAGCTACCATGATGAAAATGAATTTCCAGACTGAAGTGTGCTTTAGTGTTTCTTTTAAATAAAGAGTTAAATAAAATAAACTTATGAAATCATTTTGTTCAAAAGAAATAAATCAACCATTAGTGAATCCTGTTAATGGAATTCTTTTTCTGAAGAAAGATTTTTCGTAGGGCAGCTTTTACTGCTTGGTTCCTCAGACTATAGATCAAAGGATTTAACATGGGAATCACCATAGTATAGAATGCAGAGACCAACATCTTCTGCTCCACTGCATAATCTGAACTGGGCCCCAAGTACATGAAGAGAGTTGACCCATAGAACAGGGCAACACTGGCAAAGTGAGAAGCGCAGGTGGAGAAAGCATTGCGTCTTCCCTCTGCAGAACGGATCTTCAGGATGGTGGAGATTATGGAGAAATAGGAGATAAATATTGTCAGAATGGAAGGAAGGGTTGCAATGCCAGACAAGATAGGAAGCACAACCTCATTAATGAATGTGTCTGTACAAGAGAGTTTCAGCAATGGAGGAATATCACAGAAGAAATGTTTAATCACGTTGGATCTGCAGAAGGATAATCGGAAGGTTGTGGCTGTCTGTATGAGGGAATACAAAAAGCTTGCAAGGTAAGAACAGACCACCAGCTGAGCACAGAGTCTTCTGTTCATAATGACAGGATACATCAATGGGTTACATATTGCCACATAACGATCGTATGCCATTACTGCCAGCAGGAAGTTGTCTGTACATGCAAATACAACAAAAAAATACAGCTGTACTGCACACCCCAAGTAAGAAATGGTTTTATGTTCAGTGAAAAAATTGATCAATGTTTTTGGGGTGATGGTAGAGGAACACCAGAGATCAACAAAGGACAAGTTACTAAGGAAAAAGTACATGGGGGTGTGAAGATGAGAATCTAACTGGATTAGAAGCATGATGCCAACATTTCCCAGAATGGTTATTAAATATATCAACAAAAAAAGCACAAATAACATAAACTTTAGATGTGGAATGTTGTTGAATCCTAGAAGAAGGAACTCAGTCACTGAAGACTGGTTTTTATCTTCCACACGCTCAGTGCTCATTTTGATTTCAGCTGAAAATAGAAAAGAAATGCCAAGTGAGAACAGATTTTAGTCATTTTTAGCTGACAAATTTTTGATTACAATAAGCTCTATGAGACTTTAAATCACTTAAAAGTTTAGAATTATTGTAAAAGCATTTATGCATATAAAAACAAGGTTTATGTACAGAAATTACTTATTGCCAGTGGCATTCCTGGGGGGGGGGGGCGGTGCATGCGGTCCGCCCCGGGTGCACGCCGCTGGGGGGGTGCTGTGCGCACCTGTCCTCCGTTCGTTCCATGCTTCTTCTCTGCCCCGGAACAGGTTACTTCCTGTTCCGGGGCAGAGAAGAAGCATGGAACGAACGGAGGACAGGCGCGTGCGGCACCCCCCCAGCGGCGTGCACCCGAGGGGGTTCTTTCGTGGGGGTGTCCTTTCGCCAGGGGGGGGTCACGCTGCATCCGGGGGGTGCTGCATCCGGGGGGCAGGGCGCATCGGCGATCTGCCCCGGGTGTCAGCCCCCCTAGGAACGCCACTGCTTATTGCCCTGAGTATTTCTCTGAAAAAGAGTAGGCATAATGTCATTTTTTACATACTTTCCCCTGTGACAAATAGAGGAATACTTGGAGGCAGAGATGGGGCACAGTTTTAACTTACTCTTGTGTACCCTCTGCAGCACTGTCTAAAATTCTAAGTAATGCATGAAGTCCATCACCTTCACACAAACCAGGCAAGCTATCATGCAGTTTTCACATCCACTAGATATCTAGCTATCTACATACCTAATGATTGAATACCCAACTACAACAGTCACCCTATCCTTTCCCTCCCTTGAACAAGTCCTTGGAGAACCATCCTTGGTACAAGAGGATACCATGTTAACTGGAGGACAGGTCCTACCTACAGTATTACATCAGTGGGTTACATATTGCCACATAACGATCGTATGCCATTATTGTCAGCTGTGGAGGATTTTCTGACTAATGATGGCACATTAAGTTCAGCACTTGCTTGCCAAATAATTGGGCATCTAGCGTTGCTCTGAAGTCTGAAAATCGAAAGAAATATTGTGAAATTGAGGGGGTCTTTTACTAAGGCGCACTCATGTTTTCAGTGCGTGCTAAAATTGGGCATGTGCTTAAAGTTAGAGACACCCATAGGAATGCTTTGGCATCTACATAGTAACATAGTAACATAGTAGATGACGGCAGAAAAAGACCTGCACGGTCCATCCAGTCTGCCCAACAAGACAACTCATGTGTGCTACTTTTGAGTATACCCTACTTTGATTTGTACCTGTGCTCTTCAGGGCATAGACCGTATAAGTCTGCCCAGCGCTATCCCTGCCTCCCAACCTCCAGTCCCGCCTCCCACCATTGGCTCTGGCACAGACCGTATAAGTCTGCCCCGCACTATCCCCGCCTCCCAACCTCCAGCCCCGCCTCCCACTACCGGCTCTGCTATCCAATCTCGGTTAAGCTCCTGAGGATCCTTTCCTTCTGAACAGGATTCCTTTATGTTTATCCCACGCATGTTTGAATTCCGTTACCGTTTTCCTACATCTCTAACATTTACCACACGCCTATTTTTAGCATGCATTAAAATTGTGAGCGCACCTTAGTAAAAGACCCCCTGAGTGAGGTATTTTCAGACACAAATATTCTGGTGGGTTTCCACTTTAGTTGTGTTGACATACAATACTAGTAAATCCCTACCATTTTTTGGATCTTGTTAATTCATAGTTTAACACATTAGATTGTAAGCTCTGTCGAGAAGGGACTGTCTCTTCATGTTCATGTGTATAGCGCTGCGTAGGTCTAGTAGTACTATAGAAATGATGAGTAGTAGTAGTAGACTTCCTGAGCCGGTACGTCAAGCTCCATCTCTGGCCATCTTCAAATCTAGGCTAAAAGCCCACCTTTTTGATGCTGCTTTTAACTCCTAACCCTTATTCACTTGTTAAGAACCCTTATTTTATCATCCTCACTTTAATATTCCCTTATCTCTTGTTTGTCCTGTTTGTCTGTCCTAATTAAATTGTAAGCGCTGTCGAGCAGGGACTGTCTGTTCATGTTCAAGTGTACAGCGCTGCGTACCTCTAGTAGCACTTTAGAAATGATAAGTAGTAGTAGTAGTAATTTGCTTTAGTGTATACTGCATTTTTAAAGTTGTGCAAACAAATGCACACCCCTTATATCTTTTCTTTAACCAGTTCCTAGTTCATAATCCCTGGCTGCCTTCAAATCTGGGCTAAAGGCCTACCTGTTTGATGCTGCTTTCAACTCCTGGCTTGTCACTTTTATCTTATCCTTGTGTCCTTCTGTCTGTCCTTCCCTTATCCTTATTGATCCTGTCTGTTTGTCCTGATTTAGATTGTAAGTTCTTTTGAGCAGGGACTGTCTTTCTTCATGTTCAATTGTAAAGTGCTGCATACGACTGGTGGCGCTATAGAAGTGATTTATAGTAGTAGTAGTATAATAGGGCATTGCTGTTCTTTCTATGATTTTTTTTCTCATGAGTCTTTCATAAGGGATTTTGTCAAATGCCCTTTGAAAATCCAGATATTCTCTTTCAACTGGCTTATCCTCATACAAATGCTTATTAACGCCTTCAACAATTCCAAATAAATTGATAATGCAAGATTTCCCTTTCCTCCATCATCTTGGCTCTGTCCCATTACATCTATACATATGGCAAGTAATTTTATTTTTTTCAGAGCAGCTTCTACTATTTCTACATTACACTCACTGGGTTTAGTTTTCAGGGTCACCGCCGGAGCCCTTTTATCTTTCATCTGGATCTTAATTTTAGCTACATCCCTTTGAATTTTGTTAATGCTTAAAAATGTTGTGAGATTAGGCATCAGAAAATCATCAAAATACTACAGATAAAAATAAAAATAGAAATCTTATTCTTGTATTTTCAGTTTGTGAAAGCATCAGTATTATTAGACGTGTACATTCTTTAGTGCATATTCAGTTTCTTTCACAGCCTACTAACGTTTCTGGGTGCAATTCACTTGTGTGTGCATACTTGTTTGAATTAGGGATCCTTTTACTAAGGTGCATTGAAAAATGGCCTGCGGTAATGCAGGCACATGTTTTGGGCACGCGTGCAGAATCATTTTTCAGCACACCTGCAAAAAATGCCTTTAAAAGATTTTTTGCCAAAAATGGACGTACGGCAAAATGAAAATTGCCGCGCGTCCATTTTGGGTCTGAGACCTTACCGCCAGCCATTGACCTAGCGGTAAAGTCTTACACAGTAACTGGGCGGTAATGACCTACGTGCGTGAAATGCCACTTGACACGCATCATATATGTGTGTCTGAATATAATTCTTCAAATGCATGTATCGGACGCACACCAAAAATGAAATTTCTGCAAGAGCTATGTGGTAGCTGGGCGGTAATTCTATTTTAGCACACATTGGGCACACATAGACGCTTACGTGGCATAGTAAAATGGCCCCTTAATGTGCAGTCAATTTGCATGCACAAAATTCTTACATGCATGTAATGTGTACAAAACATGAAGTATGTGAAAAGCCATGGAAATTGATAAAAGGAAGACTATAATAGTAGTAGCAAACACAGCAAAGGTGACACCAACGAAATGTATAAAGCTAGATGATGTGTAGAACATGCAAGACTTTATTTTAAACATCCAAAGACTCGACTCAAATTGTGATACAGTTAAGAAATAAATGAAACATAAGAATATATGTAAAATTAAAATACAAGTTAACAAAATATACAAACAGATCAATAAGACAAAGTCTTAAAAAATTATCTGGATAATGCTTATTCCGTCACTTAAGAAGACATTTAAAACATTAAAAACATTAAAAGGGGGGGGGGGGGAGGTGGGCTCAAAAACTCATACATCATATGTTAACACATCATCAATATCGGTAACCTTATTCCAGTTGGGCACTCTTAAACTACATCAATAATGTGAAATAACACCATAAAAGAAATAAGGGTTACCTTCCAAATGGACGTCCTCTAGCACTCTATTTCTCAAATCTAGCACAAGAAATCAATACACCTGAGGAATAGAAATGATACAAACACCAAATGCTATCATCAGTATATGTTTATAAAAGATAATATTCCTACAGAAAAATAATGTTAAAAAAATAAGGGTTCCTTTTACTAAGATGCGCTGAAAAATGGCCTGCGGTAGTGTAGGCGCGGGTTTTGGGCACACGCAGAATCATTTTCCAGTGCACCTGTTAAAAAGGCCTTTTGAAAATTTTTGCCAAAAATGGATGTGCGGCAAAATGAAAATTCCCACACGTCCATTTTGGGTCTCAGACCTTACCACCAACCGTTGACCTAGCAGTAAAGTCTCACACGGTAACTGGGCAGTAATAACCTACGTGCACTAAATGTCACTTGGCGTGCATCCGAAACGCGTGGCAGAAAATAAAAATTATTTTTTGGATGTGCATACTGGACGCATGCCAAAAATAAAATTACCGCAAGAGCCACGCGGTAGCCGTGCGGTAACTCCATTTTGACATGTGTTGGGTACGCATAGACACACAGCTTAGTAAAAGTTAAAAATATATACAAAGTAGTAAAAAGAGATTAACATGAGGAGGGGCATAATCGTACAGGGTGCCCACGTTTTCCTCAAGACGTCCTCACAGGATGTCCCCGCGAAGGGGCGGGGAAACCCGTATTATCGAAACAAGATGGGCATCCATCTTTTGTTTCGATAATACGGCCGGGGATGCCCAAATCTCAACATTTAGGTCGACCTTAGAGATGGTCGTCCTTAGAGATGATTGTCCTCGATTTTCGGCGATAATGGAAACCGAGGATGCCCATCTCAAAAACGACTAAATCCAAGCCCTTTGGTCATGGGAGGAGCCAGCATTTGTAGTGCACTGGCCAAGACACCAACCGGGCACCCTAAGGGGCACTGCAGTGGACTTCACAAATTGCTCCCTGGTGCATAGCTCCTTACCTTGTGTGCTGAGCCCCCCAACCCCCTCAAAACCCACTCCCCACAACTGTACACCACTACCATAGCCCTTAGGGATGAAGGGGGCACCTAGATGTGGGTACAGTGGGTTTGTGGT
This sequence comes from Microcaecilia unicolor, assembly GCF_901765095.1. Taxonomy (NCBI): domain Eukaryota; kingdom Metazoa; phylum Chordata; class Amphibia; order Gymnophiona; family Siphonopidae; genus Microcaecilia; species Microcaecilia unicolor. Next base: position 643,055,412 of record NC_044031.1, read on the forward strand.
GGGTTTTGGAGGGCTCACATTTACCACCACAAGTGTAACAGGTAGGGGGGATGGGTCTGGGTCTGCCTCCCTGAAGTGCACTGCAGTACCCCCTAAAACTGCTCCTGGGACCTGCATACTGCTGTCATGGAGCTGGATATGATATCTGAGGCTGGCAAAGAGGCTGGTAAATATTATTTTTTTTAGGGTGGGAGGTGGGTTAGTGAGCACTGGGAGAGTAAGGGGAGGTCATCCCCGATTCCCTCCGGTGGTCATCTGGTCAGTTCTGGCACCTTTTGAGGCTTGGTCGAAAGAAAAAATGGACCAAGTAAAGTCGCCCAAGTGCTCATTAGGGACACCCTTCTTTTTTTCCATTATTGGTCAGGGACGCCCATGTGTTAAGCACGCCCCAGTTCTGCCTTCGCTACGCTTCCGACATGCCCCCATGAACTTTGGTCGTCCCCGCAACAGAAAGCAGGTGAGGACGCCCAAAATCAGCTTTCGATTATGACGATTTGGGTGAAAGATGGGCGCCCTTCTCTTTCGAAAATAAGCCTGAAAGCCTACTAATTCTAAGCAGTAATCACAAACAGGAACTGTAGAGCTATGTTGTTCATGATAAGTTAAAAGTCCGAATAAACAAACTTCTTAGTATCAAGCACCATGGTGGCATTTCTGATGTAGTAAACAGTATAAATCACAAACAGGAATCAAAGAGTTATGCTGTCTATGATATATTAAAAATCCGAAAGAACAAACTTCTTACGATCAAGCATCACTGTGGCATTTCTGAAGTTATAAAAATTATAAATACACTAATCATTGCTGAGTTATAATAAAACTAAATATTATAAAGAAACACCACAGAATGTATAATTACAAATCTTTGCTGCTAATAGTGACGCTAGACAGTGGGGGGGAAAGTGGCACTCAACGGTCAGAAAGGCTGCTAATGGCATCAAGCACGAGACCAATGATTCTTGCCAAATGGAAAAGAAGAATGTAGCAAAGCCATCCTAGTATAGATAACTTTAAGGAGTCTTACCTTAGAACATGCAATTGCTATCACAAAAGTAGTCATCACTGCCTGTTCACTCGAAAGTTAACTAACCTAAATGTGAAACCCTGTGCCGGCAAAATATAGCTCAATACTAATGAACACTGCTGACGTAACGTTATCGTGTGTGATGCTGGTTGACACTACTGGTGCCGTGTATTTTCTTTTTGTTACATTTGTACCCCGCGCTTTCCCACTCATGGCAGGCTCAATGCGGCTTACATATTGTATACAGGTACTTATTTGTACCTGGGGCAATGGAAGGTTAAGTGACTTGCCCAGAGTCACAACGAGCTGCCTGTGCCTGAAGTGGGAATCGAACTGTATGTGCCTCAGATATTGGAATAAAGTATAAGGAAATAAAAAAATAAACATATTTAAAAAAGTGTATTGCAAAAAAAGATCTCTCTCTCTCTTTCTTTATATATATTCTAAAAGCTGAAAACTAATTTAAAATCATAACAATCCAGTGGCTATGAGAAATATTGAGGACTAAATGATTGATGCAACTAAGGGTAAATACTGCAGGAAGTTATATTAAGTCCAAAGTCTTAAAAGAGGGTTCATCTATGCATCTCATTCGTGATGCACACATATTTACAACCATCAGCAAAAGCCTGAAAGACCTGGTTACTTTAAATGCTCCTACTAATCAGAAAATTGCTAAACATATATAACATTTATAAGATAAGAAACCTTATCAGCCCAAAAATGGTGAACATATTTAAAGAAATGCTGCTAAGTGATAAATTCAAAAAGGAAAACTAACCAGTTTTGTTTTTGTTGTTGTTCTTGTTGTGAGCCCTCCAGAAACAGAAAAATACATATTTTACCTAAATAAATAAGCCTGAAGGCTACTGAAGTGGTGTACATTCAGAATGTTTTTTTTTCCCCCTGGAAGGCTCACAGTTTCAAAATAAAAGAGTTAAAGTGGGATTTGAGCCTGTATCCCTTGGTTTAAAGTCTACTTCACTAAATACTAGGATGTCCCTCTGCAGGGACATCTGTGTGACCATTCTTCTAAGAATGCTGCCAGACAGATGTTCATGTCCCTGCTTTTTTGATGTATTTCCTGTTGGAAAATACATGTGAGATGGAGGTTATGAGCAGGATGCCTCTATTCTGACTTAAACATCTTTTCGAAAATGTCCCTCTTTGCTATAATATGCTATGCTAATTAAATATTTTTATATTGAACTTGTCTATTGCCTATTTCCAAATTGCTCTTGCTGTACACTGACTTGGATAAATTTCTTCTTAAAGGCAGTAAATAAATCCTAACAAATAAAGAAATATTCAACTGTTACAATCATACTACTTGAGGATGTATGAAATGCAAACTCTCTGCAATACAATAGAACTTCAGAATTAATTTGCACTGCAAGGTATTATAGGAATAGGTCTTACTGCAGATATTAAAATACAAGGACAAACCTATAACTCTGTGACTGTCTGTTTCCATTTTCAATCAATGCTTTATCTCTACCAAATTGAAAAGCATTTGAAGAGACAATGATAAAAGCAGTTAGAAAGATGTAACAATGCACTTTACCTCAGATCCCAACAACTGATTGCCCAAGAGCATTAGCTCAGAAGGTACCTCATTTCTGTCATAGAAAGATACAGATGGACCACAACTCTACAAAGGAAGCATTTACAAGAATATAACTAGTATCCACAAGAGATGCATTCCCAGCTTGGGATTTTATTAGATTCCACCAAACACCCCACAGAGTAGAGCCCAAGAGGATGGGCGAAAGATTATTTCACTATTAGTGGATGTCTTACAAAAATAAGTAAGTGAACGAGATTTACAGAAATAAGAATAGCCATACTGGGTCAAACCAATGGTCCATCTAGCCCAGTATCCTGCTTCCAGCAGTGGACAATCCAGGACAGAAGTACCTGGCAAAAACCCAGGTACTTGTAGCATTCCATGCTACCAATCCCAGGGTAAGCAGTGATTTCCCTCATGTCCATCTCAATAACAGACTATGGAAATTGTCCAAGCCCTTTTAAAACCAAGGTATGCTAACCACCGTTACCATATCCCCCGGAAACAAGTTCCAGAGCTTAACTTTTCTTTGAGTGAAAAAATATTTCCTCATATTTGTTTTCAAAGTATTTCCTTGAAATTTCATTGAGTGTCCCCTGGTCTTTGTACTTTTTGAATGAATGAAAAATCAGTTCATCTCCACCCACTCCACACCACTCAGGATTTTGTAGGCCTCAATCATATCCCCCCGCAGCTATCTTTTTTCAAGCTGATGAGCCTTACTCTCTTTAGCCTTTCCTCATATGGGAGCAGTTCCAAGACCCAATCCCCTCTATTATTTTGGTCACTCTTCTTTGAAGCTTTTCTAATTCTGCTATATTTTTTTTAGATACAGTAACCAAAATTGAACCTTCATTTGCAAGTACCCTTTACTCTCATGTAGCCTATTTTCCTAGAAAGAATGACACAAATAATGTTTAAGATCTCCTTTTACAACTTTTTATTTATACTTTTATCCTCTTGATTATAGATAGAGTTACTAAGAAGTCCTAAAATAATGCTTCTTTTTGCATTGCTTTTTTATACATTATTTTGGCAATTCACATGTGAGTTATCAAGCAAGAACTGGGTATTTGTGGTGAGGTAAGGTTTACACAATTCAGGTTTTTTCAGTGCAATGCATATTATATTTTGTCAGTGGCAGCATGTTATTTTATCTTAAGGTGTGCTACCAGAGGGTATGCACTGTGCTTCTTCCATGCCAACCTATTGAGGCAACAAGAAGGGAAGATATAGTAAAGCAGTATGAGGAGGGTAGAAGGGTTTGGGTTACAAGATCCAAGCCAATATGGTTTTACCAAAGGTAAATCATGCCAAACAAACCTCATTGATTTCTTTGACCATATGACCAGAGAATTAGATTGAGGACACAAGGTAAATGTAGTCTATCAGGAATTCACCAAAGTCTTTGACATGGTACCTCATAGGAGGCTCTTAAATTAACTCTGAAGTTAGGATAGAGACTGGTTGACTGACAGGCGTCAGAGAGTGACAGTTAATAGAATTCACTTGGAGGAAAGAAAGTTGAGTAGTACAAGTACCTTAACTTTTATTTAGCCTATTTTCCTAGAAAGAATGACACAAAGAACTTTTAAAATCTCCATTTAGCGTAAAAAGGGTTACAACTTTTTATTTATACTTTTACCTTCAGATTCTATATATGGCATTGAAAGATTGGTGGTGAAATTTAGGCATGGATCCAAGATGCATGTGCAACCAAATTAGTTAATGAGCTATCAAGTATGAATTCACGGGCCTTAACAATCATTAATTGCACTTAATTGGCACTAATTTGGATTTGCACATGTATCTGATTGTGCACTACTCTATAACCCTGAGTGCCTAAATCCTATAGTGTGCAACTCAAAAGGGGGCATAGCAGGGGAGGGGCATAGGTAGGTCAGTGGTATTCTAAAACTTTTTAAAGAACAGAGCCATATATATACAACAAAATATAGGGGTCTGATAATCAAATCGTATAAAGAGTATTACCATCTACTAAAAGTCTTTGCAATATCTAAATTTTTGTATGGTAGGGCAAAAATTACATAAGTACATAAGTATTGCCATACTGGGAAAGACCAAAGGTCCATGAATCCCAGCATCCTGTTTCCAACAGTGGCCAATCCAGGTCACAAATACCTGGCAAGATCCCAAAAAAGTACAAAACATTTTATACTGCTTATCCCAGAAATAGTGGATTTTCCCCAAGTACATTTAATAACGGTCTATGGACTTTTCCTTTAGGAAGGCGTCCAAACCTTTTTTAAACTCCGCTAAGCTAACCGCCTGTACCACATTCTCTGGCAACGAATTCCAGAGTTTAATTACACGTTGAGTGAAGAAAAAATTTTTCCGATTCGTTTTAAATTTACTACATTGTAGCTTCATCGCATGCCCCCTAGTCCTAGTATTTTTGGAAAGCGTAAACAGATGCTTCACATCTACCTGTTCAACTCCACTCATTATTTTATAGACCTCTATCATATCTCCCCTCAGCCACCTTTTCTCCAAGCTGAAGAGCCCTAGCCACTTAGGCTTTGCTCATAGGGAAGTCGTCCCATCCCCTTTATCATTTTTGTCGTCCTTCTCTGCACCTTTTCTAATTCCACTATATCTTTTTTGAGATGCGGTGACCAGAATTGAACACAATATTTGAGGTGCGGTTGCACCATGGAGCAATACAAAGGCATTATAACACCTTCATTTTTGTTTTCCATTCCTTTCCTAATAATACCTAACATTCTATTTGCTTTCTTAGCCGCAGCAGCACACTGAGCAGAAGGTTTCAACGTATCATCAACGACGACACCTAGATCCTTTTCTTGGTCTGTGACTCATAACGTGGAACCTTGCATGACGTAGCTATAATTCGGGTTCCTCTTTCCCGCATGCATCATTTTGCACTTGCTCACATTAAACGTCATCTGCTATTTAGACGCCCAGTCTCCCAGTCTCGTAAGGTCCTCTTGTAATTTTTCACAATTCTCCCACGATTTAACAACTTTGAATAACTTTGTGTCATCAGCAAATTTAATTACCTCACTAGTTACTCCCATCTCAAGGCCATTTATAAATTGTCATGTTTTCAAGGCAGAAACTAAGTTTGTGAGCCCTTGGGCCACTGCCGTGGAGCAGCAGTGGCAGGCAAAACCACCCCACACCAGAGACAAGGCAGAACTCTGACCGAAACAGCTAGACTTCACCTGCACTTGACCGCCGTTCCTCAGGAGTTGAGCCCCTGGGTGCAGGCGGCCGGCAGGACTTACCGGACAGGGCAGGAACTGGATACCCACTAGGCTGAACAGGGACTGAGGGTCAGAGGGGAAAGGAATATACATGGGCAGCAAAGCAGGAAACTGGGCTAGGACTCACAGACAAATAATACTACACAAGGCAGAAAAATGGACAAGCTAAAGGACAGGAACTGAAAGTTGCCAAACAGCCACTGAAACAGGGTACAAATACTGACAGAGAAGAGAAAGGACTGAAAGCTGCAGAGCAGCCACTAAGCAAGAGACACAGACAAACAGAAACTAGACAAGGAATACAGACCAGAAACAAGACTAGGGAAATAAGCAAATAAACCTAAGCTAAACTACACACAGACTAACTAGAAACAGACAAGGAACTATACAAGAAACCAGACTAGGCAGAAGTGCAACAAAGCACCAACAAACCAGGGACCTAGACGATGCAAAGGCAAACACAGAAGTTTCCAGGTGATTAATAAAGCCCATCAGCTGCTGAAGTTCAGCTGCAGGAATCACAAGGCAGCTACGGGTGCTGTTCAGGCACAAACAAGAGAAGCAAGTCTGGTAGCCCAGAAGATCCGGACCGGACTGGGCTGAAGTCTGGAACGTGTGACAGTTCATAGCAGCCACCGATTCTGGCCACCAGAAGGCGAGGTGAGCACAGACAAGGAAACGGTCACAAACGTGACATAAATATGTTAAAAAGCAGCAGTACCAGCCCAGACCCCTGTGGAATCCCACTAACTACCCTTCTCCATTGAGAATACTGACCATTTAACCCTACTCTCTGTTTTCTATCTTTTAACCAGTTTTAAATCCACAATAGAACGGTACCTCCTATCCCATGACTCTCCAATTTCCTCTGGAGTCTTTCATGAGGTACTTTGTCAAACGCCTTCTGAAAATCCATATACACAATATCAACCGGCTCACCTTTATCCACATGTTTGTTCACCCCTTTAAAGAAATGTAGTAGATTGGTGAGGCAAGATCTCCCTTCACTTAATCCATGTTGACTTTGTCTCATTAATCCATGCTTTTGAATATGCTCTGTAATTTTGTTCTTAATAATAGTCTCTACCATTTTACCCGGCACCAACGTCAGACTCACTGGTCTATAATTTCCCGGATCTCCTCTGGAACTTTTTTAAAAAATCGGTGTTACATTCGCCACCCTCCAATCTTCCGGTACCATGCTCGATTTTAAGGATAAATGACATATTACTAACAATAGCTCCGCACGCTCATTTTTCAGTTCTATCAGTACTCTGGGATGAATACCATCCGGTCCAGGAGATTTGCTACTCTTCAGTTTGTAGACCTGCCCCATAACATCCTCCAGGTTTACAGAGAATTCATTAAGTTTCTCCGACGGGTCAGCTTCAAATTCCAGTTCTGGCACCGGTATCCCACCCAAATCTTCCTCGGTGAAGACCGAAGCAAAGAATTTGTTTAATCTCTCTGCTATGGATTTTGTCTTCCCTGATCGCCTCTTTCACTCCTCGGTCACCTAGTGGTCCTACCGATTCTTTTGCCAGCTTCCTGCTTTTAATCTACCTAAAAAAATTTGTGTTTTTGCCTCCAGCGCAATCTTTTTTTCGAAGTCTCTCTTAGCCTTCCTTATCAGAGCTTTGCATTTGACTTGACATTCCTTATGCTGTTACTTATTATTTTAATTCGGTTCCTTCTTCCCTTTACTGAAGGATTTTCTTTTAGCTCTAATAGCCTCCTTTACCTCACTTTTTAACCATACCGGCTGTCATTTGGTCTTCCGTCCTCCTTTTTTAATACGTGGAACATATTTGGCCTGGGCTTCCAGGATGGTGTTTTTGAACAGCATCCACGCCTGATGTAAATTTTTGACCCTCGCAGCCACTCCTCTAAGTTTTTAAGTGGCCTCTCGTGCCCGGGGGGGGGGGGGGGTCTGAATGCAACATGTGTGCAGTCAATGGCACCTATGACCGAGGGTAAGCGAGCTACAGCATAGAAGGTACAGCGAAGGGCGACGAAAATGATAGTGGGGATGGGACGACTTTCCTATGAAGAGAGGCTGAGAAGGCTAGGGCTTTTCAGCTTGGAGAAGAGACGGCTGAGGGGAGATATGATAGAAGTGTATAAAATAATGAGTGGAATGGATCGGGTGGATGTGAAGCGACTGTTCACGCTATCCAAAAATACTAGGACTAGAGGGCATGAGTTGAAGCTACAGTGTGGTAAATTTAAAACGAATCGGAGAAAATTTTTCTTCACCCAACGTGTAATTAGACTCTGGAATTCGTTGCCGGAGAACGTGGTACGGGCGGTTAGCTTGACGGAGTTTAAAAAGGGGTTAGATAGATTCCTAAAGGACAAGTCCATAGACCGCTATTAAATGGACTTGGAAAAATTCCGCATTTTTAGGTATAACTTGTCTGGAATGTTTTTACGTTTGGGGAGCGTGCCAGGTGCCCTTGACCTGGATTGGCCACTGTCGGTGACAGGATGCTGGGCTAGATGGACCTTTGGTCTTTCCCAGTATGGCACTACTTATGTACTTATGTACTTATGTACTTATGTCAGCCATGTTGTTCTGCAGGTCCTGGGGGGAGGGGGGGGGGAAGGTGATGTACTCAGAGGTGTGGGTAAGGAAGGCATCAAGGAACTGGGTGAGGCAGTTAGAAATGGAAGGCTGGGTGAGACCAGTGTTGACAGGTAGGACAGACTGGAAACTCCCAGTGGCCAGAAAAAAGAGAGAAGCAGTGATCTTTAGGTGCACAGGGATGGGGTTGTTCCTACGGGTCCCAGCCTGCAGGAGCTGTTGGAGCTGGTCACAAAGGTGCTGAATGGCAGCCCTATCAAAGTGGAACCTAGTGAGACACTGCAGGTCAGTGAGATCTAGGAAAGTGCTACGGGGCCTGAAAACTCTGGAGCGTGCGTACCTCCTGCGGTGCCTCCCCTTTTCCTCCAACATGCAAGCCACCTGTGCAGGGCTGTGCCTAGAGTCTCTGGTGCCCCCCTGCAGACTATCAGTTGGCACCCTCCCCCCCGTGTGGCACAAGATGCAAAGAAAATAGGAGCTGAAAGATGGAGTGCATCTTTGTGGGACTGCTCAACAAATAGAGGGTTTACAACCACTTAGCTTTTCGTGCTTTCATGTTCATTGGGCACATATATCATTCTCAATAGCAATCATGACAAGGCTTACAAGCCTTTCTTGCGAAATACTTGATCGCAAATAATTTTTTATGATTTTTAACCGTGAAAATGATCGCTCACCACTTGCCACACTGACAGGAATTGTCAGCAATATTCTTAGAAACAAATTGCTATACATTGCAAAATAAGATAGCAGATGTAAATTCTCAAAGTGGACATATTCCAAACACTAAAATGAAAATAAAATAAAATGATTTTTTTCTACCTTTGTTGTCTGGTGACTTTATTTTTCTGATCATGCTGGCCCAGTATCTGATTCTGCTGCTATCTGTCCTCTTAACTCCGTTTCCAGAGCTTCCTTTCCATTTATTTCTTTACTTTCCTCCTTTCTTCTTCATTTCTTGCTCTATATCCATAAGTAAAAGCTGGGTCCTCCACAGACTTGACTGTCCAGTGGATCCAGCTTCTGCCTATTTTCTCCATCCATGTGCAGCTCTCCCAACAACGATTTTGCCACTCTCCAACCCCACACAATCACTAATGGGTCTAAAGACGATTTCCCCCTTACTCTGGTCACTTTTATTTGTGGTCCAACTAATGCCACCCATGTTTCTGCCCATGCGAAACTATTTTGCTATCCATTATACGTTGGAGGTGGCCGTCTCGTTACACCACCCCTAACACGCCCCGTGTTTTTACATATTTTCTTAATTTTGACAGGTGACACACCCGCATTTTCAACCAATCAGAAGTGAGGACATGCCCATGCCATGCCTACTTCCTGCCCCTTTTGATGATGTCATTGCCCAAGTCATGTCCACTCCCCACCCCGTTGGATGATGCCACCAGATATGACATCAAGACCTACCTAAGCCCCACCTCTTTTGCATAACCACAGCCCTTGCCCCACTATATTTGTATAACCCTGCTTCAAAACCTACCCCTTTCTGCATAGCCCTGCTCACAAACCCCATTGCTTTTTGTGACATTTCAGGAAGTGATGTCATAGCCACATACCCTTTTCAAGATGACAGCCACTACTGTATGCATCATATCACTTCACTTCCTATTTCCACTTCTAACAGCCATCTTGGATGGGGTCATGCGATGGGAGTGACATTAAAAAAAATGGACATTGCCCCCTACAGCCTCAGTGGAATTTATGTACGCATGTGCACCTTAAACCTTTTTTTCTCACAGGAGAAAAAATAGACATTTTTGTTGTCTTTTACTTATATATTTTTTTCCTTTCAAAAAGATACCTTGTACCTACTTTTAAAGCTGTTTCATCACTTTTTTTTCTCACAGGAAAGAAAATAGGCATTTGTTTTCTTTCAAAAGGATATCTTGTACTTACTTTTAAAACTGTTTTTACTGAATAACAGCCATTTTAGGTTTTAAAACAAAAAGAATAAACCAACCCTCCTCCTCCTCTTTGCTTTTAGCTTACATAAGAATGCAAGAGCTGGCCCCCTTCTTGTTTTCAAGAGACAACTGTGTGAGATCGTGCCCTAAATGGCCCAGGCCCACCCACTTTGGGCTCAGGCCCTGCACTGCTGACTAGAGACCTGGCTGCACAGGAATGGGGAAGATCCAGCACCAGATCTGATCCTTTGCCTCCCTTTAAGTCCGGTGTCCCCAAACCCCCCACACCCAAAAAAACCCTGCCACACAGGAGTTCCTGGCTGCCGCCTCTTGCTTTGCTTCCCCTCCTCAGCTTTCCTGCCTTGTGCATGACATCACCGCAACGTCACTGGGAATCCTAGCATTGATTAGTGGGGTCACTGCACAAGGTGGAAGGAAGGGTTGAAATAAAGAACCACCACCAAGGAGAACGAGTCCAACTCCTCTTTGGCGGCAGATGGTAAGACAGCTCAGAAAAGGCAGAAGAACATGGGGGCAGAAAAAAGCAGTTGCACAGGAAGAAATCTGGAACTAAACCAGCAGTCAGGTTCATTGCTGTGCCGGCAGCAGTAACAGGAACAAGCTGTCTGGACCATCGCTGATCTGGTCCTTCCCTTTGCAGCGTTCCTCCTGCTCTTAAACAGGAAGTTACATAAAGGCTGGACGCTACAGAAGGAAGGACTGGTTGGCCCATTAGTGCAGGTTTTGGGAGCTTGGGGGGGGGGGGGTGTAACGCTGGATCAATAGCTGGAGAGGAGAGGAAAGGAAACAAAGGGGAAAACAGGGAACACAGAGCTGCTGGGCTGTAAGGAGGGGAGGTTGAAATGTTGAATATGGAATCAAGGAATGGGAGAGTGGAGACATGCTGGACATGGATTGAGGGGAGAAAATAAAAAAGAAAAGAAGATGATGCACATGGATAGAGATGAGGGAAAGGGAAGAGAGCAGAAACACTGCACATGGGGGGAGAGAAAACAGGCAAAAACTGGATCCACTCTATGCCTTCTCCAGTCAATTCCACTGAGGACCCAGCTTTTACTTATGGCAAGAAATGAAGAAGAAAGGAGGAAAGTAAAGAAATAAACCCTTTGAAACAGACTTGAACAGATAGAGAGCAGCAGAATCAGAGACTGGGACCAACATGATCAGAAAAACAAAGTCACCAGACAACAAAGGTAGAAAAAATAATTTTATTTTCATTTTAGTGTTTGGAATATGTCCAATTGAGAATTTACATCTGCTGTCTTATTTTGCATTGTATAGGAGGAAACGTGTTTCTGTTTTTCTGGTATTGTGCTGCATACAGAATCTGGCTTCATGGGATTTCAGGTTAATTTTTGAAGAATTTGAAGATGGGGCTATATCTGTTCAGCATGTGTGACAGCAAGGCCGAGTATCTGAATATGGATCTGTTAGGTTTTGTGATTTTGATAACATATTTGTGTTTCAGATTTGGCAAGATTGTCTAATTCCTGGTCTGTGTGCTAATTTGTTTTGTGTCATTTTGGATATACCAGAGATGTGATTTTTTTGTTCATTATAAATCTGTTACAAGTTAATTTTCTTATCCTATACTGGTGTAACATTTCCAGTGATGCCTGTTTATATGTGCCATAGCTGGTAAAAGGAACATGGCTACTGTGGGAGTGGCTATTGCCCCTAAGGTTACCTATAATGAGTACCGGTACATTTTTTCCTACAAACCCCCCCCCCCCCCCCCCCCCCACTGGCTACAAGTGTGGGTTGAGAATGAGAGAGAGGAAATGTTGGGGTAGAAGAGTGTAGGAAGGGAAAGGGAGGGGAGATGATTGGCAGGGTGGAACCATATGGTAGAGACCATCAGGGTTCTCAGGGGAGATGAGTGATAAGAGGATGGTGAGTACAGAGGGTAGAAGTGAGTCATCGGGGGTGGGGCTAGGCAAGGAGGGGTTGGGGTAGGATTGGGGTAGGTGGGGCTAAGCAAGGGGCTGGGGGGCTCCACCAAACTGGTCTGCAAAGGGCCCCACAATTGCTAAGATCAGCCCGAGAAGCTTGTAGGGGGGTCTCCAAGGGGGGCTTTACTTATGTGATGGTCAGGGAGGAGGCCAGGCTCTTATTGAGAGGGTCCAAGAGGAAACCAGGCTCATGTTGTGAGGGTCAGGAGGAGGATGCTGCGATCTTGTTGGGGGAAATTAGGAAGGGCCCAGTGTTCTTGGGGGAGGGGAGAGTAGAAGGGATATGCTAATGTTTGGGGAAAAAGAGGGAGAACACAGAAATAGTCAGGCTACAATCCAGAAGTTATGTGTGAGCCAGCCAATATTTATTGTCAGCACAAGCATAGCTGTATGACCAAAGTTAGGATAGCCTTTTGTGCTGTCCTTTTTTTTTTTTTGTTACATTTGTACCCCATACTTTTCCACTCATGGCAGGCTCAATGTGGTTTACATGGGGCAATGGAGGGTTAAGTGAATTGCCCAGAGTCACAAGGAGCTGCCTGTGCCTGAAGTGGGAATCGAACTCAGTTCCTCAAGACCAAAGTCCACCACCCTAACCACTAAGCTACTCCTCCACTATGTAGGAACCAGCACTGAATATTGCTGACACCCACATAACTCTCAACTCCTTCCCAATTCTGTCCCCAGATTGCCTCACCACTGCCCAGTTTTGACATGATTTGTTAATTGGATATCAGCAGCTAGTCCATTCTTCCAGGTTGAAATGGATATGAGCCTCTCCTGCCCAGTTAAATCATTTTAAATATAGGACCATTATAGTTTAATTTGACTTTGCTCCCATCTTCCCCAACTTCCGGCCACCTTAGGCTCATTCTTTGGTTTATGGACTACACCCAATAAGATAATAAGAAGAGTGAAATATAATAATGAATTAGGGATTGAGATAAAGGAGATAACCCTGATTTAATAAAGATTAACCATTGTCCCTTTGCAAGTCATTGACTAATCAACATATACACTAAGAGCTGGATTCAGTAAATGGTGCTCAAAATTCAGCACTGGAAAAAAACGGCATTCAACACAATTCTATAAAGGGTACATTCCCTTTATAGAATTGAGCTTAACACCAATTTCCATGCCTAACTTTAGGCGCCAGATTTACACTTGCTGATACCTGGCATAAATTCCGGCATCCAAGTTAGTTGCATTGAGGCTGTATTCTATAATTCTGTGTGCAATTTTCAGAAGGACCCTGTGATGCCCATGGCCATTGCTCCTTTTGAGTTACATGCTAGTAGAGTTATATATCATAGAACAGTGGACTGCCAGATGCACATGCAAATTTTAATGAGTGCCAATTAACATCAATAATTGATTTTTAACATCCAATTACTCAACTTCCTGCTAGCAGTAATGGCATACGATCGTTATGTGGCAATATGTAACCCATTGATGTATCCCATCATTATGAACAGGAGACTCTGTATTCAGCTGGTGATCTGTTCTTACCTTGCAAGCTTTTTGTTTTCCCTCATACAGACAGGTACAACCTTCCGATTATCCTTCTGCTGATCCAACGAGATTAAACATTTCTTTTATGATATTCCTCCATTGCTGAAACTCTCTTGTACAGTCACATTCATCAATGAGGTTGTGCTTCCTATCGTGTCTGCCTTTGCAACCCTTCCTTCTATTCTGACAATATTTATCTCTTATTTCTCCATACTCTCCACCATCCTGAAGATCCGTTCTACAGCGGGCAGACGCAAAGCATTCTCCACCTGCGCCTCTCACTTTGCCAGTGTCGCCTTATTCTATGAGACAAGTCTCTTCATGTACTCGGAGCCCAGTTCAAATTATGCAGTGGAACAGAACATGTTAGTCTCTGCATTTTACACTGTTGATTCCCATGTTAAATCCCTTGATCTATAGTCTGAGGAACCAGGAAGTAAAAGCTGCCCTAAGAAATATCATTCAGAAAAAGATTTCCATTAACTGGATTCACTAATGATTGGCTTATTTCTATCAAAATAAAATGACTTTATAAGTTTATTTTATTTTTATTAAAAAGAAACACTATAGCATACTGTGGACTATGAATTCACTTCAATCATGGTAGGTTACATGAGTTCCTGTGAATACCAGAGAAATGAGAAATGCATTTTTGAAATACCAAATCAAAAGTGAGTTAGATAAACCCTGGAAGATAGTAACAGAAAGTTCTAGACTACCCTAATTCAACTTGATTCTAAGAAAGCAGTTCCAACTCACGAGAACATCTGCCACAGTTTGTATTTTCTTAGACTAAATAAAATTGTGGTTTAAGGAATGGCTGCCTGTTCTTTCTGATGTAAATGTGTTTTCCTATCATCTCCTTTAAACTGGAGCATTATTGTAACTATCACCACAAAGTCTTCAGCTTGGTCCTTGGGAATCCCCCAAATAATCTGGTTTCTAGGACTCCTACAATGAATATGCATGAGTTGTTTTGCAAATATTTATTTATTTGAATTTTGCTCACACCTTTTTCAATAGTAACTCAAGGTGAGTTGCATTCAGGTACAGTGGGTATTTCCTTGTCCATGGAGGGCTCACAATCTAAGTTTGTACCAGAGACAATAGAGGGTTAAGTGACAAGGGTGGGCCCAGTACCAATCACTTTGGACTCAGGCCCACCCAGTATAGGGTTACCATATTTTGTCCTCTGAAAAAGAGGACACATGTCACGCCTCCCTGCCCCGCCCCTTTTGGATCCTCATCCCACCCCCTGTCACATATTCTCCTCCCCCGGGTCACATATTCCCCTCCCCTGCCCTCCCGTCACCTCCCCTCCCCCTTGTCACATATTCCCCTCCCCTCCCCTTACTTACTATCTACTGCCCTGGTGGTCTAGTGACCTCTTCGGAGCAGGGAAAAAGCCCCCTCTTTCCTGCCCAGAGCGCTGCCTGCCCTTGCCTGCATCCTTCTCAGTCTCGGCTGGGGATTAAAAATGGCCGCCGAGAGTTGAAGCGGCCTCGCAAGACTTCAACTCTCGGCGGCCATTTTGAATCCCCAGCCGAGACCGAGAAGGATGAAGGGCAAGGCAGCGCTCCGGGCAGGAAAGAGGGGGCTCTTTCCTGCCCCAAAGAGGTCACTAGACCACCAGGGCAGATAGTAAGTAAGGGGAGTGGAGGGGAGACCCATGGCGCCGCCCGCCCGCCCGCACGTTTGTCCAGAAATCCGGACAAACGTGCATGCTGGCAAAACCCACCAGATGCCCCGGACATGCCTTCAAAAAGAGGACATGTCTGGAGAAATCCAGACGAATGGTAACCCTAACCCAGTAGCAGCACACCTATGATGTGGCTGGCAGGGATCCCCAAGCCCCACCAGCCAAAAACTCCCAACAACTGTCTCTCCTGCATGTCTTGTAAATAGCAGATCTTCGCCTGCAGTGAGCAGTGACTGATATATACTGTTTGCACTGGCCCCACAGTCTTCCCTCTGATGTATTCCCATCAAACATATAAACGGCAAGTGACCGTACTCACTCGCAAATGCGCAGTAGAGACTTCCCTCACTGTCCCGCCCCCGCGTCAATACGTGATGACGGGGGGGTGGGACAGAGAGGGAAACTGCGCAAAGGGGAGGGAACTGCCGAGGTCGCCACCGCTCCCCCCTCCCCCGAGGTTGCAGGTAAGAGTGCCCCCCCCTGGAGTCGCCGCTGCCGCCACCCCTCCATCCGGCCCGTCTCTTCGCTATTCAACTTACATCTCCGCAGCAGTCAGCTGAGCTGCCGTTGGCATTCCTTCCCTGCCTGTGTCCCGCCCTCGCTGACATTACGTCATATGAGGGCGGGACACAGGCAGAGAAGGAAGGGCCGACGGCAGCTCAGCTGATCTGCCTGCTGCGGAGATGTAAGTTGAATAGCGAAGAGACGGGCCGGGTGTAGGGGTGGCGACGGTGACTCGGGGGGGGGGGTACTGGCAGCAGCGAACTCGGGGGGGAGGGGGCAGTGGCAACCCACTAGCCTGTTTTAACAGGCTCAACGGCTAGTCTATGCAGAAGCAGGAAGTTGCATGAGAGGGAAGGCTGTGGAGCCAACATGAGCAGTATGCATTAGTTGCTGCTCGCTACTGGTGAAAATCTGCTATTTAAAAGGTATGCAGGGGAGGGGGGATATTTGAGAGACCATAAGGCATGCAGAAGAGAGAGGGAGAAACCAAATCACTTGTGGGACAGGGCAGAATTCTTCTGCACACCCATCAAGATCACAAGGCACAGCAGTGAGATTTGAACCAACCACCTCTGAATGTTAAGACAGGTGCTTTAACCACTAGGCCAGTCCTCCACTTGTTTATTGTATAGAAAAATATCTAAAAGAACAAAAACCGCAAAGGCAATAAAGCAGTCCCAAAGTAAGCGGTGTGTAGCAAAAACTTTATTGGTTGGCAACTGAGACTCAACACGGATCGCATTTCAGCCATAAAATTTTAAATATGGGCACAGTGATATTAGCGAATGTCAGTAGTAAATAAGTACATAAGCACTGCCACGCTGGGAAAAGACCAAAGGTCCATCAAGCCCAGCACTGTGTCTCCAACAGCAGCCAATCCAGGCCCCAAGAACCTGGCAAAACCCCAAAATTGAATAATGATCAATGGACTTTCCCTTCGGGAATCTGTCCAGACCCCCTTTAAACTCAGCAAGGCCAGCTGCGGTCACTACCTTCTCCGGCAATGACACAGTACAGTCTGTTACAATAAATATCTGCCACTATATAATGCTAGTAGAAGCTGTAAGATTCTTGTATTTTTTTTGTTTGTTTCTTTGTGTTTTTGATACAAAAATATCTCACACACACACACGCGCAAACCCTATTAATTCCTGCCCTGTGCTGCTGCTCCATTGCAATGGCTGCCAAGACTTCCCGTTGCAGTCTGTTGAGACTGCCACAGGAGATCCTGGAAGCCATTTTGCATTTGGAACCAGCACATGCAGGATTCGGGTGGTTGGATGGGGAATGATCATGGGGGTGGTAATGATCACAGAGGAGGAACAATCGCAGGGTGGGGGGGGGGGGGGGAAGAATTTTGGTTGCAGTTGAAACATGAACCTAGATTTCAGACCAGTTTCGGTGTCGAAACCTAAACTGAAATTCAATTGGCCTCTAGATAGCACACTCTTTTAGACAGAGTATGCACTGTTTTCTGCTACTGCACACATGGAAAGATCATTGCACATGTGTAAATAGTGTGCCCCAGGGAACATGTCCAGAGTTCATAAAAATATGCACATTGTTGAACAACAATGTATATCCATCCACAGATTGACCTGCGTGAAAGCTCCTATTTAAGTAGATAATATGCTTTTTTAAATGAAAATGTTTTAAATACAGCCCTGTTATTGTAGGGCATGCCATTTTTCATGCAGAAAGCAATCTGTTGCCTTGAAAGTTAAACTCTATTGCTTAAGCTTCTTTATGGATTTTGGCTAAAGAACATATTTTCCAGTAACCTCTCTGGTTATCACTGCTATTGTCTTTTTGTAAATAAGGTCTGCATTGATAATTAAGCCAGATTTAGGATTCATATTTCATAAAATCATTGAAATTGTAAGCTGGAGGTTGTTGGGAAATAAACTGCTCAGTGATTAATTAATTGCTGAGGAAGTTATCTAAGTATTGCATTTCCCCCTGACCGTGTTCATTTCTATTTCTTATCTGTACCTAATTAAATCCTTTCTTTTTCAATCAGTCTGTCAATTACATCATTGTTTAAGAAAGTACAGCATTAATTTTAGGGCAAAGAACAGCACATTTTCAACTGCAATGGAATCTACTTTAGAAAATTCATTGCTATTGATTCACTTTTGATTAAATTGCTTTCTATTTAAAATAACAGTTGTCTCATTTATTTTCAGATAACATGAACTGAATGGAAATAAATAAGTTCTGTTGCCTTTCAAAATATCTTGTATGATCATCCAAACACATCTGTTCCAGCTGCTGTTCTCTTATAATGGAGATGACAAATCAAATGGTATTTGTATGTAGATGTACAACATATTCACAGGCTTGTAACTTTGGATCTTAAGGTAATATTCCGCAAATGTAAAGGCTGGCAAACATCTTTAAGAAGGAAAGTACTGGCTAGTTAATATAAAAGGAAGACTGTGGTAACAAAGGGGTCCCTTTACTAAGGTGCACCAAAAAATGGCCTGCGCTGGTGTAAGTGGGTGTATTGGACGTGCATAGGTCAATTTTTCAGCACGCCTGCAAAAAAGGCCTTTTGTTTTGTCCAAAAATGGACATGTGGCAAAATAAAAATCAGCGCCTGTCCATTTTGGGCCTGAGAACTTACCGCCACCCACTGACTTAGCAGTAAGGTCTCACGCATTGACCAGGTGGTAGTCGACAACATGCATACACTGGCGATTACTACCTGGTTAGCGTCACACAGTAGAAAATAGAAATCATTTTCTGCTGTGCATTTTGGATGCACGTCAAAATTATAATTACCGCCTGGGGCATGGGGTAGTTCTAATTTGATGCACGTTGTACGTGCATAGGTGCCTATCAGGCTCATTTTCAAAGCACTTAGCCTCCCAAAGTTCCATAGAAACCTATGGAACTTAGCCTCCCAAAGTGCTTTGAAAATATGCCTCTATGTGCCTTAGTAAAATGGCCCCCAAAAAACCAGTATTCTGAAAGGTTCGTACAAGGTGGTAATGAGGCCCAAGTTGTTCTTTTCAAATCCAAATCCAATTTTATCATTTGTTCCTTCAGCAGATGAGTTTGCAAATTATTTCAGGAAGATCACTGGAGTGAAATGACTTTGAATTAGGTGAAACAGCAAATTCCATTCAATATCAATGTGTTAATATTCCAGCTGAACAAATATGGAATGAGTTTGCTTTAATGGAAGAAACACAGTTAATTAAGTATGTAAAACAATTTATTAAAAGCTCATTACCAAAGTATACAGACACTCAGTCGATTATATGTTGTTTAGAAGTTGACTTAAAGCCCACTTCTTTAGATTTGTGTTCATGCAATATGAGAATATTTTTTGTATTCTTGTATTAATATTAATCGTCTTGTAATGCTTTTTCTTAATTTGTTATGTAAGCAAAATTGAACCTGGGCTTTCTTGGGAAAATGAAGAAATGTCATAATAAGTATGACGTAGATGAATGCCCCACTGACTCATTATCCTGGCTGTTGGTCTTTTTCAATTCAGTCTTTTTAGCTGGTGGTTTCCCTGAGAAAATTAGTACAATGACAATTTGAATGATACCACCAAATCTGCCCAAGTTTGATCCAATCACAGGCCAGTAGTCAGTTTTCCTGTTCTGGCAAGGGTTCTCTGTTCTTGTGTCCATCTTCCTATATATCAATCTCCTTTACATATGTCTTCCATGTCAACTAAGGGCCTATTGGACATGTTATAGTGGTCCACAAACAACTTGAGGATCTCTTTTTTCCAGCCAATCATATAGATATGTAAGCCACATTGCACCTGCTTATGTGGGAAAATGTGGGATAAAAGTGCACCAAATAAATAAAAATAAATATTTTATCTTCCTATAGTTGAATCTGGTACAAAGGAAATGATGGGAAACACACATACACAAACACACAAACACACACACACAAAATATTCATTTATTATTATTATTATTATTATTATTTATTTATTGCATTTGTACCCCACATTTTCCCACCTATTTGCAGGCTCAATGTGGCTTACAGAGTGTTGTTATGACATAGTCGTGAGGAGATCTTATTATTATTATTATTATTATTAAAGTTACCAGCCCTTTTACATAAATCTGTCTTATTGTCTCTCCATTTCCCTTCTTATACCTGTTAACTTATATGAAGGGGTATAATGGAAGTTCTTTTTTCTTATCCATAGTAGCAGAAGCTGCAAGATTGATGGGGTTTCCAAGGTCCCCCAGTTGAAGAAGCCAATGGCAGTATGGCATGCTGACAAACTCTGGAAAATCCCAGGATAACCCCCTCTCCACTGCCTGGAATACTGCAAGAGAAATGCATCAGGGGAAAGCTCAGACTGTGTTCTGTTGTAGAATGAATTAATAAACTTTCTGTTGAACCCTGAAAAGGAAGACTGTTGCAAATGTGTGTCAGGGAACAAGGCTAGTGATAGCACCAGTACTGACATCTCCTCCCCCGACAACAGACAGGCTGCAAAACCTCTCAAGCACCTGGTTAGTAGCCAGAAGGAGCAGGAGACAGCAGAAGTGAAGGCCTGAGTGGACCTGGAATCACTGCAGAAGATGATAATAGACATATGCAGTCAAACTGCAAAACCTCCCCAGCATCTAGCAAATGGCTGGAAAGAGTGTGGGATAGGAGCAGCAGAGGCCCAAGTGGGTTCGAGTGGACTTGGAAATCACTCCAGAGGATTCTGGGAGGAAAATGCAGATCAATGACAAAATTTCCCCAGCTCCTGCGCAGAAACCTTGTTTGTGTCTGTGCACCCACAGAACTGTGCACTAAAGCCACACTCAGGGATCCTTTTACTAAGGTGTGTTGAAAAATGGCCTGCAGTAGTGTAGACGCATGTTTTGGGCGCACACAGAATTATTTTTTAGCGCACCTACAAAAAGTGCCTTTTCAAAATTTTTGCCAGAGACGGACATGTGACAAAATGAAAATTGCAGCGCGTCCATTTTAGGTCTGAGACCTTACCGCAAGCCATTGACCTAGTGGTAAAGTCTCACACAGTAACCGGGTGGTAATGGTCTACACGTGTTAAATGCCACTTGATGCGCATAGCTGCCGCGCACCAGAAAATAAAAATATTTTTCAGATGCGCATAGCGGACGCATGGCAAAATTGAAATTAGCGCAAGTGCCTCACGGTAACCGGGCGATAACTACAATTTGACATGCGTTGGGAGCGTGTAGGCGCCTACGCAGCCTAGTAAAAGGGCTCCTCAAAGCCTTGTGGACTTTTATAGTATCGGCTTCCAAGTTTGTACCTGAGGCAATGAGAGGTTAATTGACTTGCCCAAAATCAAATGGAACATTAGTGAGATTTGAGTCCTTCCTCCTCTTGTTTACGCAAAATAAATATTTACCAAAAATAACAATGAGAAGAAACAAGTGAATAAAAACACCGTATAGCATCCTATTGTTTACAGCCTGGTGCTCTATTAGGCTACTTCTCTACTTTCCTTCAATAAGATGATTCCATAAATCTCTTAAAGTTGTTTATTAGAAGATTTAACATATCATGGAACTTCCTCTGGGTGCCAGCATGGAAAATAAGATCCCCAGGGCTTATTCAAATACATTTAAAATGATCAGTCATGAACTGCTTGATATCAGTGAAGAAGGGATACTTTTACCAACAAATGGGTATGTTTCCATTATCTTATTTATTTATTTATTTATTTATTTATGGCATTTATATCCCACAATATTCCCACCCACGGAATGTTTTTACTGTTTTTAGTCACCCAACCAAAAAAAGGTGAAGTAGAGTCAGTTGTGTGAACTGTTTTATTCAAACACTTTGTAGCTTTATGTCTTTAACATCAAGTGATGGAAGGAGCAAAGAGAAAAATCACAAATACTTGGCATGTTGCTTAGAATGTCCACACGACAAACCAGGACGAAGTATATTGAAATGATATTAAAGGGAAAAAAGGTCATGCTTAGACCAAAAATAATACTGCATGATAAAACTATCTAAAAATTCATTAGTATTAGAAAGCTGAGGTTTATAGATATCCCATCTCAGTAAGTGAGATCTCCAGATAGATTGAAGGCAGTTTTGGCCTGGGTAGCTAAAACCCAAGAGGATAATGTGAGAGAGAGAAACTCTTTATCGAATACTAAAGTAAAGTGGTGTGGTAGCCATTGTAGTCTACTTTTAAAGCTAGTAAACAGAAATAAAACAAAACAGAGAAAAGATGATACCTTTTTTATTGGACTAACAATACATTTTTGATTAGTTTTCCAAAGTAAGCCTTTTTCTTCAGATCAGAAATGAGAAAATGTTGACAAATATCAGCATATATAAGTGATACCAAAGCATTCTAATGACAGTCTTACAGGAAGAGGGTGGGATGGGTTAGGTGAGAAACAGGAAGAGCAAGGTGGGTGAGAGACATGGAGAGATGGATGGGTGATAAGAGGGTGACAAAGCAGTATAATTTTATGGTTTGTAGTGGGATAGAAAACATAGATCTTTGTTAAGTCCTATCTGGTGGGTCTCAAAATATTTCATCATTTTGACTTCAAAGGTATTACGTTCCTGGATTGTCTTAATATTTCCTTTTAGTATTCTTACAATAAAATCATTGATGCAGTATTCTGGTTTTGTAAAGTGCTGTCCCACAGAGGTTTCATCCTGGTTGGCAATGGGGTGTTTAATATTATGTCTAGGTAGATTAAATCTTGTCTTAAGCATCTGGCTTGTTTCTCCAATATAGCACCCTTCTTCACACTTTATGCATTGAATAATATATACCATATTTGAAGATGAGCATGTGAAATATCTCTTTATGCTGAATGTTTTTCCCATGTGACTGTGGGATCCCGTGACATGTGTTGGTATATATTGCAGGGACGTATGTCATTCTCTTCTTTTTGAGCTTATAGTGGGAACTTGCTTTTCACTAATTTGTATTTCAAACTAGGTGGTTGTCGTAAGGCCAGCAGCATCTCTTTCAGTTATTCATCCTCCCGGAGTAGTGACTGTAAGTCTTTTACGATTATTCTCAATTTATTCAGCTCTGGATTATATGTCACTACAGTCTATATGTTTCCTGTATATAGATGTTTGTATATAACCATTGCTGACAGAAACTATGGTGTCTAGAAAGTTCACTTTTTTCTGGGGAGTAGTCAATTTTTAATTTGATTGTAGGATGGTATATATTGAAAGAACTGTGAAATTGTTTGAAAGTTTCTGGTAGTATTTTAGGAGTTTAGTCTGATATGTATTCAAAAATGTCTCTTCCAGTTCTGCCATGAAGAGGGTAGTATATTGTGCTGCAATCCTGGTGCCCATAGCAGTGCCCATGATTTGCAGATAGATATCATTGTTAAAGCGGAAATAGTTGTGAGTTAGAATGAATTTGATTAATTTTATAATTGGTTCCAGTGTGTGTTGGTGGTCCAGGGTGGATGTTTTTAGGAATTTTCACATGCAGCTATGCCAGCTGCAGAGGGAATATTGCTGCATAGTGATTCTACATCCATTGTGACCAGATCACCTGGTGGTAGCTGCTTGATGTTTTGTTTAATTTGTTTAGAAAGTCTGTGGTGTCTTGTATGAAGCTGTTTTTCTTATGCACAAAGTTTTTAAGAATCCCCTTTATAACTCCAGATATTTCTTCTGTAAACATGCCAATACCAAATATGATTGGTCTGCCAGAGTTTACAGGTTTATGAATTTTAGGTAGCCTGCAGAATATGCCCACAGAAGGATGGTCTGGTATGAGATATTTTTTAGATGTGACTGTACTTGCTTTGGGAGTATTTTGATAAGATTTTTCAACTGCTTTGTATAATCATCTGTGGGTTCTTCAGTAAGTTTCATATAGCATGAGTTTTCTGAGAGCTGTCTGTGTCCTTCTTCAATGTATTTTTGTGTGTCCATAATCACTACAGAGCCTCCTTTGTCTGCAGGTTTCATGACAATGTTGTGATTATTTTGTAGGTTTTTTTTCTGGCAGCTCCTTCTGGTGGAGAGAGGTTGTACAGAATTTTCTTTTGTTTGCTGAAAAGTTGTGATTTCACTCTGTCTTAAACTTTCTATGTAGTTGTATAGTTTATTGTTTTGTCCATCATGTGGTGTAAAATATATGTTCTTTTGTTTACAATTGTATTCCAGTCTTTTGGGAGTCTCTCTTTTGTGGAAATGTACTTTTAAGTGGAGTTTTCTAAAGAATTCTTTCAGGTCTGAATATAGTTGGATTTCATCTAGTTTGCTGAAAGGGCAGAATGAAAGACTTTGGATAGTACAAAGATCTCATGCTATGATAATTGTTATTTGGAGAGGTTTACTATCCTCATTTGATTTGCACTTCCATCAGTGTGGTCAGTGAGTGTTTGCCTGCAGGCCATCTGCTAACTTTCATGATCTCCTACTTTGAATTCAAATTCTTATATACTTCCTATGGATTGGAAAGTGTATTTAAATTGTTTTGGTCTGCTTCATCAAGTGTTGTGCCATTGGTACTCTGAGATAAAATGCTGTTTTCTCTGTGATTCTGCAGGAGAAAGTCAGCTTTTTTTCTTTCTATCGGGTAGCATTGTATTGCTTTTTTTGCTTGGATTTCTTGCAGGTTCTCTTTCTGTTAGCTCATAAGGTAGGGATTTAGTTCCTGAATGTTTATTATGATTTTGTCTCTTTGGGGTTTTATCATTTATCAAATTTGCAAAGTTTGCATAGTTAGAATTGAAAGCAGTAGCCAAAAGATTTTTGATCTTGAGTCCTTGGAAATTTTGCTGTTCTTCTTACAAATGGTCAGAAAGTTTTGTTTCTTTTTTCATATGTTTGCTCAGTTGCTTTCTCATATGGCTGTATGCGATATCTTCCATCTTGGGTAAAGCGATAGCCATGTTAATCCAATAAAAATGGTATCATCTTATTTTCTTTCTATGCTTTGTTTTATTTCTATTTATTACCTTTAGAATACTTGAAAAATGATTACTAAAACATATCATTTAAGATTAGGTTAAAAGCAGAAAAGTTGCCATTTTAAAAATGACAGTTTTGAGCTTATACATAAACAATTCAATTCTTCCCTGCAAACATTGGACTTGCAAAGATTCATTTGGTAAAACCAGATATTAAACTGGAAAAGAAAATTTATTAGGCACTGTTTGAAAACAAAAAACACTGCACTAGATGAGGTACCATAGTACATAAGCAAGAAATTATCTCATTTTTGGTGAGATTTCATAAGTAGATATTGATAAATGATTTGAAAAGAAATCCAAATAAATTAAACATTTTATGAGTGGGAAGTATTGTTTAGCATTTATTAAAATTGGTTATACTGCCCTTATTGACTTCCAGAGCTGAGCATTTTACAAACTAATTAGATAGAAAAGAACTTTAAAACAGAGAGAAGGAAATTTAAAGTGCAGAGTGATGTACTTGGGGTGCAGAAATACAGAAGAGACATACTGGTAGGAGAGGAGAGATTGGTAACTCAGCTCAGGAGAGGGACCTTGGGGTGAAAGGGTCCGAAGATCTTAAGGTGACAAAACAGTGCGACAAGGCGGTGGCTGCGGCCAGAAGGATGCTAGGCTGCAAAGAGAGGGGTATAACCAGCAGAAGAAAGTAGGTGTTGATGCCCCAGTACAAGTCATTGGTGAGGCCCCACTTGGAGTATTGTGTTCAATTTTGGAGGCCTTATTTTGCTAAGGAGGTAAAAGGATTTGAAGTGGTTCAGCGAAAAGTGACAAAAATGGTAGGGGGTTTACATAGCAAGATGTACATGGAGAGACTTTCTGAACTAAACTTGTATACCCTGGAGGAAAGGAGAAACAGGGGTGATATAATGCAGACATTCAAATATTTGAAAGATATTAATCCGCAAACAAACCTTTTCCAGAGACAGGAAGGTGATAGAACTAGAAGGCATGAATTGAAGTTGAAAGGGGGCCGACTCGGGAATGTCAGGAAGTAGTTTTTCACTGAGAGGGTGGTAGATACCTGGAAAGCCCTCCCACAGGAGGTGGTAAAGATGAAAATGGTAACGGAATTCAAAAATGCGTGGGACAAATACAAAGGACTCCTGTTTAGAAGGATCAGGTCTAAGACGTTTAGGGGAGATTAGGTGGGAGAGCCAGTGCTGGGCAGACTTCTATGGTCTGTGCCCTGATGAGGCTGAATAGATATGGATGGGTTGGAGTGGAGCTTTTCAGGGGCTTTGACAACAACTTCAGTACCAGTGCAGGGCAGACTTCTACAGTCTTTGCCCTAAAAAAGACAAGGATAAATCAAGATTGGGTATACATATGAAATATCATTTTATACCATATGCAATGAGCTTATCTTATTGGACAGACTGGATGGACTCTACAGGTCTTTATCTGCCACCATCTACTTAATATGTTATGTTACTATCCTGCTTATTTTCGAACAAGAAGGCCGGCCATCTTCTGACACAAAGCTCAGAAAACCCTTGTCATCGGCAAATTTTATTCAATCTTTTTATTTTTTCCATCATAGAGCTCTTTGGACTGCACAGAAAATGTCAATAGCAAAATTGTCCCAACATAACATTTGCTGGTCTTGTAAATCTCATATAGGCACTTTCAAGCAGAGATATGTTTTCAAAGCACTTAGACTTACAAAGTTACATAGAGGGGCATTTTTGATAAGACATCTAAGTCTGACATTCGACGTTTTGTGAAAAACATCCAAAATCTAAATAGGAAAGAAGGTAATTTTCAAAAAAGAAAAACATCTATCTTTTTAATAAAAAAACACTGTTTTTAAACAAGTTTTTGTGATTTGGACATTTTGTTTTTTGGTCCATTTTTGAAAAAAAAAAGTCCAAGTGCAAAACGCACAAAAGCAAGCCATTGGGATGTAGGAGGAGTCAGCATGTTTAGTTGACTGGTTCCTCTGACATCCCAGGAAAGCAATAGGGCACTGTAGGGGGCACTGAAGTGGACTTCATAAAATGCTCCCAGGTACACATCTCATCAATGCTCCCTTATCTTGTTTGCTGAGTCCCCCCAAACCTACCCAAAACCCACTACCACCAACTGTACACCACTACCATAGCCCCTATGGAAAGGGGCACTTATATGTGGGCACAGTGGGTTTCTGGTGAGTTATGGAGGGCTCACATTTTCCTCCACAAGTGTAGCAGGTAGGGGGAGGTATGGGCCTGGATCCACCTGTCTGCAGTGCACTGCACCCACCAGTAGACTACTCCAGGGACCTGCATGCTGTTCTAATGGAGTATAACACTTGAGGCTGGCAAGTAATCTTTTAAATCACATTTTGGGGATGGGGTGGGAGGAGGTTAGTGACCACTGGGGGAGTAAGGAGAGGTTATCCCTGATTCCCTCCAGTGGTCATCTGGTCATTTAGGGCACCTTTTTGTGCCTCATTCATTATAAAAACAGGTCTAGTTCAAAACATCTTAGTTTTTAGTCCTGGATGGTTTTGTTTTGTTCCATTATGGCTGAAAAACGTCCAATTGTTAGGGATGCCCAGATCCCGCTCTTAACACACCCTGACACACCCCCTTGTGATTTGAGTGCACTTCTGAAAGACAATAGAAAAATGTCTAAAAATTGTTTTTGAAAATTCTAATTTGGACGTTTTAGTGAGAAAAACATCCAAATGCAGATTTATGCCACTTTTTGGACGTTTTTCTCTTTTGAAAATGAGTTCCATATGCAACTTTGTAAGTCTAAGTGCTTTGAAAATTAGCCCCATGATTTTCAAGCCACATTTTTATTCTAGAAACAGGTATGGGAAAAGATAATTGCCATTCTACCAATTCAGGATCCTCTTTCATTAAAAATTGTGGTTTGGGGGTCATTAACAATTGAATTAGAAATGGCACAATGGGAACACAAACTGTTAAATATCTTACTAACTATTGCTATTAAGTCTATATTAAACAATTGGAAAGATAACTCTTTACTCTCTATATACTTTTGCTGGCAGTCTGTTTTACAAGTTCATAAATTTGAACCCTCTCTAGCAGACTTGGTACTATAATGTCAAAAAAATTTTTGGTTGAGTCTAGATACTTATCTTAAGCGGACCAATCAGTGAAATCACACATGTCGGATTCTTTTCAATATTTTCTATTTTCATTATTTTCTGTTACCATATGCTGTTGTTAAAGACATTTCTCTTTGCTAAGTCTTACTCTCCAACTTACTCTGTTGATTGATGCTCCCCTTGTCCCTTACCCTGCCTAGATCTCGCTGTTAGATTCTCTTCCCCTATTTGCATCTTGTACACTTGCCTGAGTTTTATCTTTGTACTTTTATTTAATTCTATGTAAGCCATATTGCGCCTGCATGAGTGGGAAAATATGGGATATAAGTAACCCATAAATAAATAAATAAATAAATAAATAAATAAATAAATAAATATTATCTTGTAAAAATTCAGCTAAATGACGTACTGCATAAGCTGTGTTCGAGGTAGAATCACTATCTATATCTATTTTATCATATTGTTATTTTTATGTTATGTCATATTGTACTTTATTGAACTTTTGGATATACATGGACTTAAAAAAACTAACAAACAAAAGGATCCCTAAATATTTGAAAGAGTCAATTGGTATAATAGGTTCCCAAATAAAGTAAAAGTGTTTGATGGGTGTGAAAGACGACTAGTAAACCAACATGCAACTTGCGATAAACCTCCAATAGATCCAATACTACTAGGAATAACAATACCATTAAAATCATGAATCAAAATTTGGGGGGTTATAGATGACTCTGAGTTGAAGATGGAGCAGCATAAACAAAGGATAAATAGGAAATCGTTTAGGGGTCCTTTTACTAACGTGTGCACTAATTGCTAAGAAATCCATTGCAATGAAATGGGCTTGTTAGCATTTAGTGCACGGTAATCATTAGCGCATTCCTAAATCAATTAGTGCACCTTAGTAAAAGGAGCCCTTAGTAAGGATGTTGCAGTATCTGAAACCTTGGTTGGGAATGAAACATTTTTAAAAGGTTGTACAGTCAACGGTCTTAGCAGTATTTATGGGTTTGCCTGATATCTTGAGCAAAAAAAGGAAGACCTACCTTTTACCCCCTGTGATAAAAAGGGGCCTCAGAGCACATCAAAAACATGCAGGCCCCCCTTTTTCCACAGCTTGATAAAAGGGGCCCTTAATGAGGCAGTAATTTGTTTATTCATTGATTAGTGTATGGTAGCAGAAATGTTTTGTGGGAGCCTCACATTAGAAGTGGCTTTATGCATTGGCCCCTAACTGCCCCAGGAGCTGATATTCAGTGGCTCTTAACAGGACAGTGCGACTGAATATTGGCTCTGACCACCATGACACTCTCCATTTACTTTGGTGTAATTTTTGCACTTATGTGAGTTATTTTCATATTTCTTTTTTAAGTATATTGTTATTTATTTTCATCCATATAATTTGTGACCCCTGATGTAGGCATTGCTGCTGAAACACGGCTGTGTCGAGTCCTTTTATTTTTATGCCACTCTCTATTTACTGCAAGTGTGGTCTGTGGCAGAATTCAAGAGGAGCCGGGTATGCGTACATTGGAGGTATTCACTGACAGTGCCTGCATAGCTTACTGGACAATCTAAAAGGTTTCTTATATACTGCCTGCAAGCCTTCAAGCTATGAAAGCAGTGTAAATTCAGGTACAGTAAGTATTTTTTTGTTCGTGGAGAGCTTAAAATCTAATTTTTTACCTGAAGCAATGGAGGGTTAATTGACTTACCCAAGTAGAACCATGCACTTTGCCCAGCTAGCTATGCAGGTACGGCACTGAATATCGGCTGTACCTGCATAACTTCCGGGCACCACAAATTATTATTCTTTGCTGTTCCCTAATAGGACCCGGTACTAAATATCCAGGTCAACTTTAACTGGCAAGGGTCAACATTTAAAGAAACACTGGCTGATATATTGATCAGTGTTGATGATATATTCCCCGGGATTCTATACAAGGTGTCGTAAGTTGTGTGAGGAAATCCAGGTGTATTCTGTATTGCGCACACAACTTAATTGACTAACCATCCAATCAGTGACGATAATTGGTGACAACAAGCAATTATTGGCATTAATTGGCATTAATTAGAATTTACATGCACATCTTTCTAGGCATATTCTATAAAGTGATGTTTATAAATTCTAAGATGCAGAAGTGAAAAGGGGGCATGGTCATGCGTGTAAAATTGGTGGTTCATGGGCGTTCCTAAAAGCTACGCGCTGTTATGGAATATCCGCACACAAACTAGAAGTGGGCTTTTACGCCAAGTTTTACTTGTTTGCAACTGAAAATGAACTGAATGAATGAGAATTTGGTTCAAACCAGCTCCACACTCATCATGTTTTAGCATTTACTCAAAAATGAATGTACACCCGTTGTGTAATGATATAGTTGTATTTATGAAAATTGTCAACTGAAAAGTTTAGTTTTCCGATTTACCATTAACAAAGTGAATTAAACATCCCTTTTTCATATTGCAGTTCTTGTCTGAGTAGGCATATTCTTGGTATTTTTCTAATGTATACTTTTATTTCATTTCTATAGGTTCAAATTTAAACTCTAATGGAAGGAAATAACCAGAGCATGCCCATAGAGTTTTATATGATTGGATTTTCCAGTCATCCAGAACTCCAGCCCTTATTCTTCACAATCTTCCTTGTTATCTACATAGCAGCTTTGTTGGGCAACATTGCGATCTCTACCATCATTACCACTGACTCTCGTCTTCATACCCCCATGTACTTCTTCCTTATTAACTTGTCCATCTTGGACATCTGCTGCTCAACAGCTGCTATTCCTAAAATTTTACAGATCATCCAGTCAAAGGAGAAAACTATGTCCTTCTCTGAATGCATAACTCAGTTGTGTATTTTCTCCTCAGTCTTAAGTACCGAGACAATGCTCTTGACGGTGATGGCATATGATCGTTATGTTGCAATATGCATCCCACTGCATTATACTACCATTATGAGCAGGAAGACTTGTATTCTTTTGGCTATAGCTGTCTGGCTCCTTGGGGTCGTAAATACGATGGTGCACACTAGCTTAATCCTCAGGTTGAAATTCTGCCAGCACAGCATCATTGATCACTTGCTCTGTGAAATCCCCCCGGTGTTGAAGGTGGCCTGCTCAGACACTTATATCAATAATGTAGCAATTATAATCGCAGATGTTATATTGGGTATGGTTTGTTTCATTTTAACAGTCATATCTTACACATATATCATCTCAGCCATTCTGAAAATCCGTTCTGCTGAGAAAAAGAAGAAAGCCTTTTCCACCTGTGCATCACATATCACTGTCGTGACATTGTTCTATGGAGGTATTATCTACACTTATGTTCAACCTGCTTTCAATGGTAGTCTGGAGGCTGACAAAGTAATGTCTGCATTATATACAATTGCCTCTCCAGTGCTGAACCCCATTATTTACAGTTTAAGAAACAAAGAGGTTATTAATGCTCTCAAAAAATTGCTGAGTAAAGTGGCGTGGTAATTACTGGAAAGAAAGTTATGCCCAAAATAATAGAAACTATTTAAAATGTACTATTTACTTTAGTTTTTAATTTGATATTTTGTCTATGATCCAGGAATTCTTGGTGAATTATAATATAGGGAAAATAAAATTATATATGAATAAATGGTAGAATAACTGCACTCAGAAAAAAGAGTAAAGAATGAAAATACTAGTTATGGGGGATGGGCATAGGCGGTCAGTGGCCCAACTGTTTGGGGAGGCTAAAGGGGGCGGGGTTTAGCAAGGATGTGCTCCCAGCAGGGCAGCCACTTCCGCCCCTCATTCGTCTCCACTCCGAGGTCGCAATCTCCCTCCCTGCAGTCCCTATAATTAGCATTGCATCTCTATCCCTCTCACTCCCTCCAATGTGCTTTAGATTGCCCATCGCTGCCAGTAGCGGCACACTAACCTTATTACAGCTTGCTTCGGGGCTTCTCAGCCTGACGGAACGACGTGCCCCGCCTCCTCTGACCAACCTTCCTTATGATACGTCCAGCCCTCATGGAAGCAGGAAGGCTGATCAGAGGAGGCGGGGCACATCGTTCCATCAGGCTGAGAAGCCCCGAAGCAAGCTGTAATAAGGTTAGTGCGCTGCTACCGGCAGCGATGGGCAATCTAAAGCACATTGGAGGGAGTGAGAGGGCTAGAGATGCGATGCTAATTATAGGGACTGCAGGGAGCTCTGTGTACTATGTTTTTGGGTTTGTTTTGTATGCTATTTTATTTGGTTTTTATTATATATGATTTATAAGGAAACCACCTAGGTTATAGGTGGTATATACATTTTTAAAATAAATAAATATCTGGATATAGTAACTAAATTTCATAAACATATTACTAGAAGCAGTGCAAGCAAAAAACAAACCAGCAAAAACAAAACAAAACAATATAGTTATCCATATGTTGCACATTTAAGTGATTATACTAATAAGAGTCATGCAAACATTTTTTTCAATTAAATATATGTTATTACCACAGGAACACTTCAGTATTCATGAAACACTACTGAAATCTATTCTTGCAATTACAAAAAGCACACTTGAAACCACTGGGTACCTTAAATTGTAAGTGTTGAATATACTGGGGTAAATTCTATGTATAGTGACCAAAAAATCAGCATCGAACTCCCCCCCCCCCCCCCCCATTTAAGTGGCATTTTATAAGCCAGGTCTAAAGTTCAGTATGGTTTATAGAATAGCACATAAGTGTGGGGGACATATGTAAATTTAGGTGCCACCATTTTGCACCAATGAATACGTGGTGCAAATGCCTGCACCTAAATTTACATACTTTGCCCCTTTATTCTATAATTCCACACATAACTGGAATCCATGCCCATGCTCCACCCTGAAACACCCATGACCCTCCTATTGCTGCACCCCCTTTATTGGGCTGCATATAAAATTCAGGTGCAGATCCTGCACCTAAATTTACTTGCATAATGTCCAATTAAATTTAATTAGTGCCAATCATTGCTTGTTAAAAAGCCAATTGGCACTAATTGGCTCATTATTCAATTAAATTACTCACACAAATTTGGCATGCTACAAAATTTGTGTGCACAATTTTTTGTGACTTTTACAGAGTCAGGGGAACTATGTGGAAGATCCTTAGTTTGATTCCGGGCTTGGAGCATCTACTCATCAGGTTGGATGAGGCTGGGGATAACTCAAAGGGGGAGGGAGTTGAGATCATTAGATAGGGGTGTACCAACATGGCTGAGTCAAAGCCCATGCTTGTATGATTCTGAAGAGACGGGCTATATGGTCTCTGGACTAGAATGAGTATGTTTGGAATGAAGGGGCATATTGTAAAATATGAGATACAAATTACCAGATATTGTGAATGAAGAGTTATGGTGTTATATCAAATCTGGTTCCAACTAATCTGGAGAGAAAAAAAAACAGGGCCAACCGCTTGGTCACAAAGGAGAAATTCTATAAATGATGCTCAAAATTCATCACCAGAAAAAAATGAGTGCCAATTAACTTCAATAATTGGTTGTTAGCACCCAATTATTGATAATTAAAGGCTCATTACTCAATTAAATTGCACATGTATTTTGGGCATACACACAGATTTGGGTGTGCAAATCTAGGCCCCATATACAGAGTCTGTGGTAAAAGACTGCATAATAATGCCCCCTCTTTTATCAAGCTGCATTAGCGGCTGCTGGTGTGGTAATGTCGACACAGCCCATAATTTACAAGTGCTCAAAAGTTGTTGTAAATATGTACTCCAACTTTTGGGCTTACCGCTGCTCTGTAAAAGGGCCCCTGAGAATGAACAATGTGTTATATTTCATGCTCATGTACATTCCAAAAACTGACATGTTCTAATCATATTATACAAGTAGGGACTCCAAAATACTGCCGGAGCATTCGTTTTTTAAATCACAAAAATTGCTCCAGACTATTTAAATACAAAAAATCTTTATTAAACACATGTGCTTCAAAACTGCTCATGTGTATTTTAAAATCTAATTATACACACTTCTCTCTTCTCTCTTTCATACCCATTCACTCCTTTATAGTGTCTGCTTAATGACTCTACAAGTTTTTATAATATATACAACTTGCTGTTTAAGATATTAATGCACTGCGTATTACATTTCACTTTTCACATTCCCCGAATAAATGTCACAAAATTTAAACAATTTAAGCAGGATTAAAGGCAAATGTTCTACTTATAACTCTGCTTTCATTGGTCTTCCGGTTTCCAGTTTCTCACAGTGTCTATGGACTTTTATACAAAGTCTCTAATACTTTCTTCAGTGAACAAATGAGTCTGCTTTCAATACTCTTCAGGCACTACGTTGGAGGAATGAGTTAATCATTCTAAAATTTGCTGTGGTCCTTAATCAACCGCCGGTTCCTCTATGCAGGACCGCATTTCGTTTTCTTCCTCAGGAGGAACCACCGTAACATCTACAATAACACAATTTCATTGTCACTCCCTCAATTCTAACTTCCAACTTTATTTATTACTTCTTAGTTTATAATATACCATGTATAAATCTTCACTTACTTAAACACATCTGCTTGGCTGCTTGCCAACATGGACCCTTCTCAGGCCGGGATTCAACTGCCGTGGCTCTGAATTTGCTGTGAGGAGTAAAAACGCCCAGCCTTATATTCTCCCATAATGCCTTGCCTCACCCCTCTAACTTAAAGAGACAGGCTCTCATATCCATTCTACTTCCTGATTTAACCCCATAGGTGTCACTGTTCGCCATGTATAAATATATCTCTGTTCTATAGTTAACAATCGAGAACTGATGTTTCCTTCCCCTCGATCACTATCAGGGGGAATTTGTATCAGTATCACACATCTTAATTGTTCAATAGTGTGATTATGATCATACCAATGGGCAACCAAAGGGCACATTATTTTCTTCAATCTTAGATTGCTTATGTGCTCTGCTAACCTATGTTTTAAAGGACGTTTGGTATGACCTATGTAATATAATCCACAAGGGCACATGATACAGTATACAACTTGGGAGCTATTACAGTTAGTGTTATATCTTAATATGAAATCTTTATTACAGTGAGGAATAGATATCTTTCCGGTGTTTAAAGAATATCGGCAATACACACATCTTCCACACGGGGAATGTTTGCCTTCCTTCTCTATCTTTCTTGATCTTTTTAATAATTCTCCCACATTAGCTTGT
The DNA here is from genome assembly GCF_901765095.1 of Microcaecilia unicolor. Classification (NCBI taxonomy): domain Eukaryota; kingdom Metazoa; phylum Chordata; class Amphibia; order Gymnophiona; family Siphonopidae; genus Microcaecilia; species Microcaecilia unicolor. Next base: position 643,090,627 of record NC_044031.1, read on the forward strand.
CGTCTGTAGGCTATTTTCGGGCGTTCCCTAAACTCTGGGTGTATTGAAAGAACGTGCCAGTGTTTATATATAATACTGCTAATAGTGGATGCTTTCTGAGAGAACGGAATGACACATGCCAACACTTTCGAAGGTGGTTTTGATTTAGGTAACATTAACCATGGACGGTGAGCATATAATGCTCTCTTATATGCATTTTTAAGGATCTTCATTGGATACCCTCGAGCTCTGAATCTTTGTATCATTTCTCCTGCTTGTTGTTTAAATTCTAAGGTAGAAGAACACAAGCGTCTCAACCGCAATAATTGGCCGACCGGTATCCCTTTTTTTTAACCCCTGATGGTGAAAGCTCTGATAATGTAGTAAAGCATTACAATCTGTGGGTTTACGAAAAATAGTAGTCGTAAACTCTCTTTCTAAAGTTCTACTTATTTTAATATCCAGAAACTCTATTTCATTTCGGGCTATACGAGAAGTAAACTTTATATTAGGGTCCACAGTATTTAAATATTCCAAAAATAATTTCAAATCAGCCACAGGACCATGCCAAAGCATTATTACATCGTCTATATACCGTTTCCAAGAAGCAATATTTCTAAACCATTTTGACTCATACACATGCTTTTTCTCAAATTGAATCATATAAAGGCATGCCAATGAGGGGGCCACACTCGCCCCCATGGCTACCCCTTTTACTTGTTTATAAAATTGTCCTTCAAATCTGAAATAATTGCAACTCACCACCCATTTTAATAGCTGTTTCAATACTTCAATTTTAGAACTCGGGATATGAAGATCTTCAAATTGCTCACAAGCTATCTGTATAGCTTTATTTTGGGGAATATTTGTGTAGAGTGCTACTACATCTAAACCTACCATGTACAAATCTTGTTCTTTCAATGCAGGTTCTAGTTGTTCAAGTATTTGTATATAGTGTATATAGTGTATATAGTGTCTAATCATGCCATAGAAAATAAAATTACTTTTTCTATCTTTTTTGACTGGTCATTTTTCTAATCATGTTGGTCCCAGTTAGAGAATGAAACGGGGATGAGGACCTGCATTAACTGCAGGGATGGGGACAGAGCCCACAGGGACAGGGTGGGGACAGATCCCGCGGTGACGGGGTGGGGATGGGGACATCCCACAGGATTGGGGTGGGGATGGGGACAGAGCCCGCGAGGATGGGGACAAACTTTATCCCCATGTCACTTTCTACTTTGAAGCCTGTTAATGAACTGGACTGTTATTTATGTTTGATGCAGATGACAATATTTTTATTTTTTGGAAAAACAAGCAAGCATGCTGGCCACAGCTAGCAAAATTTGCATGGAGGATCCTGCACATCCTGCTACCAGCACATCTTCTAAGAAGACATCTTCTATTGCAGGAGGGACTGTGGGAAACAGGAGAGCTAGACTGAATACTGAGATTGTTGATGACTTATTCATCCACAGATTAAAAAATCATAACAGTGATTCATAGGGCTTATTTCTTCCCTCTAGGGCATATACAGAACAGGTTGTATTTTGTACCCCTGGACATTTTAACAGGGTGGATTAGGATTCCTTGGGGTAGTAGGAATCATCTATTGTTGGGGTTGGAAGAGTAGAGGGTGATGGTGGTGGGAGGGTTTATTATAGCTTCTCATTGTTATTATTGTTTTCTATTTGTAATTTATACATAACAGTTGCACAGCATATTGTTCCTTTTTATACTTTAATAAAAAAATTTAAATATAAAATCATAAGTGTTTGAGGTTTCTGCAGATGAGAACAGAGCCTATGGGGATGGGGCGGGGACAGGGACAGAAGCTGGGGGGATAGGGTGGGGATGGATACACGGCCTGCGGGGATGGGACGGGGATGGAGACTTGGACAAATTTTATCCCTGTGTCATTCTCTAGTCCCAGTCTCTGGCTTACGCGTTCCTCTACCATCTTTTCTCTCTTTTGCTACCTATTATCTTTTTGCTACTCTCTATTTAGCTACCTGGGTTCCAAATGGTGGAACTTGATACTAAAAACCATAAGAAACATCACAAATCACCAATTCAGAAAAGAAATGAAAACTTACCTCTTCAAAAAATTCTACAGCTAATCACAAAGATATTGTCGCCTTCCTTTCAAATCTACCTGTTCAAAAACTAGATGACTAGATGACGTGATTTTATCACCAAAACTCTACAACTGAACAAAAAAGCTACCACACTACCTTTTCCACTTCAAAAACTCTATGAATAACCACATGAGCTATAAATGCCCTTTCCATATTGCACAACACTATTGTAACTCCACCAAAATGTAAATCGTAAGCCACTTTGAACCAAAACTTGTTTTGGATAATAGTGAGATACAAGAAAAAAAGAAAGAAACTTCATCAAGCATCTCAAGGTGAGTATTGTAAGCTACTGATGCACTGACTGTCCACTTGTTAGTGACTCATTTTCATATACTTTTCGTTTATATGGCGCTGGTTTGGCAGGTTAAAATGTGGAGGCTGCAAATATTAAACCAACTGCTGTTATTTTTTAAAATACTTTTGTGATTTATAACTGTCTGTCAAATGATTTATAATTCTAAGTCTAATCCTGTTGCAATTCAGTTGTTATTAAATGTCATTTTTATTTTAATTTTTATAGATCACAATCTCTCCTTTAATTATATTACTTTATTTATGCAGTATAGTCTCTTCGGTGAGGCTAACCTCCCTTTTACAACGCCATGCAGCAATGCCAACACAGCCCATTCACTTTGAATGAGCTGTGTTGGCATTACTGCACTGGCAGCTGCTAGCGCGACTTTGTAAAAAAAGGGGGGGGGTAAGGATGTTTAGTCTAACTTCTATAAATTAACATGTGCAAAACATTGCAATAAAATAGGAACAACATCCAAGTCATCATGCAACGTTCAGGGCCATGAAGTCAACAACAGCAACAAAGAAAAGTAAGAAGCAGTATGCTGAAGGAAGTGATCAATCCAAGCAACCAGAGCCACCAGCAAAAATATTTATCCAAGATCTAGTCAACAGATTTCTGCCCAGACAAGGAACTATTTCACAGAAACAGTTTGATCATGAAGTCTTGTTGATGACTGCAGAAGATATGATGCTGCTTGCAACAGTTGAATGAAGTGGCTTCAGAAAAGTTTGCTACGATACATGCCTGCTGTCCAACTTCCAAGTAGATGCAATCTAACATGAAATTTAAATAAAATGTATGATATTCACAAAAATTTGCTTATTACAGAATTACAAGAGGTAGAATATGTTTCTGTAAAAGCAGACTTTGGAGCAGCCACAAATGTGGTTTTCGTGGAAGGGGTGAACAAACATGTCGATAAAGGTGAGTCGGTCGATATTGTGTATCTAGATTTTCAAAAGGCGTTTGACAAAGTACCTCATGAAAGACTCCTGAGGAAATTAGAGAGTTATGGGATAGGAGGCAGTGTCCTACTATGAATTAAAAACTGATCAAAAGATAGAAAACAGTGAATAGGGTTAAATGGTGAGTATTCTCAATGGAGAAGGGTAGTTAGTGGGGTTCCCCAGAGGTTTGTCTGGGACCACTGCTTTTTAACATATTTATAAATTATCTAGATATGGGAGTAACTAGTGAGTTAATTAAATTTGCTGATGTTACAAAGTTATTCAAAGTTGTTAAATCACAAAAGGATTGTGAAAAATTACAAGAGGACCTTACGAGACTGGGAATCTAAACGGCAGATGACATTTAATGTGAGCAAGTGCAAAGACATGCATGTGGGAAAGAGAAACCCAAATTATAGCTATGTAATTCAAGGTTCTACATTAGGAGTCACTGACCAGGAAAAGGATCTAGGAGTCATCATTGATGATACGTTGAAACCCTCTGCTCAGTGTGCGGTGATGGCTAAGAAAGCAAATAGAATGTTCGGTGTTATTAGGAAAGGAATGGAAAATAAAAATGAGGATGTTATAATGCCTTTGTATTACTCCATGGTGTGACCTTACCTCGAATATTGTGTTCAGTTCTGGACACTCCATCTCAAAAAAGATATAGTGGAATTAGAAAAGGTTCAGAGAAGGTGACAAAAATGATAAAGGGGATGAGACAACTTCCCTATTAGGAGAGGCTAAAGAGGCTGGGGCTCTTCAGCTTGGAGAAAAGATGGCTGAGGGGAGATACGATAGAGGTATATAATATAATGAGTGGAGTGGAATGAATCACTTGTTTACTCTTTCCAAAAATGCTAGGACTAGGGGGCACAAAATGAAGCTACAAAGTAGTAAATTTAAAACGAATTGGAGAAAATATTTCTTCACTCAATGTGTAATTAAGCTCTGGAATTCGTTGCCAGGCAATTTAGTAAAAGCAGTTAGCTTAGCAGGGTTTAAAAAATGATTTGGATGGCTTCCTAAAGGAAACATCCATAGACCATTAATAAAATGGACTTGGGGAAAATCCACTGCTTATTTCTGGGATAAGCAGCATAAAATGTATTGTACTGTTTTGGGATCTTGCCAGGTACTTGTGACCTGGATTGGCCACTGTTGGAAACAGGATGCTGGGCTTGATGGACCTTTGGTCTCTCCCAGTATGGCAATACTTACGTACTTATGTACTTATGACCACTCATTACATTATCAAGGAGACACTACTCTGCTAATCCCATGCTTTGGCTGTTTTTTAAGGTTTAAATATCCCCACACTGGAGAGATGATTGCTCAAATGATGGCTGTACTGTTTGTGTAATTCCACATATCTAAGATCATCTGCTGCATTACTGACAACATGGTAAAATTTACATAAGACTTGAGTCTTATGAACAATATTTGCTCTGGTGGTAATGAAAGTCCAACTGCTAATCACTTTTTGAGTCAAAGGTAGTCAAAGCTGCTGATGTCGGATCTCTTGTTTGATGTGGAGGGGCATTTTCGATATGACGTCTAAGTCCAACTTTGGACGTTTTGCAAAAAAGCGTCCAAAATCTAAATAGGAAAGAAGGTCATTTTTCAAAAAAGAAAAATGCCTATCTTTTATTATTTTTTTTTTTAAATACTGTTTTGAGCAAGGTTTTGTGATTTGGACATTTTGTTTTTTTGGTCCATTTAAAAAGCAAAAAAAAAAAAACATCCAAGTGCAAAACACACAAAATCAAGCCATTAGGATGTAGGAGGAGCCAACATTTTTAGTAGACTGGTCCCCTTGACATCCCAGGAAAGCAATAGGGCACCCTAGGGCGCACTGCAATGGACTTCATTAAATGCTCCTAGGTACACATCTCACCATTGCTCCCTTACTTTGTCTGCTGAGCCCCCCAAAACCCATCCAAAACCCTCTCCCCCCAACTGTACACCTCTACCATAGCCCTTATGGGTGAAGGGGGCACCAATATGTGGGTACAGTGGGTTTCTGGTGTTTGGAGGGCTCACACTTTCCTCCACAAGTGTAACGGGTAAGGGTAGGTACAAGCCTTGGGTCCACCTGTCAGCAGTGCGCTGCACCACTGCTAGACTACTCCAGGGACCTGCATGCTATTCTAATGGACCTGAGTATAACATCTGAGGCTTGCATAGAGGCTGACAAGTAATGTTTTAATCACATTTTTGGGGTTAGGAGGGGGTTAGTCACCACTGGGGGAGGCGGGGAGGTCATCCCTGATTTCCTTCAGTGATCATCTGGTCATTAGGGGCAGCTTTTTGAGCCTTATTCTTTGTAAAAACAGCTCTATCTCAAAACGTCTTAGTTTTAGGTTTTGTTCCATTATGGCTGAAAATCGTCCAAGTGTTAGGAATGCCCAGATCCCACCATTTACAAACCCCTGACACACCCCTTGTGATTTGAATGCACTTCTGATGGACTTCATAGAAAAACGTCTAGAAGTTGGTTTTGAAAATACCAATTTGGATGTTTTTGTGAGAAAAACATCTAAATACAGATTTGTGCCACATTTTAGATGTTTTTCTGTTTTGAAAGTGAGCTGTTGACAGCAGTGAAGAATGAAAAAAATTGCACTAAAACCAGTATTTGACAGGACCATTGGGAAAGTACAGGTTCTTAACAATGTGGAGGGGCATAATCGAATGACGCCGGCCAAATAGCTGGCCGGCCATCTTTGGAGCCAGCGCCGCAAGTGGGCAGAGCCAATCGTATTTTCAAAAAAGATGGCTGGCCATCTTTTTCTTCGCTAGTACGGTTGGGCCCGGCCAAATGTCAGAGTTCTCCGGGTTTGAGATGGCCGGCATCGGTTTTCGGCCATAATGGAAAATAATGCCAGTGATCTCAAACCCGGCATTTGGTCATGGGAGTAGCCAGCATTTGTAGTGCACTGGCCCTCCTCAAATGCCAGGACACGAACCAGGCACCCTAGGGGGCACTTCTAAAAATTAAAAAAAAAATAAAAATAGCTCCCAGGTGCATAGCTCCCTTCCCTTGGTAGTTTAGCCCCTCAAACCCCCCCCCCCCAAACCCACTCCCCACAACTCTACACCATTACCATAGCCCTTATGGGTGAAGGGGGGCATCCATCTTTTGTTTCGATAATACGGTTGGGGACGCCCAAATCTCAACATTTAGGTCGACCATCTTGACATTTAGGTCGACCTTAGAGATGGGCAACCTCGGTTTTCAGCGATAATGGAAACCAAGGACGCCCATCTCAAACACAACCAAATCTAAGGCATTTGGTCATGGAGGAGTCAGCATTCGTAGTGCACTGGTCCCCCTCACATGCCAGGACACCAGCCAGGCACCCTAGGGAGCACTGCAGACATCACAAATTGCTTCCAGCTGCATAGCTCCCTTACCTTGAATTCTGAGCCCCCCAAAACCCACTACCCATAACTCTACACCACTACCATAGCCCTTAGGGATGAAGGGGGGCACCTACATGTGGGAACAGTGGGTTTCGGAGGGTTCCCATTTACCACCACAAGTGTAACGGGGGGGGGGGAGGTGGGCCTGGGTCCGCCTGTCTGAAGTGCACTGCACCCACTAAAAACTGCTCCAGGGACCTGCATACTGTTGTGATGGAGCTGGGTATGACATTTGAGGCTGGCATACAGGCTGGAAAAAAAATGTGTTTTAATTTTTTTGGGGGTTGGAGGGGGTTGGTGACCACTTGGGGAGTAAGGGGAGGTCATCTCCGATTCCCTCCGGTGGTCATCTGGTCAGTTTGGGCACCTTTTCGAGGCTTGGTCGTGAAAAAAAAGGGACCAAGTAAAGTCGGCCAAATGCTCGTCAAGGACACCGTTCTATTTTCCATTATCGGCCGAGGACGCCTAACTCTTAACCATGCCCCCGTCCCGCCTTCGGTACACTGCTGACACACCCCCTTTAACTTTTGTCGTCCTTGCGATGGAAAGCAGTTGAGGACGCCCAAAATCGGCTTTCAATTATTCCGATTTGGGCGACCTTAGGAGAAGGACGCCCATCTCCTGATTTGTGTCGGAAGATGGGCACCCTTCTCCTTCGAAAATAAGCAGGATAGTTCCACTTTCATTTGCGCAGGAATTAGTGAGCCTACAAGTAAAAGATTGCTACTGGGTGAAGACTTCTTTGATTTTCTGTCCACTGCAAAGAACTAGCAGCCAATTCTGGAACAAAGGAAGAGGTTGAGCATTACCTGGAATGTTCAGACACTTCCACAAACAGCTTGCTTGCATTTCCAAAAGTGGCAAAAGCTTTTTTCAAGTTCAGTGCTACAGTTCTCAACTGTACAGCAGTAGAATGGTTATTTAGTTGCTCAGGATAAATTTTAGTGCCACAACGATGCTCTCTTAGTGATGATACATTTTCAGTAATTCACTAATTAACTAATACTAAATACTTTATGATTACTCTGCTTTATGTTTAAAGTCTCAGAATTATCAATATGTCACTTCAATTTATACACAGAACATTTCTCAGTGAATTACTGAAAATGTATCAACTCTGTTTTTAAACATTCAACATATTTCTTCCTAAGTGCAATGGCTGTGCAATTGATTTTAAGGCAAATTAAAATGTCATTGAAGTAATTAACTACTAGTTAACTACTTTTGCAGTTGTCTCTTGTAGTTACTACAAGAAAAATGTAATTACCCATGTAGTTATACTACTTTTTTAAGTAAAGTAATTATAGTTAAACTACTTTTTAAGTAGCTGGCTCCCAGTACTGGTCGCCACTCAGTGACTAAACTAAGTATTGACACAAATGTGACTTGCCAAGAATCACATCAAGCATCAGTAACAAATCAGTTTAGAACTCCAGGATAAGTACATAAGTAATGCCACACTGGGAAAAACCAAGGGTCCATCGAGCCCAGCATCCTGTCCACGACAGCGGTCAATCCAGGCCAAGGGCACCTGGCAAGCTTCCCAAATGTACAAACATTCTATACATGTTATTCCTGGAATTGTGGATTTTTCCCAAGTCCATTTAGTAGTGGTTTATGGATTTGTCCTTTAGGAAACCGTCTAATCCCTTTTTAAACTCTGCTAAGCTAACCGCCTTCACCACGTTCTCTGGCAACGAATTCCAGAGTTTAATTATGCGTTGGGTGAAGAAATATTTTCTCCAATTTGTTTTAAATTTACTACACTGTAATTTCATCGCATGTCCCCTAGTCCTAGTATTTTTGGAAAGCGTGACCAGACGCTTCACATCCACCTGTTCCATTCCACTCATTATTTTATATACCTCTTACCATGTCTCCCCTCAGCCGTCTCTTCTCCAAGCTGAAAAGCCCTAGCCTCCTTAGTCTTTCTTCATAGGGAAGTCGTTCCATCCCTGCTATCATTTTAGTCGCCCTTCGCTGCACCTTTTCCAATTCTATACTATATCTTTCTTGAGATACGGCGACCAGAATTGAACACAATATACAAGGTGCGGTTGCACCATAGAGCGATACAATGTCTCACAAATTGCATAGTCCCTTTCTACTGACTGTATAGTAGGCATAACATATTTACCCCTCCAAACTTTAAACAACAAAAAAAAATGTTAGGCGGGTGCTGGTCTAATATTCAGTGACAGCACCCATATAGCTAAGCGGCCTTATTTACTACAGCTTTTGAGCTGTCCTAAATTAATCCACTTAGCTATGTGGGTGCCAGCATAACCTTTGGCTCTTCTCCAGTGCCGCTCCCAGCACCACCCCTGACCTGCGCACTTTTTGTTTGGGTGGTCTGTGGGGGTATTCTATGTGACTCTCTGGTTAAGTGCCGCTGAATATCTCCACATAGGCATTGGGAAGCAATTTAAACAGGCAGGAGAGGTTCTGCCCGCATAAATCGCTATGAATATTGGCTTTAATGTGTCTATCTCCAAATCCCATTTCAAAAAATGACTCCTCATAGTTGGGTATGATTACTTGCATATAGGATTGGGAATTTTATTAAAGCCCTTTTCTGCCAGTAAAACATTATTTTATAACAGAAATGGGTTGAAAAATGACCTTCCTTGTTACCTATGCATGCAGATTTAGCAATGTCTTTGCATAGCTGATAACTTTATAGATCTGTCTAATTTTCTACAGTAAAGTCATAGGGGCTCTTTTACTAAACTTTGCTAAAAAGTGACCAGCGTGGAGCTTTCCCATGCATGAGGCCGTTCAGAACTCGGCTGCACGTCTTATCTTCCGCCTGGACCGATATACTCATATCACCCCTCACCTCAAGTCACTTCACTGCCTTCCGATCAGGTACCGCATTCAGTTCAAGCTTCTGCTACTAACTTACAAATGCACTCGATCTGCAGCCCCTCCTTACCTCTCTACCCTCATCTCCCCTTACGTTCCTACCTGTAACCTCCGCTCTCAAGACAAATCCCTCCTCTCAGTACCCTTCTCCACCACCACCACCGCCAACTTCAGGCTCCGCCCTTTCTGCCTCACCTCACCCCATGCTTGGAATAAACTCCCTGAGCCCATACGCCAGGCCCCCTCCCTGCCCATCTTCAAATCCTTGCTCAAAGCCCACCTCTTCAATGTCGCCTTCGGCACCTAACCACTACACCTCTATTCAGGAAATCTTGACTGCCCCAACTTGACATTTCATTCTTTAGATTGTAAGCTCCTTCGAGCAGGGACTGTCCTTCTTTGTTAAACTGTACAGTGCTGCGTAACGCTAGTAGCGCTTTAGAAATGTTAAGTAGTAGTAGTAGGCCACTTATAAAGTGGCTGTAAAATAGACGCATTTTCTCTATTAATGGCCACACGCTAATTTCAACAAAAGAAATAAATATTGTCGTATAATCAATAATGTAAGCAAATAGAAAGACTTTTATAATAAGGAGGAAAAAGCCTCAAGAAGCTCCCAGCTACATGCTGGAAGAGCAGGACTTCTTCGTCATCATTAAAAAACCTCCTTAATTACTTCGATAGAAAAAAGTTATTAAACAAAAATTGTGATCAAATACCAGCTTAAAATACTTAGCTGCAGGGTCTCTTCTTTGTAATTGTAACAGAGCCAACCATGACCATGGTCATTAGTGAATGAGCCCTTACCATCACCAATTTTTTAGCAGTAAGGCTCACGTGCTAACCTTTCACTAATCAGTTAGCACATGGCGATGTAGCTGCGCTGATTAGCTCTGGGCACGCCCACTATTCACATCCAGACCCACCTCCAGTGCTACAAAATATTTTCTATTTTTCAGCGCATGGGTAGCGCGCGCACCGAACACAAAACTACCGGTTAGCTTAGCAGAGTTTTAAAAAGTTTTGGACGGCTTCCTAAAGGAAAAGTCCGTAGACCGTTATTAAATGGACTTGGGGAAAATCCACTATTTCTGGGATAAGCAGTATAGAATGTTTTGTACTTTTTTGAGATCTTGCCAGGTATTTGTGACCTGGATTGGCCACTGTTGGAAACAGGATGCTGGGCTTGATGGACCTTTGGTCTTTCCCAGTATGGCAATACTTATGTACTTATGTACCGTGGGAGCCTGAGTGTACCCTGCAGTAGTGGTTTTAGCCTGCAGTAAGCATGCATTAGTGCTTACCACAACTTAGTAAACGAGCCCCATACTGTCAGGCAGATCAGGTTTGGAGGTGAAATAATACGTTGCATGTGAAAATAAAATTTAAAAACATACATGAACAAATCATACAGAAAGAGCGATCACCCTTCATTAATTGTCATGTACTGTGTGTGTGGTGTCTCTGTGGAGTTCAGAAGATGACTTGACCCATGGAAATGATTGCATAAGTCACCTACATTTGTTTACCAGAAAATCTAAAGTATGAAGAAGTTCTTCAGGTTGCCAAACTAGAAAACAAGATCTCTGGGGCATCTGCAAATATATTTAAAAGGATCAGACACGAACTGCTTGATATCAGTGAAGAAAGGATCCGTTGGCCTTCAAATAGGTATGTTTCCATTACTTTATATTATTGCTATTCTATCATCTCACCTTTAAAAAAAGTTGAACTAGAGTTAGCTGTGTGAACATTAAAGGGTTCTTTTACAAAGCCATGCTAGCGTTTTTAGCTCGCGGTAAAAATCAGTTGGCGGTAAGCGCTGAGATGCTCATAGGAATATAATGGGTGTCTCAGCCTTTATATCCGTCTGATTTTTACCACAAGCTAAAAATGTGAGCACGGCTATGTAAAACACCCCTAAAAGTGGTAGCTGTGTTAATCTGGTGTAACAAAAAGAGAAAGTCAGGTAGCAACTTATAGACTAACCAATTATGAGGTATGAGTTTTCACTGACTAGAATCTGTATCAGATCTGAAGAACTGGATTCAGGTTCTGGAAAGCTCATGTCTCAGTAGATCGGCTACTCTATAAAGTACCACTTGCCTCTGTCACAGTAGTGTGATCTGTGTTATTGAAACACTTTGCAGCTTTGTCTTTAATTTCATATGGTGGAAGTTAGGAGTAAGGAGAATGACATTAATTAAGTCAGCAATAGTTGACATACTGAATAGGATATCCACACCAGAAAGCAGAATAAAGTCCATTTATATAATCTTATAGAGGGAGAAGAGTCACACTTATGCAAAAACAACAGTGCATCATAAAACTAATCACACATTCGTTGATATTAGGAAATTTCTGAACAGCCCTGCGCTATGTCACCTAGCTCAGCAATTAAGAGCTCCAAACAGAATAAAGGCAGTTTTGAACTGTTACCAAAAAAACTAAAATAACAATGTGAGAGATCAGTTGAGTTTAAAGGGGGTCTGGACAGATTCCTGAAGGAAAAGTCCATTGATCATTAGTGTTTTTTGCCAGGTTATTGGGGCCTGGATTGGCCGCTGTCAGAGACAGAGTGCTGGGCTTGATGGACCTTTGGTCTTATAATTAATCTTTTAATGGGTTCCAGGCTTAACCTGGCTAAATTTTCCAAGGTTGACATAATCTTGTGCTCATTTTTAGCCTACTTTCTAAAAGAAAAGAAGGCTGATGTGTCTATGAGTGTGTCTACTCACTAAGGGGCTCTTTTAGAAAGCGGCGGTAAGCCCAACACAGGCTTACTGCTCGCTAAAATGTAAGTACTGCCGGGCTACCGCAGCATCCCGGCAGTAGTTCCCACCCCCAGCACACACTGTTTCCGGCGCTACAGAAATATCTTTATTTTTGTAGCGCTGGTGTGTACCCGGCGGTAATCGGGCAGTGCCGCATGCTGCCCAGTTACCTCCGTGGTAGCGAGGGAGCCCTTACCACCACCTCAACGGGTAGCGTTAAGTGCTCCCACCTAAAATGGGCATGCAGCAAGTGCTTCACTTGCCGCACATTCATTTCTTTAAGAAAAAACAATCCTGCCTTGTACTCACTGTGGTAAAAGGGGGCCTCGGCGTGTGTCATAAACATGCGCTGACACCAGCGCAGGCCCCCTTTTGCTGCAGCTTTGTAAAAGGATCCCTAAGAACTTTACTATTCACACATTTTCTAGGCAGGTTGAGTGAAGGGTGGAGAGAAGGAGATAGAGAAGAACACTAATGAATAACTTTTCTCTTTTGACTACTGTCCTTATCAAAATTTTAAGACACCTCACGGAGTCTACAAAGATAGTGAAGGTATAAGGTTTGATGGATACATGTATTCCATGAATAATCTACACAATAATGCTTTATTTTTAGTATGATTTTTCAACATGACTTATTCATCCCCTAAACAGATAGCGCTGGTGCAAAAAAATGTCTCTAACCACCCTGGCAATATCTGTATAGACCTGGGGCAGAGTTAGGAAGAGCAAGGGCAGGACTTATATATTATCCATCTAACAGTGATATTTTGGCTGCTAATTCTATAAAAGACACCAAAAATTGCATGTACAAATTTGGGTGCATGTCAATTTGCACATGCAATTTAATTGAATAATTAGCACCAATAATTGGCTTTAACTTTTCAGTTGGTGCAAATGGCTTCGACTAAAATTAGGAGTGATTCCTAGGTATAAGCACTGTTCTATAAACCGTACCTACCTAAGCGTGGCTTATAGAATAACACTTTTTTCAGCACCAATTTTTTTGGCACCATATATAGATTCTAGCCCTTATTGTCTCCTGATACAAGATTGGGCTTTAAGAAAAGAGAGATGTTACACTTCTTTTATAATCTACTTAAATGAGCTGACTTTAATGATATAAAATGGATCAATGATGAATGAGAGGTTGCCCAAATACTGAGAAATTGCAAGTGGGATAATGTCTGATTATTCTGACAGATCCAATAACAACAACAAAAATGTTTATATATGTAACTTGGAATTTTGATACTGAGATTATGCTTACCTTTTTCCGTTATTGAGGATATCTTTGTTCATTGTTTGAACTATATGGACAACCTACCCCTTGCCAGTCAGGTTTTCAGGATATCCACAATGAATATGCATGAACTTGACTTGCATACACTGCCTCCATTATATGCAATCTCTTTCATGCATATTCATTGTGGATATCCTGAAAACCTGACTGGCAAGGGGTACTAGGCTTATGAGCTCTTGAAAAACAGTCATAAAGTAAGATATTTAAGTAGAGTGGTCACATATTGATACTTAGGGATAATGACCAGCTGACAGTATGTATTGCAGGGCTGAATATTTATATTTGTTTTACATGCTACAGCTGGTGTTTAAACAAATCTGTGGCTGCTACTACTGAAAATATTTAAGATATGCCAGTTGTGTGTCTGGGGGGGGGGGGGGGGGGGGGATCTGACAAGGTAGGTTTTTTTGGAAGATCCATGTATTCTATCAATCATACACGCATACTGTCTCCATCTGTGGCTAATCTCAGTCTCTAAGAACTTAAGTAAGTGGCAGATACTAAAGAATAGATGCATTTCCTTGCACCGCTCTACCAGGGATGAACAATAGTTTTCTGAGTCAATGGTTCATGGTCTTTTCCTATAGAAATGTATCCAAACCATTTTCAAATCCAGCTATGCATTCACCTTATCCTGTGTTAAAATATTCTACGGCTTGATTAGTCTTTTGAGTAATAAAATTCTGCCTCCAGTTTTTTGAAATCTGATGGAGTGTTTTCCCTAATTTTGGTACAGTTTGAAGGCATAAATAGCTGTTCCTTATTTATCTTTTCCACCCCTCTCATGATTTTATAAACATCTAGGATATCTCTTCTCAGTCATATCACCTTGTATCTCTCTTGGACCAACACCACTCTGATGTCCCTTGATTCGACTTCAGCATTCAACCTTGTCAATCATAATCTCTTACTTACTGCACTCCTTGGTGTCACTGGTACAGTTCTGACTGGTTCACCAGCTCTCTTTCTGAATGCACCTGTCAACTTTCATACCATCAGTCTGACTCTGCCACTTTCCAAATACATTCAGGTGTGCTCCAGAGTTCCATCCTTACCCCAATTCTTTGTAACATTTTCCTTTTGCCCCTTCATACAGTAATACAATCTAACAATTGCATACCATTTTGCTAAGCTGATGATATGATGTTATCCAGATCCTTTACTGTCTGTCTACCAAAACCCTGATCTCATTGACCTTAACATCTTTCTTAATGGGGTTTCCAATTGGCTGAAAGAGCATTTCCTTTTCTTGAACACCTATAAATGTGGAGCAATTCCCTTCCCTAATCTTTATTCTCCAGTTCCCTCTCCCCCCCCCCCCCCCCCACTGACAATCACCCTCTCGTTTTCCAAGAATCTGTCAAAATCCTCTGTGTCATTTTTGACAATTGACCCACTTTTAAACCATAAGTTAATGTCGTCTTTCAGTTGTCCTTCTTTGCACTCCATTCTATATGCTCAGTTAGATCCTTTCTCTCTGCTCAGGCTATTTATACTCTTCTCCTCAGTTTAGTGATCACCCATCTTAACTACTGTAGTTCTCTTTATGCTGGCATTTCTCTATATTCTCTGAAGTGTCTACAGCTTATTTAATCCACTGCAGTCCATCTATTACTACAAAACTGAAGACCTATTTATCATGTCACTCCCTCCCCCTTCCCTTGTCCAGGCTGAGCACTGGCTGCCCATATCAAATTCAAAACTCCTTACATTAGTTTTCAAGGGTCATCTCCCATCTGTGCCCAACTATATCTACCATCTATTCTCTCCATATACACCCTCTCACATGCTCCGTTTCACAAACACTGTCCAGCTTGCACTTCTTCCTCCTTCCGTTATCCACCTTAATGACATCCATGCCCCTGCTAACAGTTATGTAGGCCTTTAGCTTTGGAATTCTCTTCCCCTTCAGGTTCACCTCAAATCATCCTATCTCAGGTTCAAAACTGTCATCAAAACTCCCCTTTTCATGCTTACTTACCCATCCAAGTACATTACAGTCTCTCAGCACACATCATAATTTTTTTATCTCCTCCCCCCACCCCACCTCTCTTTCTTAGATTGTAAACTGCATTGAAGTATCTTAGACCTTTGTGGTATATCAAGCATATGTAAATAAAAATAAATCTTTTCTCCAAACTGACCTAATCTATTCAGTCTCTCTTCATAATGGAGCTGTTTCATTCCTTTTATTATTTATACTGCCTTTATCCATACCTTTCCCATAAGAACATAAGTGTTGCCATAATGGGACAGACCGAAGGTCCATCCACCCAGTATCCTCTTTCCAACAGTGGTCAATCCAGGTCATAAGTATGAATTCCAGAGTTTAATTACATACTGAGTGAAGAAATATTTTCTCCAGTTTGTTTAAAATTTGCGTGCTCCCTGGTCCTAGTATTTTTGGAAAGAGTAAACAAGAGATTCACATCTACCTGTTCTGCTAAACTCATTATAAAGTACATAAACAAAGACTTCATTTAATCTTTCTACTATGGCTTTGTCTTCCCTGAGTGCCCCTTTTACTCCTTGGTCATCTAGCGGTCCAACTGATTCTTTTGCCAGCTTCATGCTTTTAATATACCTAAAAAAGATTTTACTATGTGTTTTTGCCTCCAATACAATCTTGTTTTCAAAGTATCTCTTTGCCTTCTTTATCAGGGCTTTGCATTTGACTTACCATTCCTTTTGTGTTTCTTACTATTTTCAGTTGGATCTGTCTTCCATTTTCTGAAGGATTTTCTTTTAGCTCTAGTAGCTTCTTTACCTCACTTTTTAACCATGCCGGCTGTCTCTTGGCCTTCCTTCCTCCTTTTTAATACATGGAATATAACTAGCCTGGGATGGTATTTTTGAACAGCATCCACGCCTGATGTAAATTTTCGACCTTCGCAAGAGTTTTTTTCACCATTCTTCTCATTTTATAATGGTCTCCTTTTTGAATGTTAATATATTGGATTTCCTGTGTGTACATTATGATCACTGTTATCAAGAGGCCCCAGCACCATTACCTCCTCCACCAGATCATGCACTCCACTAAGGACTAGGTCTAGTAGTTTTCCTCCTCTTGTTGGCTTCTGTACCAGCTGCTCCATAAAACATTAAGGAATTCATTAAGGAATTTTAGCTCCCTAGCATGCCCTGATGTTACATTTACCCAGTCCTACTGCAAACAAAATGGTAAAAGAGGGCCCACAACTTCCACAGAAAGAAAGCAAGAACAAGACATGGGGGTGGAAGTGAAACCAAGTCTAAAAGACCAGTGCAGATCAGGAGTAAGAGCGTCCAAACTGTTTATTAGCCCAAAGACCCTACACGGACTGTGTTTCAGCAGCAAGCCTTCCTTAAGGGTCAGTATGTTGGAATTCAACAGCACCGCAGAGAATAGAAAACCCCAAAAATATATACATAAGTACAATGCACTGCATGCAGAAAACAAGCAGCCACTCTGCAGGAGCAGAGTGTTATATGGTTAGGGATACTCCTTGGGAGGACCTTAGTGACCTTGGAGGTGTGTACAGGGAGATCCTGTTCTTCAAGTACTTTGGGCCTATAGGACCTTGAAGATCAGACATAGAGTTTTAAATTTAGCTCTGTATTGTACTGAAAGCAAGTGAAGTTTTTGCAAAAATGGTGTGATGAGATCACATCACTTACAATCTTCTTTTAGTCTTGCTGTAGCATTCTGAATCAATTGGAGCTGCTGCAGACCCTTTGTACATAAGTACATAAGTACATAAGTAGTGCCATACTGGGAAAGACCAAAGGTCCATCTAGCCCAGCATCCTGTCACCGACAGTGGCCAATCCAGGTCAAGGGCACCTGGCACGCTCCCCAAACGTAAAAACATTCCAGACAAGTTATACCTAAAAATGCGGAATTTTTCCAAGTCCATTTAATAGCGGTCTATGGACTTGTCCTTTAGGAATCTATCTAACCCCTTTTTAAACTCCGTCAAGCTAACCGCCCGTACCACGTTCTCCGGCAACGAATTCCAGAGTCTAATTACACGTTGGGTGAAGAAAAATTTTCTCCGATTCGTTTTAAATTTACCACACTGTAGCTTCAACTCATGCCCTCTAGTCCTAGTATTTTTGGATAGCTTGAACAGTCGCTTCACATCCACCCGATCCATTCCACTCATTATTTTATACACTTCTATCATATCTCCCCTCAGCCGTCTCTTCTCCAAGCTGAAAAGCCCTAGCCTTCTCAGCCTCTCTTCATAGGAAAGTCGTCCCATCCCCACTATCATTTTCGTCGCCCTTCGCTGTACCTTTTCCAATTCTACTATATCTTTTTTGAGATACGGAGACCAGTACTGGACACAATACTCCAGGTGCGGTCGCACCATGGAGCGATACAACGGCATTATAACATCCGCACACCTGGACTCCATACCCTTCCTAATAACACCCAACATTCTATTCGCTTTCCTAGCTGCAGCAGCACACTGAGCAGAAGGTTTCAGCGTATCATCGACGACGACACCCAGATCCCTTTCTTGATCCGTAACTCCTAACGCGGAACCTTGCAAGACGTAGCTATAATTCGGGTTCCTCTTACCCACATGCATCACTTTGCACTTGTCAACATTGAACTTCATCTGCCACTTGCACGCCCATTCTCCCAGTCTCGCAAGGTCCTCCTGTAATCGTTCACATTCCTCCTGCGACTTGACGACCCTGAATAATTTTGTGTCATCGGCGAAGTTATTCCCATCTCTAGGTCATTTATAAATACATTAAAAAGCAACGGACCCAGCACAGACCCCTGCGGGACCCCACTAACTACCCTCCTCCACTGAGAATACTGGCCACGCAATCCTACTCTCTGCTTCCTATCTTTCAACCAGTTCTTAGTCAGGTTCAGTGGGTATGAGTACTACACATCATCTGTGTAGATGTAGAACTGAGTGTTCATCGACCAAAACAGCTTGGCTAATGGCTTGAGGTAGATGTTGAACAGAATAGGTGACTATCCAGCTTATAATCGAACGAGAATAACGCCCAAGTTCCGACCTAAATCGGGAGATGGGCGTTCTTCTCACAAAAACAAATAAAGCGGCATAATCGAAAGCCGAACTGTGGACGCTTTCAACTGCACTCCGTCGCGGATGCGGACAAAGTTGACGGGGGAGTGTCGGAGGCGTGGTGAAGGCGGAACTGGGGCGTGGTTATCACCCGAACAGAGATGGGCGCCCTTCGCCGATAATGGATGCGTTTGTAGCTAGAATTTAGGGCACTTTTCCTGGACCCTGTTTTTTGACGAATAAGGCCCCAAAAAGTGCCCTAAATGACCAGATGACCCCCAGAGGGAGTCGGGGATGACCTCCCCTGACTCCCCCAGTGGTCACTAACCCCCTCCCACCACAACAAATGATGTTTCACAACTTTTTACTTTCACCCTCAAATGTCATACCCTCCTCCCAAGCAGCAGTATGCAGGTCCCTGGAACAGTTGTTAGGGGGTGCAGTGGACGTCAGGCAGGTGGACCCAGGCCCATCCCCCCCCTACCTGTTACAATTGTGCTGCTTAATGCTACTAGTCGTCCAACCCCCCCAAACCCCCTGTACCCACATGTAGGTGCCCCCCTTCACCGCTTAGGGCTATAGTACTGGTGTAGACTTGTGGGCAGTGGGTTTTGAGGGGGATTTGGGGGGCTCAACACCCAAGGGAAGGGTGCTATGCACCTGGGAGCTCTTTTACCTTTTTTTTTGTTTTTGTAAAAGTGCCCCCTAGGGTGCCCGGTTGGTGTCCTGGCATGTGAGGGGGACCAGTGCACTATGAATCCTGGCCCCTCCCACGAACAAATGCCTTGCATTTATTCGTTTTTGAGCTGGGCGATTTCATTTTCCATTATCGGTGAAAAGCAAAAACGCCCAGCTCACACCTTGGCGAATAAAGCATGGGCGTCTATTTTTTTTAAAAAATACGGTTCACTCCGCCCCTTCACGGACCCGTTCTCGGAGATTAACGCCCATGGAGATAGGCGTTTCTGGTCGATTATGCCCCTCCATATCAATCCTTATGGTACCCCATAGGTCAATGCATATGGTGGTGATTAGGTGCTGAAACTAAAACAAGACCAAGACTGAGTTTTTTATCTTTCCCCCTAAACCAACCACTCCTCTTCCCCCATTCTCTATCTCTGTGGATAACACTCATCCTCCCTGTCTCATCAGCTCATTACCTTGGGGTCATCTTTGACTCCTTTCTCTCCTTCTCTGCACACGCTCAACAGACTGCTAAAACCTGTCATTTCTTTCTCTATAATATCACCAAAATTCATCCTTTCCTTTCTGAGCAAGCTACCAGAAACCTTATCCACATCTTATCACCTCTCGCTTAGACTATTGTAACTTGCTTCTCACAGGTCTCCCACTAAGCCATCTCTAAGCCATCTCTAAGCCATCAATCTGTTCAAAATTCTGCTGCACGACTTATATTCTGCCAGTGTCCTGATGCTCATATTAGTCCTCTCCTCAAGTAATTTATTTGGCTCCCTATCCATTTCCGCGTACAGTTCAAACTCCTCTTATTGACTTACAAGTGCATTCACTCTGCAGCTCCTCAGTACCTCTCCACTCTCATCTCTCCCTATACTCCTCCCGGGGAACTCCGTTCACTGGGTAAATCTCTCTTATCTGCACAGTTCTCCTCCACTGCTAACTCCAGACTCCATTCCTTTTATCTTGCTGCACCATATGCCTGGAATACACCTCCTGAGCCAGTACGTCAAGCTCCATCTCTGGCTGTCTTCAAATCTAGGCTAAAAACCCACCTTTTCTGATGCTGCTTTCAACTCCTAACCCTTACTCACTTGTTCAGTACCCATGTTTTATCATTCCCACCTTAGTAATTTCCTTATCCCTTATTTGACCTGTTTGCCTTTCCTAATCAGACTGTAAGCTCTGTCGAGTAGGGTCTGTCTTTTCATGTTCAGTGTACAGCGCTGCGTACGTCTAGTTGTGCTATAGAAATGATAACTAGGAACAATACTGAGTCAAATCCCCTGTCTCATTTTCTGTGAATATCTATTAGGAATGCAAGGACATAATCAGCTCTGAGTCTACATTGATATTGGTCTAGCCAGTTTCTCTGTTCTAGCCAATCATTGAGTGAATCACAAAATGTTCTATAAGTGTTCCTAGAAAGGGGATGTGAGATACTGGCCAATAACTTTCAAGTTTGGCCTTGTTCAGGTTATTCTTTAGCAAAGGATGCACCACTGCCCTTTTTAATGCTGTTGGTAGTTGCCCATTAGAAAGAGAGGAGTTCACTTGTGTGTGTGTGTGTGTGTGTGTGTGTGTGTGAGTGTGTGTCACTTTCTATGAGACCCCAGCTTGCCTGCTGCACTATCTTTGGTGGGTAGGGGTAAAGGGAGCAGGTAGTTGGTCGGTCTCTTCGTATTTTGTCAAAGCCCTGTCTGTTATTGGGTTAAAATAGTTCCACATCTCTGTGTCAGGAGGGGACAAATTTGTGCACTCCTAGTTTGTTGATTGGAAACTGGGTGGGACTGCCTGTAAATCCTGGTGGGGACTTTTAATTTTGTTGGCAAAGTATGCAGCAAAATCATTGCAGTTCAGTTTTGACTGGACTGTTGTGGTGGTTGTACTATGCTGAACAGGGGCTTGTGTTTCCTACAGTTTACCCTATCCTCATCCAGGCAAGATTTACGCCATCTCCTTTCCAGTTTCTGTCCTTTGCGCTTCAGAGTCTGAAGTTCTGGAGAAAACCAAGGTGAGCATTTGTGAGTGGGGTATAAGACCTTTTTTAGTGGTGCCATTTTTTCTAAGATCATAGCTAAGTTTGTATTCTAAATATTAACTGCTGAGAATTTCCTAGAGGCCTTGGATTTATCCGCATGTGGATGAAAAGACAACTACAGTGTCAGAACAGGTTGATATTTAGGTCTCAGGATTCAAAATGGCCGCCGAGAGTTGAAGTCTCGTGAGGCCGCTTCAACTCATGGCGGCCATTTTGAATCCCGAGACCGTCACAGCAACAGAATGCAGGGTAAGGGCAGCGCTCCGGGCAGGAAAGAGGGGGCTCTTTCCTGCCCCGAAGAGGTCACTAGACCACCAGGGCAGTAGATAGTAAGTAAGGGAAGGGGAGGCTAGGATAGGCCCGCCCGCCCATTTGTCCAGAAATCCGGACAAACGGGCGGACTGGCAAAACCCATTCGGACACCCAGACATGTCCTCAAAAAGAGGACATGTTCGGGTAAATCCGGACATATTCTAACCCTAGCTCTGGAGCTCCAGGTAGGCCCATACTGAATCTGGAGCCTACATTTTTGATTGAACTGAAATCGCTTTCATGTCTGCTCACAGTTGAGAGTCTGTGCTGCAGACATTCATCTCGAAGTCGCCCCGGGACGAGATGAAAAAGAGAGACAACCTGGGAAATCAGGCTTGTATCTGGGAACTCAGGTAAGATGTTTCTTGGGTTTATTTTTGTTATTTTTATGGGCACTTATGATGTCGAGGTGCTCAAGCTCCATTGCTTTGTTTTAAAATTTCATTTTTGGTAGTCAAGGGTCCTTAAGGGTCTCAGTGAGGTAGTTCACAGTGGTCTGGGTCCTAGATTTATTTTATTTTTGTTACATTTGTACCCCGCGCTTTCCCACTCATGGCAGGCTCAATGCGGCTTACATAGGGCAATGGAGGGTTAAGTGACTTCCACAGAGTTACAAGGAGCTGCCTGTGCCTGAAGTGGGAATTGAACTCAGTTCCACAGTTAATTGTAGCATTAAAAGTGGTTGTTTTGGTTGTAGAGGGATGACATCCCTAAAAATGCATGTTCTGCGATTCTGTCAGTTGTAACCATGAGGAGAGAATTTACTTTAATTTTTCATGTACATGTTGGGGACTTTTTAGGTGTTTTGGGGTTATTTTTAAGTAGAAAATATGTGACATCTAATAAAACTTTCCTTTTAAAAACCCGAAATTACAGTAATTTTGGTATGGTTATAATATGGCTGTATAAAGATTTTAGTAATGTTTGACCAATATCTTGATGATAACTTATGTAAAAATGAACATTCTCCATTAAAATCTATGATAAAAGTTTGTTTCAAACTCGAGACTGTGCTAGTTCAAAATGTGTTCTATGAGCAAGTAAAAAACCCCAGAAAATTCTGTGTGGGCTGCATGATTGGCTGGGGAGAGACAGATGATGCCAGCCCAGGCTCAGTTGCCAGGGAAATGGATTGTCTAGCAGTTGCTCAGAAGTAGAGTTACCATATGGCTCCAGAAAAAGGAGAAAAAAAAATAGAAAGCAGACACTTGAAGTCCGAACTGTTTCTTTATTCATACAGACCCGACGAGGCCATGTTTCGCCAATTAAGGCTGAATCAGGGGTAATAACATAAAACAGCTAATAAAGAAATAAATAAAAGATATATCACCAAATGATAAAAGAATAAAAAAAACTGCATTTACATAAAAAGCCAATTATAGGATGCATTAAAAAAAAATCTGTAAATCGGCAGCACAGCACCAGCGAACAGCGTCTCGCGTCTGTGAAAGCGGCAGATTGCCTCAGGCCTTCCCTCACTGTGTCCCGCTCTCATCTGATGTAACTTCCTATTTTTGTGAGGGTGGGGCACAGTGAGGGAAGGCTTGAGGCAATCTGCCGCTTTCACAAAGATGAGAGGCTCTGCTCACTGGTGCTGCACTGCCAATTTAGAGATTTTTTTTAATTCAGAGGGCCCATTGGCAGACAGAAGGGGGCTGCCGAGGGAGCTGAGGGTAGGCAGGTGGAGACTGGGAACTGCGGCACCAGCGGCCTGGGAGCAGGAGAGGGAGGCGACAGCAGTAGCGATTGGGGGGGGTGGCGGTGGTGGCCTGGGGGGGGGGGCTGGGGTGGCCTTGCCTCAGGCCTGACTCAGTCTCTTGGCGGCCCTGATTTATCATATTTACAAATGATCTAGAAATCAGTATGATGAGTGAGGTTATTAAATTTGCAGATGACACAAAACTATTCAAAATTGTCAAAAAGCATGCGGATTGTGAAAAATTGCAGGAAGACCTTAGGGAACTGGAATACTGGGCATTCAAATGTCAGATGAAATTTAATGTAGACAAATGCAAAGAGATGCACATTGGGAAGAATAATACGAATCATAGTTATCTGATGCTAGGGTTTACTTTAGGGGTCATCACTCAAAAAAAAGACCTAGGTGTCATTGTAGACAATACACTGAAATATTCTTCCCAGTGTGCAGCAGCGGCCAAAAGAGCAAACAGGATGCTAGGAATTATTAGGAGAGAGATACAAAATATGACCAAAAATATATAATGCCTCTGTATCGCTCTGTGGTACAACCTCACCTTGAGTATTGTGTTCAGTTCTGGTCGCCGTATCTCAAAACAGATATAGCAGAATTAGAAAAGGTTCAAGGAAGAGTGACCAAAATGATAGAGGGGATGGAATTGCTCCCATATGAGGACAGGCTAAAGAGGTTAGAGCTCTTCAGCTTGGAAAAGAGACAGCTGAGGAGGGATATGATTGAGGTCTACAAAATCCTGAGTGGTGTGGAGCGAGTGGAAGTGAATCAATTTTTCATTCATTCAAAAAGTAGAAAGACCAGGGGATACTCAATAAAATTGCATGGGAATACTTTTAAAACAAATAGGAGGAAATATTTTTTCACTCAATGAATAGTTAAGCTCTGGAACTCGTTGCCAGAGTATATGGTAACAGCAGTTAACATATCTAGGTATAAAAAAAGTTTGGACAAGTTCCTGGGGGAAATGTTCATAGTCTGTTATTGAGATGGACATGGGGAAGCCACTGTTTGCCCTTGGATTGGTAGCATGGAATGGTGCTACTAATTGGGTTTCTGCCAAGTACTTGTGACCTGGAAGCAGGATACTGGGCTAGAAGGACCATTGCTCCGACCCATTATGGCTATTCTTATGTTCTTAATTAAAAATGGATTTTGAGAGTCCCAGTAGCAGTCCTGAATGTTATTTAAGTTATATTTAAGAATTTTTCTGGAGACCAAGGTTAGGGCTGGGCAGACTTCTATGGTCTGTGCCCTGAAAATGGCTATGACAAATCAAGTATATATATAGCTACATTTGTACCCCATGCTTTCCCACTCATGGCAGGCTCAATGCAGCTTACATGAGGCAATGGAAGGTTAAGGTACTTGCCCACAGTCACAAGGAGCTGCCTGTGCCTGAAGTGGGAATTGAACTCAGTTCCCCAGGACCAAAGTCGAGCACCCTAACCACTAGGCCACATACCTTATGCTATGAGTTCGTCTTGTTGGGCAGATTGGATGGATCATACAGATCTTTATCTGCCATCATCTACTATATTACTTTGTTATAAGTTACTATGTTAGATCTAGTGTGATTGGATTTTGTTTGAGAGATAACTACTGTATGGCTGCCTGCCTGAGAAAAGTGCACTTAATAAGAGTAAGTACTTACAGAATCTGGAAACAACTGGTTATTATATTTGGTTGTTCTGTGAAAAGACTGAGGTGAGCTTTTCTGTAAGTAAGGCCTAGGTTGTGAGTTTGTCACTCCTTTGAAAGGGAGCATATGAGAGAAATGCAGGAGGTTGTGTGCTGAATGAAAATCTGTATTTTCCATTAGATTAAGGAAGAAGTGTAAAGCATAGTTCCATGGAAGCCAGGACCTAGAATTAAAATGTTTTTATTTGTTTAGCTAGTAAGTCCACAGTTAATTAAATACAAGTCCAAGAGAGGGTTTACTGTTTTTACGTAGGGAGTAAGAGGTTTGCCTCTTTTTCAGCCTCCATCTTCTGAAAAATCCTGAAATGTAGAAACAGGTGAAGATGGTTAGTTTAATTATGTAATCCTAACCCAGGCCAGAGCTTGGTTCCAGGTACTTGCCATGACACCTGACTGGGGCCAAGACTCTTCTGGAATAGGGTAACACAATTATGGTCATACCCAACAGAGCAGCAAGCAACTATCAGCAGGGCCTCCTAGTGGGGGGGGGGGGGGGGCAGGGAGCAAAACATTCCCTGGGCCCAGCCTCCAAGGGAGGGCCCGGGCTTAGGCCTTGAAGCCAACAAGTCTCTTCCTGCCTGCTTCCGAGTCTGTCCTCTCCTGCTCCTGCATGTTGCCCGGGACCCAGATGATTGCATTGATGCAATCATTTAGGTCCCAACTCCCGGTATGGAAAGTAGCAGCAGAGGAGAGCAAAGGAGCAGACAGAAAGGTACAGGGGCAGTGGCATGTGTGTGGAGGGTGGGGGTGGTGTGGCATGGTACAGTGGCAGTGGCCCAGGTGGGGGAGCACAGGGTAGTCCAGTCATGCCCAGGGCCTGGCTGTGTCTCTCAGAGGCCCTGGCTCTCAGGAGATGCCTAGTGGTCAGTGCAGTGGACTGTACACAAAGGGACCCAGGTCCAAATCCCACTTTAACTAGTTCTGTTTTGGTGGAAATTGTGATCCCTCCAAAACAAAATGCCTATTGTACCTACATATAGGATACACCTACAGGCGTGAAGGCTATTGTAGTGGTGTACAGTTAGGTACAGTTGTTTTTTTCTGTGCCTGGAGGGCTCACAATACATAATAGAGTTAAGGTGATATTTGTACTAGGGTGTCATTTGTTCACTGTACTAACCACTAGGCAGCCTCTTTGCTCTTCAGGGACATCTGTGTGACCATTTTTGTACAAATGATGTCAGGCAGATGTTTTTGTCCTGCTTTTTTGGCATTCATATTTTGGACATTTTGGTTTGGAACAGGTGGCTGTTATTTTGGACATTTTCAGTGCTAGAGCGTCCTTCTCACATATTTTTGAACAGGAAATCCCAACATTTTTCCTCTTTGAAAATGGCTACGAGATGGATTTTTTTAAAATGTAATGTACTGGAGAAGGGAACTTAGCACCTGCTTTTGTTACTTGGCAATAGATTTGGGGTGTGTGCCCTGTAGGGCACTGTTCCCTCTAAACTGTGCGGGAGTCCTCCAACAGCATTGCTTCAATATAATGTTTTCACTCACTTGGGACTGGCAGATTCTTTGGAGTCCAGAAGAGTTTGCCTATCCCTCACTATTGAAAATGTGATTGTGAAACAGCTCTCCCCACTGACAGCAATACTTCCACACAGCTTAAAGAACTACTACTTCTACTACTTATCATTTCTGTAGTGCTACTATATGTATGCAGCGCTGTACACTTGAACATGAAGAGACAGTCCCTGCTCAACAGAGCTTACAATCTAATTAGGGCAGACAAACAAGATAAATAAGAGATAAGGGAATATTAAAGTGAGCATGATAAAATAAGGGTTCTGAACAAGTGAGTAAGGGTTAGGAGTTAAAAGCAGCATAAAAAAGTGGGCTTTTAGCCTAGATTTGAAGACGGCCAGAGATGGAGCTTGACGGACCGGCTCAGGAAGTTTATTCCAGGCATATGGTGCAGCAAGATAAAAGGAACGGAGTCTGGAGTTAGCGGTGGAGGAGAAGGGTGTAGAAAAGAGAGATTTACCCAGTGAACGGAGTTCCCGGGGAGGAATGTAGGCAGAGATGAGAGTGGAGAGGTACTGAGGAGCTGCAGAGTGAATGCTAGAGTGAAAGCTAACAGAGCTATATGATGTGCCAGGGGCGTAGCCAGACCTCAGCGGGAGGGGGGCCAGAGCCTGAGGTGGGGGGGCACTGTTTAGCCGCCTCCCCCCACCACTGACCCCCCCCCCCGCTGCCGCAACCACAAATCCCCTCAACTGCCACAACCGCAAACCCCCGCCGCTGCAACCGCAAACCCCCTCCTGCCACCGCAACCACAACCCCCCCGCCACCGCTGCATCAGGTACCTTGTTTGCTGCCAGCGCCTTCGTTGTGTGATCATCTGTTTCTGATGCCTTACGTCCTGCACCGTGCATGTAGCCCCGTGCAGGATGTAAGGCATCAGAAACAGATGATCACACAACGAAGGCGCCAGAATCGACCAGCATTGAAGAAGACTCTTCGGCTGGCGGGGTTTGGGGACCCCTGCCAGCAAACAAGGTACCTGATGTGGCGGCGGGGGGTCAAATGTAGAGGCAGCCTTGGCGTAATCTGTGGAGGCCCATGCCCCCGTAGCCCCATGTAGCTACGCCCCTGGGCATGGTCAAAAATTTTCAGTTTGTTTCCCCCCCCAAAAAAAAAATTTTTTTTTGGACTTGTTCTGATTTGTTTTACATGTTTTAATAAAAATTACATTCGCAAGCACAATAATTCAACACATACTAGACTGTAGGTTAACATCAAATCAACTTAGCACACACTGATTTTTTTAAACATATGTTAATGATCCAAATGTGCACTAATAAATGCAAATCTTCTGTGCCCTTTATGCCCATATCTAGCAACATCCCTAAAAATCACTGTTAACCACTTTTCAGAGTGCTCTGGTACTATCTGGAAAGTCTGGTCTGTGATGCCATAGCCATGGTTACGATAACTGAATACTTATAGGAGTTATCC
Source organism: Microcaecilia unicolor (assembly GCF_901765095.1). NCBI lineage: Eukaryota > Metazoa > Chordata > Amphibia > Gymnophiona > Siphonopidae > Microcaecilia > Microcaecilia unicolor. The sequence goes on from NC_044031.1 coordinate 643,118,819, forward strand.
AGTTATTTCCCTTTAAATAATGGGCCTGCCCTTTTTCTGTCAAACTTGGTTTTCTGACTGGGATTATTTTTGGTATTTGTCTAATATTTGTTTCTGTTTCATTCTTACAGGTAAAGACTTCAGCTATAATGGAAAGAAAGAACCAGAGCGTGCCCATATTTTATATGATGGGATTGCCGAATCGCCCAGAACTCCAGCCCCTATTCTTCACCATCTTCCTTGTTATCTACATAGCAGCTTTGATGGGAAACACTGTGATCTCTACCCTTATTGCTATTAACTCTCGCCTTCATACTCCCATGTATTTCTTTCTCATTAACTTGTCCATCTTAGACATCTTTTGCACAACAGCTGCTATTCCTAAGTTTTTACAGGTCATCCAGTCAAAGGAGAAAACTATATCCTTCCATGGTTGCATAGCTCAGATGTGTCTCTTTTCCGGAGTCTTAAGTACAGAGACCATCCTCCTGACAGTGATGGCATATGATCGCTATATTGCTATATGCCACCCACTGCATTATGCTACCATAATGAGTAGGAAGACTTGTATTCTTCTGGCTGTAGCTGTCTGGGTACTTGGGTTCTCGAATTCAATGGTGCAAACCAGCTTAATTCCAAGGTTAAAATTCTGCCAGCGCAACATAATTCACCATTTCTTCTGTGAAATCCCTGCAGTATTAAAGGTGGCCTGCTCAGACACTTATGTCAATAACATAGCAATTATAATTGCAGATGTTCTATTGGGCATGGTTTGCTTCCTTTTAACAGTTGTATCATACACATATATCATCTCAACCATATTGAAACTTCGTTCTGCAGAGAAAAAGAAGAAAGCCTTTTCTACCTGTGCATCACATATCACTGTTGTGACACTGTTCTATGGAGGTGTTATCTACACCTACGTTCGACCTGCTTTCAACAATGTCCTGGAGGCTGACAAAGTAATATCTGCATTTTATGTCATTGCCTCCCCTGTGCTGAACCCTATTATTTACAGTTTAAGAAACAAAGAAGTTATCAATGCTCTTAAAAAATTGCTGGGAATAAACTCGTGACCATAATAGTAACCATTTAAAATGTACTATTTAGTTTTGTTTTTAATTTCATATTTTGCCTATGATCTCTCAGTGAATTGTAATAAAATAGAACAAGTAAAAATGTATAACAATGAAAGGTAGAATATATGCACATAGAAAGAAGAGTAAAAATACTTAAATACTAGTCATTGGGGGAGGGTGGATTGAGGCTCAATTTGCATCTCTGATCTGTGACACAGATGAGCTGTTTTTGGAAATGATAAATTAATTATAGTGAAGTTCCAAAAGTTGACAATTTTTAAAGAGTAATTATGGAGTTATTCAGCTGCAACCCCCGGTGTGAAAACTGCACCCCTGATGTTTGGGGTGGAGCCAAGATGACAACAGGTTGATTTGCTCTGGAGCTTCTTTGCCTGCAACTTTTCTCTATGGGTAAATGTAGGGGTAAAACTAGGCCCTTGCTCTTAGTGACCCCAGCAACTCCTATTTTAGGTCCTATAGATCAATTTGTGAAGTACAGAGATACCTCAACAGAGCGGTTCAGTGAGCTGGAACCACTGGAAGCCTTACTAGAGATGGGTGGGCTCAAATACTTCTTAGCTATGGATGTCACTTTGATCCCAGATAGATGAACACCATCAGTGCAGCTAGGTATTTCCTCCCCAAGAAACACAAGAGCCATGCTATTGAGTTCTGAAGCTGTTCTGGAATTGCAGTCCCGAGGAGCTGCTTCTAAAGAGTGTTCACTGGAAGAGGTGAATCCATATTCTGCTTTGTTAGAGGAGATGGTTGTTTCAGGCTTGACTGAAGGAGGAAGTATCCTCAGTAACAATGGTAATTTTGTGGGGAATATCTCATAGTTACCCCAGGAGCAGAAGGTTATTCTACGAAGGTTCCATGTCATATTTCTTTTTCACCCCAGTGCCCAGAACATTTCACTTTGGAAGCTATCCGGTCATCCATTATTGACCTGGGACAAGTTTTGTGTCCCCAAATTAATGCTATCACTGTGATTCTCCAAAAATAAGAGGAAAATATTTAAGTAACTAAGTCTGAGATAGATGGTTTGAAGCAAACTTTTTAAAAGATCTTTATGTTTTTTTCAAAAAAGATACAATAAGTAATAGATATCTTTACAAAATATATGAGTAAGTACAATACAAATGGCAAAGAGCCAAACATATTTAAGAACAAAATTAGAAATAATGAACCAAAACCAATAAAATAAACCTAACGTACCAGTAGGTTATTGAAAATGAAACAAAACAGTAAATGTGTATATTCATAAAAGAGAAAAGTATCCATATAAAATTATATTGATGTATCAATTAACAAAGTTGTCTAATAATGACCATGTCTTCTGAAAAGGGAAAATATGGCCAGTCTTTATTGCAGCTATTTCCTTATAGCGCCTATATGAACAAAGTAAGTCCTACTATTCATGAAAGGAAATAAGTGAATTGTTTTTCCAATGTAAACAATTAGATGAAGAGCAAGGGAAATCATCAAGTTGAATAATTTTGCATGCTTAAATGGGATTGGTAAACCAGAGGTGGATGCTTTTAAAATTTTAAATGATAAAGTATCTGTAATGTTGAATAAGTTTTGAAAAAAAATTCCCATATCAATTTCCAATACGATTGTAAGTTATGATAAAGAAATAGCATATGGTCAAGCGATCCCACTGCAGATTGACATGACCAACACAAATCTAATATGTTAAGTTTAGTAAGTTTTGCAGGTGTCCAATAGGATTTGTGAAGAATGTAGTAAGTAGATTGTAGAAGGGCAGCTGATAAGGAAGAACGTATGGTTTTGGTCCAAAAGAGTTCCTACTCTTTTTTGGAAAGCGAGGCGTCCAATTCCTTTTCCCAGGCAGAAGTAAGAGAAAAGCATATATTCGGCATAGACATTTACAAAAGTTATCTGCAGCAGGGCCCATAGGAATAAAATGGGCACTGCTGCAGATAACTTGAGCTAATCTTTAGTAAAATACCCCCATAATTAAGTTTTGGTGCTAATACCATTTTTAAAGTTTCAATTTGACCCCACCATGATAGAGTTTGGTCCATGAGTTTAGGAGATCATTAGCAATTTGTAGGATAGTGGATTCTTTAATTTTAAGAATATTTTCTGGGGAGGTGCTGTAATGTATTCCTACATATTTTAGATTATTAGATTTCCAAATAAATGGATATTGAGTAACATTTGATTTTAATACAAATTTACGCCTATGTTTACTAAGCGGTGCTATGGGCACGTGAGTGTTTTTAATACGCTTAAATAGTTTATGCACATTAAACGCTAATGCACCCATAGAAATGTATAGATGCATTAGCATTTAATGTGTCTTAAATTTACAGGCGTGTTAAAAACGCTAACGCACCTTAGTAAGCACCTTAGAAAGTGGCATAACAGCAGATTTTGACCAATTAACTATATACCCTGATATTTTTGAGAATGCATTAATGCAGTTAAGGATGTGAGGAATAGAATCAGTAGTTACATACATTAAAATTTCATCAGCATGTATGGATAACAAATGATTCATCTCGTAATTTAAAGCCTAATATATTTTGGTTGGCGTGAATGGAAACTGCAAGTGGTTCTAAGGCCAGATAAAATAATAATGGTGAAAGGGGGCAACCTTGTTTAGTTCCTCTTTAAAGAAAACATTTTGAAAAAGAAATGCCATTAGCAGAGATGAATGCTTGAGAAGAATTATAAATAAGTTTAATCTTTAAAAAAAGGGTAATTAAAGCCAAACCAGTGAAGAACTTTAAAGAGATAAGACCTTTCGATATGATCACATGCTTTCTCAGCATTGAGCCTGCCATGAGTGGGAAAGCGCGGGGTACAAATGTAACAAAAATAAATAAAATAAAAAATAATCAAGGGACAAAGCAAATAATGGGTGATCACTATCAATAGAGTGTGCAAGTATGTTCCAGAACAACCTAGAATTATCTGAAGGCAATCTTTGAAGGGCTGTAAAAAGAACATTGTAGCTGTACAGAATGTGGATATAGCTATAATTAAGGACAATGCAACTTTAAGAACAAAAGTTGAGGCACTGGAAAATCAGGCACGAGCATCTAATACATAATTTGTGCCTGTTAAATTTTTTGAATCTGTCTATGTGATCACCATGAGATGCATTTTGGGTATTTTTGTTCAATATTTGGCTGATGTTCTACCTGAAAATATGCCTCCTATTGTGCAAATATATTATCTACTTGAAGCTAAGAAAAGATTGGAAGTTGCTGTACCTAATTCAAGTTTATTTCCTGTTA